>NC_133010.1:19703962-20006993 GCF_048564905.1 Vicugna pacos | reverse complement strand
TACTTTTGTGCTTTGGGGCCGTTATTAAGTAAAATAAGCCACTTGAACACAAGCACTGTGACACTGAGTCATCTGATGGCTACGTAACTAATGGGTGTGATACGTGATGATTCACCTCCCTGGAGGGACAGAGCCGGGTTTCATCACACGACTCAGACCAGCGGGCTATTTAAAACTTACGAATTGTTTGTTTCTGGAATTTAATATTTTCAGACTATAACTAGCCAAGGGTAACTTGAAATCACGGACGGTGAAACACCAGATAAGGGGGGCCAACTGTACAGGGACTTCACCATTTACTCAGAATGCTATGGGGAGCCATTGGAGGGTTCTGAGCAGAGAAGTGACATGTGCTCTGACTTAAGTCTTCCAATGGTCCCGCTGGCTGCTGTGTGTGATGGACTCGAGAGGGGCAGGACTCGTTTTTGTACCAAGTATTTTAGATGATCAGGAACTGGCGGGGAGCCCAGTTGGGAGACTCTCGCAGTAAACCGGGTGAGGTGATGGTGGCTTGTCCCATGGCAGGAACAAGGGAGGATGAGCAGAGGATGGGTTCTGAACATAAATGGAGGTTAACTGGAATCTGCTGATGGACTATGGGATGTGAGATACAAGTAGGATGCCCTGGAGGTTCTCATTTCGGGTTGAGTCCCCTGTGAGGAGTTCTGAGACAGTGACTTAAAATCAAACTAGAAGTAGAGGAGGATATATCTCAGCGGTAGAATGCATGAGGTCCTGGGCTCAATCCCCAGTACCTCCAATAAAAAATAAATGATAAATATTAACCCCAAATCAAGCTAGAGATATATTTTACTGTGGAAGCGAGCACAGAGCCTTGAGGAAGGAAAGGGGGATTTATTAAGATGGGCTCCTGTGAATAACTTTGACTCCATGCACTGAGCTCGTTGTCAAGCAGGAGTCACTGGACGGGGCCTTCCGAGACTATACTTGGTGCGTGTGCACTGACAGGTTATCCTGTGTGATAGAAAATTCTCCAAAGGTAGGGCCTTTTCCTGTCTTTTTTCTTCTAGAGACTATCTTGTCTAAGCCAGCCTGAGGGAAGAACGTTTGTCACACAAACCCTCATCACGCAGGAACCCATACTTTTGCTTGAATGGGGACTGGTCAGTTTGTAGCTTACAGAGGAGAATATTCTGAGGGTGAGGGTGGGTTCTGAGATATGCAGAGCCTAGCTGCGAATGGAGATAGGCTTATCAGACCAGAGGAAGTAGGGAGCAAGGAATGGGGAAGGTTTAGGGGCAGCTGGGGAAGGGAGCAGAAGGACCTTTATCTAGGTTGGGAGGCCTAATCCAGAAGCCATTGAATACTCTGAACGCGGAGGCCTGGAGGTCATTTCCATGGATCAAGGTAGTTTGGGGATTGGGAAACTAAATCAGGCCGGAATTTCCAGGAAATTCTTTCTTCTATCCCCACCTCCACCCTCACCTACCAAAGTGCTCTACATTCGATAGAGATTTTAAAACGAACTCTATTTCTTTAAGGGCCTTGGGAGGCTTTCTTGACACTCCATGGGGATAACTGCAAAACTCTGGGGTGCCCAAGACTGGAAAACTCTGGGGAAAACCAGTGGTCTGCGGTATGGCGATAACCAGAGCTTACCTTTAGGAAACGCTTGCAAAATGCCAGGTGCTGTGGAGGCAACGAAAGTGCATTTTCTCATCCAGTCCTCACACAGTCTGAGGAGACAAGTGCTACTATTTTCTTATTTTGCAAACAAAATAAAGGAGACTTGGGAACTCATTTGCCCAATCTCATCGAGCCAGTTAGAGGCAGATCCGAAAGCCTAACCTCCATCCAGGTGACCCTAAATCCTCCTCTCACTCTGAGGCCGGGCAGGGACACGGCAAAAAGAGATGGAAGGACTTTTTGGGGGGAGGAGGAATTTCTTTTCCCTAACGTTCTCAGAATAAGCCCCAAAAGGCTGAAAGCCAGTCAACCTCGATTTCAAATTAAGGAGTCGTTAGTTTTCTCAGCGTCTGATCAGAAAGAAACACCTCCCTTCTTCTTTCTTGCAGTAATTTAATTTTCACATTATACTTGAAGGGAAATCCTCTATTTACCCAATGCTTTCCTGTTCGGTCCTTTCAGGCTATGAATCTTGTATATTTTATATACACAAAGGTGACTTTTCCTTCCTTGAATAACCAACGCTTATCAGCACGAGCAACTGATACGAAGCTCATAAATATGTCACTCCAAGTTCACCCTCAGCCCTTCTCTCCTCTCAGACGAATTCTCTTATGACAGCGTTTCTCCTCCTTTCTTTTCCTGACCCCGTGCAGACAGCGCTCAGGCCCCACGGGCACCCCTGGAGTCTGATTTGGTTTCACTCCCCACCAGCAAATAGAAGAGCAAGTGGCCACTGCTTACACACCAAAGTCGTTTTGGTGGAAGCCTGCAGACGATATAAAACGAGGCCTGTGGAGCCAGCGCCTTCCGATTCCAATTAAATATTTCCTGTAAATCTGGGCCAATTGTGCATCTTGGAAGAACATTTGAAAGTAGAAGTTTGAACTCACAGGGACCCTATTGCCTTAAAAACCTGTTTCCTGTTTGACAAGATTTTACTAGGAGGAGCAAAGTAGCACATTCAGCAACAAAAGTCATTGTTAGTGGTTCAGATGTGCAAAGGTGGTGGTTTCCTCTCCTGCTGGCCCACCAGCACAGCCGCATTCACTTGCGGATTTCTCTCTTCCAGATAAATCTCTCTGAACATTAGATCCCGATTCCCAAGGGCCCTAATGACATTTCCAGGATTACAGGAAATATTTGCTTATCTCCCTATCTGTACATCCTACCCTGTGCTACCTTATCAAGTTTGAAAAGCTCTTCAGGACAACCTCGTAGATGTTATTACCTCCATTTTACAGATGAGAAAAGTGAGGCTCAGGGTTCATATGTTATTTCGTTTTTGTACCGAGTATTTTAGATGATCAGGAACTAGATGTTCAAGGTGCCCTGGTGTCATGACTTTTCATAAGATACTGAAACACTTGCTGTCTTAGTTTCCTGATCCATAAAACAGGATAAATGGCAGCAGGAATTTGATAGCATGGGCTGGAAAGACCTTTAAGTTGGTCATAAGAAAGGCACCACAATAATCACAACATGGCAGTATTGTTATTTTTTAAATCATCATTATCATTATTAGAAATTATCTTAAGCTTGAAACTTAAAGCACTCCATGATCTGGCCCTCACTGGCTAGTCTACCAGTCTTTTTTCCAACCACGATTCCCTCTTCCCACTCCCCCATCACACACACACAGAGGCTGTCCCTTTTGTCAAACTTTGTCCTCTGGATCTTTGTCCACATGGTCCCTTCTCCTTGGGACACTTAATCCTCCCTACTGTGGTCCCAGGAACTTCAGGAGGACTTCCCCTCCCACCTGGGGATCAGGCTGGTGTGTAACAAAGTGTGAATATGACAACTGGAAACATCTTGTATTATCAGTACGGCTTCAGCATGATACTCAGCCTCTCCGAGTCTCCAGGCTCATCTCTCAGCTAGGAGAATACCCTTCCCTTCACGATAGCATGAGGACTAAATGAGACAAGCCACGTAACACCCAGAACCCAGGATGGCACAGAATACACCTGAGCCCCTGCTTCCCACCCCCGCGGATAAAACTCTCTCCCCCCTCATACTGTGAGTGTACTTAGCTTATACCTGTCTCACAACAATCTCTGAATTCTAGTTATCGTTATTGTCTCTCATGTACATCTTGTTGCCTGCATGAAACTGTAAGCTCTTTGAGAGCCAGGGAAATATTGATTTATTTTTGTGTCCCCCACTGTCCTTGCCTCACAGTTAAGTCCTCCGTGCTATTGATAGAACTCCAGGAATGTTATCGACTGGCTCTCCCTCTCCCAGACCTGCTTGCCTTGTTGGGTGGGTGTGACTAATACTCCCGGCTGATTTGTAGGGCATGGAAGCTAAGCCACAGAGGGTCCAAGTGAGTGAGCATTCCAGAACTCATTCCAAGGCTCTGCCTCCAAACTGCCTGCTCTCACTGTGTCCACTTTGCACAAATTCAAACAAGTGAAATTTCTGCATGAACATGTGAGTAAAATTTGATAGAGATTCAAGCATTCATTTAACAAACATGTCACACTGATATTTTTAATGGAGAGGTCTACATTTGAGGCAGTCAGATCTCCTACCCATACCATATTCATCTCATGAAAATCCTGAGAGGTGGTATTCCCTCCCCCCCATTTTTGCAGCACAATGGTGCTTAGACAGTACTTGTGATATCCCTTGCTAGGTTCTAGAGCTATCCTTCAGTGAATTCCAAGTTCCTACTTGTTAAGATCACAGTGTAGCAGCAGAGACAGGCAAACAGATCATTAAATGCATCATGAGGTACATATACTAAGTTATAAAGCAGGGACACAGAAAGGAGAATTATGAACATTTTTGGGAATGAGAAACTATCAAGAAAGCAGGCAATATCTGAACACAGTCCTGAAGGATGAGAGTTCAGAGGACAGATAAAGGAGAAAAGGCAATTCTAAGAACAGAGAACAGCATGTTCAAGATCAAAGAGGAAAGAACAAAGCCTGTTTCAGGTGCACTGGGAAGAGGGGGGTGAAACAGGTTGGGGCAGGACTTTGTGCCATGCCAAAGATCTTGGCCTTTTTTCTGTAGGCAATGGGGAGCCATTGAGGGTTGTATACCAGGGGGAAAATTACTCTGGTGTTTTCTTTTTTTTTTTTTTAATTGTGTTTTCTTATTATTTTTATTTATTTTTTTACACTGGTGATTTCTAATGATTACTTCGGTGGTCTTGGAGCAGGAGGAGATCATTAAGATGCCCTGAGCACACTGGCTATAAAGTCATATCAACATTGAAAGTTATTCTCATACAAATAGAAATTAGTAATTATTATCTTTCTGCATGACCATGTGAGTAAAATTTGATACAGTGAGACTCAAGCATTCATTTAACCAGCATATAATATTGATACTTTTAACAAATAGGCCTGCATTCTAGGTAGCTAGACATTTTACTCATATCATGTTAATGGTATGGATATTAGCAAAATTATACTCTTTCCATTTCAATGCTTATTTTTTCTAAAATTGAGAGGAAATATGCTGTATATCCATAACACTTCCTGATAGAGGTAAAAGATCTCAAAGAAAGTTCACTTTGTGGAATGTTTTGGCCCACAGGATGGTAATTGTTCATCTTTTGCATGACTGTATTTCGTTCTTTAATGGAAATTCAGTTTGTCTGAGGGGATCTCTTAGGACAGGTTCCCCGGCATTCTCTTCCCAAAGCTGCCACCCCCACCTCTGCTATAGGCAGGGCATTTTGTGGCATCCAACTACCCTGACCCAGGCCCATTTGCCAAAAACAAGTGAAATCTTCAAACACATACTATGCATGCGTGTGTTTCCTGTGCGTATGTATTTGTATATTTTTAAAATGGGGATGGAGAAGAATACATAGGGTTTGGGGGAAAGGAAATCCAGAAACTTTCATTGAGCCCAAAATTTCCAAAAACTTCACTTGATTTGACCAGCCCAGTTCCTGCCCAAGCAGCATCCTGGCTACAGAGCCCCTGTGTTCCCAGCCCTCGCAGCCCCAGGGAGGGCCCGGGGCGCCTGCCCCTCTCTGCCCCCTGCGGCTGCCTCATGTGACCAACCCTGCCTAGGAAATGTCCTTGAACAGTTTTTTTTCTGTCTATCTTTTTAAAAACCACTCCTGACTGATCTCATGTGAAATGTCCTTAATAAAGTGAGCTCACCAACCGATGGAGCTGCTGGGACATGTCCCTGTATAAACAACCTCCTCATCCTTGGCATTAGTTGTATATTTTCAACGATTTCTATTTATGCCAAGGATTAAAAGGTCCCCAGGCTGGCGTTAACCTGATGTTTAGCAGTGTATGAGTGCAGGCACCTGCTTTGTAAATACATTGGGTGTTTCCCTAGATGTGTGAGATGCACAGTGTTCCGTGGGAGCATTTCCTACATGATGCCATGGCTTACTTTGTATGAATTGCTGCCACACTTATTTTATCTAGAGTTACCTGGAACATTTGGGCCTCCTTGATTTGTATGAGTGAAAGAAAACCATTACTATATCTAAATAACAAAAAGATAGCAGATGAGGCAGCCAAGCCCAGTAGTGAGGACACCAGATTCCTGCAGAGTTTCCTACTTACCATGGATACACTGGAGGTGGCCCTGTGCCTGGAGATGACTGGCATTGCCCCCGGGTCACCAGTCCAGAGCACTCTGGGTGTTCAGCCTGAGACTGGGGGACCTGGTTTCACCGGAGAAGCATTGAGAGGGCGTACTGCTTCCTGTGACGGGCGGTTCATTCTCCCTATGCGGTAAGTGGTACCTGGCTTCCCTGGGGTCTAAAGAAGATCGCGGAGTTAGCTGAACTTTGGTCATTAAGATCTCGGAGTACCAAAGAGTACCAATCACTTGGAGTACCAAAGAAAATGGGAGTGAAACCCTGAGGTTTCTTTCCCTGCATTTGAATTCCTACCCTGGTCCAGGAGGCAAATGCCCTGTGCTCCTCTGCACCCGTCTGGCTTAGTGTCGTCCTCCTGAAGCATCTTCCCTCCCTCCGCTTTCCTCCCTTTGCAGAGTTCACTAGGAGCAGAGTTCATCTGGAAGAACGTATTCATGGAAAGGAGGGAGTTGGTCGGTGCCTCGTACCCCACCGGGGACAGCAGCTTCTCTAAAATACTGGTTCCAGGATTGGGAGTGAGTTTCCAGAAATACCTATTTGAATACACTCAAAGCATATGGACTTCCTTGCTGCTCTTTCATCAAATACCTTTAAAAGCCTTATTCATAAATAGAATGATTAACAAATAGAATGGTAGGTGTAGACCAGCGGTTTGTGGCTCTGACCAGGGTGCTGATTATTATGGGATGGTTCTAAAGACATACAACCTATATACACAGAACCATCTGTTCGAATCATCTGGAGAGCTCAAACTCTCAGGGGTTTTATAGCTCCTCTGATGAACTAAAAACAGAAAACGGTGATCCCAGCAGGCTATTTCTCTCTGAAACCACCCACCAGTCCCTCGCTTGCCCTTAATTAATTTTATTAGAGTTGGCTCAAAGAAAAACGAATCTCATTCACCTCCCTTACCTGCCACCCACTGACGGTGTTAGGAAGCAGCCTGGTGACACTGTGCATGCCTGCTAACACCCAAGTCAGTGGGGATGCTCTGATGAGTCAGGAGCAGCCCTTCCCTCAGCTGGAGATTCTTCCTGCAGAGTCAGAAGCACTGGCACTTCTAACCCAGCCATTCTCCTGAGCCACACACCTGTTTCCAGTCTCTTCAATGGGAAGAAAGGTCAAGAGCAGGAAAACAGCCCCTTTCTCCTGCACAAGGCATCTCAGTGAGGGAAGTGGGACTGCCTAAATATCATCCTGTACTTTGCAACAAAGAAAAAGAAAAAAAAGACCCCAGGGGTGTTACTGAGAAGAGGGGAAAATTTCTGTCAGTGATGACGGTCACCGCATCCTAGCTGAGAAGGAATCGCCAGGGCTGGATGACTGGAGAATCAGAAGTCGGGAGAGCTAGGGATTGACGTGTTCTTCTCGACGCCTGATTTTTAAGTGTGTTTGGCTTGTGCTTCTGCAGAAGAAGACATAAGTAGAAAGAAGGGGAGGTTAAAATTGAGTCTTGAGAGAACTAAAGGCTCAAGCAATCCTTTTTTTGGTTGATGCTATGGGTTATTTATTTTACAGTTAGTCCATAAACAGGGCAGGGGTGCAAGGGGAAATTTAACCCCTTACATCACTGGTTTTCTGAGCAGCCTGGCTTGAGTGAAGCTTTAGTTGCCCGGGAAGGGAGAGCAGACAGACTGTATGGGGAAACCCTCTTTCAGATGGGTTTGGGAATTCGTGCTTTTTTCACTCCAGAACATATTTGTTGTCATCCCTCTAGGTAACCGTAGTTCGACAAATATCTTAGTGGTAATGTTGTAAAGGAAAACCTGAGTGACAGACCACTTAGCTTCATTGTAGACAGCATTCACATCACTTTGAAAGTGTAGGACATTAGGAGAATCTAGTTTAAGTCACACAGAGGACAGTTTCACACCTTGTCCTTTAGGGCTGGCTTAGCTGTGTAATAGGCAAGGTTTGATCTTGTCATAGTTACAGAGATATTGCAAAAAAAAAAAACCCAAAACTAATTCAAAACAAACAAAAACAAAAAAGCTTCAGTGTGGACTTCAGTAAGGAATATAAAAGGGTGGCAAAGGCACTATGGTCATGTGACTTTACAGCTTCCGAAGTCTGTGCTGGCGCTTTGTGAATATTTAGGTAGGAAGGAAGGGTTTGGTCAGGCTGGAGGGGAGACCCAGAGGAAAGGGGTGGGGGAGCTGCTTATTGCCTTGGGAACATGAGAGGGGAGCACAGCACCTCCTGGGCTGGGGCGGGGGACCCAAGACAAGATCCAGGTATAGGTGCAGGTTGTATGTCCCTGAAATATCTGCATGGCACTCTAGGGAGGGGCTCATCACATTTACTGAGCCAGGCAGGATCCAGAAGTGATCCAGGGATGTGTGTGACCCCTTCAAGCTGCCTAGGACTGTGGCATCTTTTCTCAAACACTTTCGAGATTCAAAAACGAGTACTTTCAGCAGAGAGGGTATAGCTCAAGTGGTAGAGCACATGCTTGGTGTGTATGAAGTCCTAGGTTCAATCCCCAGTACCTCCACTAAAAATAAATAAATAAATAAATTACCACCCCACCTCCAGTGAATACTTTCAAAGAGGAATTAACATATTTGGGGGGCAAAAATCAAACTTTGCTTTAAACTTTCAAATGTAGAAATTTAAAGAAATGGTATCCCAGTGATCATAGATGCAGAAAGAAGGTAGACTTAAGAATCTTCCAACCTTGTGTCCTGTTCCCTGTTTTACAATTGAAAACTATAGTTGGGAAATACTAAATAAGGAAATCTGTGAGCCTCTTGAAGTGTTTAACGTTGAGGGGGTGGTGTGGAATAGAAAAAATAGAATTGCTATGTTTCTAAGTAGTCAGTAGCAATTTCCAAAAACCTTACGTGTCATATTAAAAAAAAAACTTTCCAGGTCAAGGATATTTCCAAAAGTTATTAAATAATGTAGGAAAGTCATTGTATCCCCATAAAATAATTCCATTCAAAAGAAGAAGTAAAAATACCCTATAGGGATGGCAAAGGAAGGACACTGTGCCGTGTGTCCAAGCACAAATGGGTGAGATTAGCCCGATTAAAAGGGGGCCACCCCACACCCACATCCCAGAACCTCCACTTTGGGGACTTGGAGCACTCTAACCGTTTGTCTCTTGAGAAATTAGGAATCCACAGTATATCTTTGCTCAGAATTTAGAAATCTTCATTCTAGGGCTCAACCTCTTTTCTTTCACTTAAAATCAAATGGTGACCTTGTCCCAGTGATCTGGGCTTCACCACATCCAGCCCTTTCTAATGTAGTTTCTTCCTCCAAATTGTGAGCTCTCTCTGGTTGATGTCAGTCGTAGTCACAGAAGAACATTTGAGAAATCAAAACATTCACCTAAAGAACTCTTACCTAGTGAAATTATTAGCTACCATCTATTGAGCTCTAATAGTCTGATGTGGGATGGCCAGATCGAGGCTGTGGATCACCTTGGCTTACTCAGATTAGTAGGTGCAGCCTAGTAGCAGAGGATTCTGAACCTGAAAAAGTGATCCCTGAGGCGGAGATCTGTGGAGCCGGGCAAGGTGGCCACTTCCTAGGGGCGGGATTTGCTGCACCTGTGAACAGTGAATAGCGTGATTGCTCCTTGAGGTGGAGTGGGTGGAGTTCTGCATCTCAGATTTTCCCTCCACTTACAATGTCCTTATTCAGGCCTTCCTTGGCTAGACCCCAGGCTGGAGAGGGACCCCTCCCCTGAAGGAAGCTAAGAGGTTTTACTCCATAATCATGCCCCTGCACAGTGGCTCCCGACCATCCCTCTCCCGCCCCCTCCAGTGCACACTCACACCAGACAGAACCACCTTCAAACATCTCAAAGGAATTTTAGATCCTGGAAGGACTGCTGCTCTGTAGGAAGAACTATATTCATCGAACTTAACATCCTAGGCACAGTGACTCAGAACTTTAGGGACCTCCTTTCAATTCATCTTTTTTTTCCCTCAACCTTTTTTTCCTTGAAAATTTCAAGCCTACATAAAAGTTGAAAGAACAGTACAAGGAATAGCATGATATCCTTCACCTAGACTCACCGATTCCTTCAGTTGACATTTATTGAGCATCCGTCAAGGACATTTTCTTAACGTCCTTCAGATAGGATGGTGTGGGCGGTCTCACTTTAAGAGGGGCTGCGGCAGACAGTAGGGCAGGGGTTGCTGGAAGAAACCTCACTGTTTCTGCTTCTGGGCATTGGACTTGTTAAATACGGTGCTGGGGCAGCCTTTGGATAAATAAATATGAGCTGGTTGTACTTTGTGAGCTCAAGTTGCTCATGGCCTATGGGAAAAGTGAGACCATAAAACAAACAAACAAACAAATACTATGATATGGCCTGATCATGGTGATATTCCAGGGAAATGTATTTTGGGCAAACAGAGCAACATGGCTGAAAGCATGGGAATTTGACAAGAGCTGGGAAATTTGGGGGAGTGAGACTCAGTGACGGACTAAGTGATTCTGAGCAGAGAGAAGCCTGGGAGGCAGTGAAGGATCCACCCACAGAGTACGGCCAGCTCTGGAAGATACTGAAGCTAACCACTCTGTTAAGTGTTAAGCCCCCATTTTTTTTTTGAAATTAGTCAAGAGGTTGCCTATGCTTTTTTGGGAAAGAAAAAGAAAATGGTTGCCAGGGTTAGTGTCTGCCAGGGATCCTGCCTGAAGTTTCTTAGACTTATTCTGCTGATGTGTCAGCCCTGGCATTGTTAATGCACACATTTGGGGACCCCTGGCCTTAGTGAGATCTGGGGGCCTTGTCCTCTACCAGTAACTTGCTTCCCATATTCTGGAATCTATCAGAAGTAAGCCTTGTACTATAATTACCCTAAATTGTTATAACTAAGTTTTGAATGAAAGAGGATAAACCTCTTACTTACTTGAAAAAAAGTAAAGGATGACAATTGAAATGTAAGAAGACTTTAAAAGGACGCAGGACTCCTTTCTCCTTCACGGGGGAACAGCATCTCCTAGTTTTTCCAGTTGGCTCTGAAGTGACTGATGGTACAGGGTAGTCTTAGCTGCGGCTTCTCATCTCTGGGGAAGACTGAACTGCTTTTCTTATATTGCAGTCAGATGGACCAAGTCCCTTCATTCATATCTGTATTTACTTTAACTTTTTCATCCAACACTTGAGGAAACAACACATAAGGACTAAAATTTGTGGCCTTTATCACCTCATCTCAGATATCTAAATTTTATTTTATAGGAAGGGCTGGTTTACTTTGCTTGATTTGTTTAAATATACTACAGACTTTTCCTTAATGTCCTTCAGATAGGATGGTGTGGGTGGTCTCACTTTAGGAGGGGCTGCGGCAGACAGTAGGGCAGGGGTTGTTGGAAGAAACCTCACTCTTTCTGCTTCTAGGCATTGGACTTGTTAAATATGACCTCTTCTCTGTATTTGAAATTTGGTTCTGCAACCCAGTGGGGTCCCACTTTGACCCTCAAGCTGTGTCACAGTGCCTTGCTGCGCACAGCAGAGGAGATCTGCTGGTCAGATGGCAACTCTGCATCCACGGGGAAAGGCTGCTTAGCATGAGAATCTCAACTGAGAGCCTGAAGTTTCCCTCTTAACACTGTGCGGCTCCAGGCTGGCTGTGACTAGGGAGAGGTGGGGGCCTTACCTAACTAAAGACATGCCAACAGATAGCAACTTAATCTGTTCCCTGTCTTTAACTCCCTGACCGAGGCACTGTGGTACCCTGAGGAAGCTGAAGTTGTCCTTTATATACATAAAAAAAGAACTCCCCACCAAGTGCTTATTGTTTGCATACCTTCGTATCTAATGCTATATTCAGACAGCACTGGATGATTCCTAGCAGGTTTTGGATCAAAGAATGAAACAATCGACATTTTTGAGGATCTATTCTTTTTATTGTATTTGAATATTTTTCCAGCTTTATTGAGATGTGATTTGATATATAACAGTGTATACGTTTGAGGTGTTCAACATGATGATTTGATAAATATATGTACTGCGAAATGATTACTGCAATAAAGCGAGTTAACACCATCATCTCATATAACTACCATTTTTGTGTGTGTGTGTGGTGAGAACATTTAAGGTCTGTTCTCTTAGCAACTTTTAAGTATATAACGCAGTATTGTTAACTATAGTCACTGTGATATATGTTAGATCCTTGGAACTTTCTCATTTTAATGAGGGTTGTCCGATCAGTAGAAAATACAGGCATTTAATGGTATCTTTCTCCAAACAACTGAAAATCTTACTAACACAAAGCACGCAGAATTTAGAAATGATGTCATGGGTGCTGAAGGCAGTCAGAGGAAAGTCACAGTAGTGATGGAAGGAGCAGCTTGAGAAAGCTTCTTGGCTGAGAGGTCATGAGTGCACAGGCTTACACTCGGCAAATGTTACAATACACAAAACGTGTGGAAAAGGGTCTGCAAAATGCACACCAAACTGTTTAGTTCTGGGGAGGATACTGGGACTGAGTATAGCAGGTTTTAAAGGGGACAGTTGATTTGGGCGGCAGTCATGTTTTAGATGTACAGTCAGTGATGTGCTGGTAAATGTTTAAGAAGCAACTCTCCAAAAGAAAAGAAAAAAGCTTCTATTGGAGTGTTGTCCTAGGGCAGTTTTCCATGGTATAAATACTTTCACTATGGCTAATTTCAAGCAACCAACGTAAGGTCAACTGGCTCACAAACTCTTCGAAATTTAACAATTCAAGCAATGATTATGTGCCAGGCTACCTGAGTGCTGGAGAAGATGGAGAAGAGAGTATGAGGCAGTCCTTGTTTGCTAGACAACAGAAATTGGGGTGGGGGAGCTAGAAGACAAACTAGAGGAAGAGGAGATTAACTTCAGCAAGGAATGGAGAAGGAAGAGAATTGAAGGGTCCCAGAATGAGCTCTGAAAGATGGAATAATAGTTAGGTCACTGGAGGATGGGAAAAGGCCCCAAAGCACAGAAGCACATGATCCATTCAGGGCATTGCACAAATTATTGGCACAAGATGTAGGATGAGGGCAGAAAAGAAACCCTCTGAGGCCATGTTGTCAAAGGTGATGAATTTCATTCTGTAGTACTGTGAGCTACTGATTGTCTGAGAAGCATCAGGCAATGATTCTGGTGGTAGTGTGGAGACTAAACTGTAAAAGAGACCAGTGCAATGTTTCAGACAGGATATAAGGAGGGCTTCCATTAAGACAATCCAGTAGAGATAGACATGGGGCAGATCAAGAAGCATTTCTGAGGAAGAATTAACAGGGTAATGGATAGGCTGAAGTGAGTGGAAGAGATCGGTTGCCTGACGGTAATACCCAGGACTGAAAAATGATCACACTGTCTCCTGTTTGAATGAATGACTTCATCAGCAAACAAAGGAAGCATTTTTAAGAGACTATAAAGTTTAAGACTTGGGAGCTTACCTGGTTATTTACTTTGTATCTTACTAGTGACGTGTAAGTTTCAAGGTCTGAGATTTGAGTGGCAGGCTGTGAAGATGATTTTGTTTTCCTGTATTTGGATTTATGGATCTTGATTCTGGATAGTTATGAAAATGATGCACTTTTGATTTGGTATGGAGGGCAGCTCACAAAATTAGGAAATAATAGTTAACTCAGGGGTTTACCTGATAAATAATAATTTATACATGGCACTTGAAAAGAGAATAAATAAGGGAAGGGAGGAAAGAACCTAGGTAAATCCAGTTACTCTGAAGAGTAATAGGCGTAAGGTAGAAAGAATAAGGGAGCGGGAGGTGCCTGATGATTCATGTGAGAAACCAACTGAGAAGGAGGCCGGAAACAGTACTTAGGGCCTTAGCTGTCTGTGTACAGACTCACAGGGCACAGGTAACAGGCAGAGTAAACTCGAGATTCTAACACCAGGGGTAAACAAGACGATCACATTGAAACTTTGTAGATGGGACTCAAGACTGACAAACAGTGATGCAATCAAATCTATGCCTGTTCAAAAGAAGCATACTGATGTGGTGGGAAGGAGATTGGTGTGTATTGAGGAACAAAGTGGAAGCCTGTTCGAGAGCATAAAGATGACTATTTAGGAGAGGGATCAGAGCATTAAAGCAATTACTATACACCATTTGGCCAGAAGGTAATAGGGAAAAAGTGAACATCAAATTTGCATAAAACATTCAGATAAAATCCTTTCAAAATTGTGAATGGGAAATCTGACCCTGATTTTATGAACATAGCTTTTTTTAATGTCCATTTTTATGTTTGAAATAGCTACATGTAGATCCTAAGAAAGACTTTAAAAACGTCCTCTTGAAATTCTCCATATCTATCAAGAAAAAAATTTCTTTGTATAAGTGGGTGAAGAAAAATTAAAATGTTTTTATAAAGATTTGTAAACATACAATTGAGACTATAGAAAATCAAACAGTACTTCCTTGTTTTCATTGACAAATGTAATGTTGAAATTCATGTGAAAAGGCAAACTTTTTTTTTGTATATAAATATTTTTATTAAAGTATAGTCAGTTTACAATGTTGTGTCAATTTCTGGTGTACAGCATAATGACCAGTCCTACATGAACATATGTATATTCTTTTTCACCAAAAGTTACTACAAGATATCAAATATAGTTCTCTGTGTTATACTGTGTGAACTTGTTGTTTATCCTTTTTATATATATATTAGTGTCTGAAAATCTTGAACTCCTGATTTATTCTTTCCTATTCCCTTCCCTGCCCACCTCCGGTAACCATAAGTTTGTTTTCTATGTCTGTGACTATGTCTGTTTCTGTTTTGTAAATAAATTCATTCATCTTTTTGTTTAGATTCTGCATATAAGTGATATTGTACGTTATTTTTCTTTCTCTGTCTGGCTTCTTTCACTTAGAATGACATTCTCCAGGTCCATCCATGTTGCTGCAAATGGCATTATTTTATTATTTTTCATGGCTGAGTAGTATTCCATTGTATAAATATCCAGTCATCTGTCAATGGACATTTAGATTGTTTCCATGTCTTGGCTATTGTAAATAGTGCTGCTATGAACACTGGGGTGCATGTCTTTTTTAAAAAATTTTTTTTATTGAGGTATAGTCAGTTTACAATGTTGTTTCAACTTCTGGTGTACAGCACAATTCTACCTGTGTTTTTTTGAATTAAAATTCTCTCTGGATATATGCCCAGGAGTGGGATTGTTGGACTATAAGGAGTCTATTTTTAGTCTTTTGAGGAATCTCCATACTGTTTTCCATAATGGTTGCACCAAACTACATTCCCACAAGCAGTGTAGGAGGGTTCCTTTTTCTCCACAGCCTCTCCAGCATTTATCATTTATGGACTTTTTAAGGATAGTCGTTTTGATTGGTGTGAGGTTTTTGTAGCTTTGTAGTTTTTGTAGTTTTGATTTGCATTTCTCTGATAATTAGCAATATTGAGCATTTTTTTAACATGCCTATTGGCCATTTGTATGTATATCTTCACAGAGAATTACTTGTTCTTGTTATCAAAACACATGGGGACTCCCAAAGGTGGAGTTGCCCAGACAATGGCCGGGAGGTGATGCAGCACCTTCATGTATCTGCACTGACCCCTGATTTTCTGAGTCTCAGCTAATTATCACTTGTTCTGCCAAGGAATCACAGGCATTTTTTAATACATTATTTATCCTTAAGTCATAAGGATTAATAAGGAAGTAGCCATTACCAATTCCCATTCTACAGATGAGAAAAATGAAACCCAGGTGTGTTGATACACTGGCCCAGATCAGATAGTCACATCACTGGGACCAGTTTTCAGTGACTGAAGTTTTTCAGTTCCTATCTGGGGCTGTCTAGACATTATATTGCTTCCATTTGTGTTTGACAACAAGATACGCCTTCAAGAAATGACATCACTTTTGAATAAAGTTATTATCAATGAGACTATCACTCTTTTGGCTAATTATTATGTATATTTTCACTCATTATAATCCAATCAATCATTTGCCAACAACAACGATAACAGTTATTTACACAGAAGCTTCTTACAGACATAAATTCCAAAAATTTGTTTTATCTCAAGCTGAATTCTTGATGATGATCTGACATTCTAACTACAGACTCTTCCATTTATCTAGAATGGTTAAGAGGTTCTGGTTAACTAAACATTACTCTATGTAGCACTCTTCAAAGAATCTAAACCCAAAGATGAAGAAAAAGTATTCTTTCAAATCGAATATACATTTTAAGCCATTCCTCAGATGTGCAAGATTAGTCAAGTTACTATAAATAAGAAGAGAATGAGATTTGGCTGGGAAAAAAATCGGACAATATCTTATATTAGTATGAAGGCAACTCTCATCGCCCAGTTCCATTAAAAAGGAAGTAGGGGGTGAGCTGATTTTTGTTTAAATTCACTATGTTACCTGGTTTCCTTACCATTTATGCTTTTCTTCTAGAAATGGCATATAGGAAAAATAAACTTTAGATTCGGTTGACTTTTTGGTGATTGGTATCTTGGATTTTTTTTCCTTAATGGAGATACTGGGGATTGAACCCAGAAGCTTTTGTTATACGAGCTTTTTTCCTTAGGGAACTAGTGATTAGAGTTGGCCAGTGGGACACCAAGCACCACACTGGTTCACACAATCAAGACTCACCGTTAACTGTAGGGTGCCTTAGTCCAACCACCTCACCTGGGTGGTGTTGTTTTGGTTTATTTTTAAGTCATTTTTGTGTCATGAGTGTTTGTCCCCATGCCTGGCACAAAGCAGGCACTGGATATGTACTGCTCCCTGATCCACTGACCCACTGACAGCCAGACTTCACACCCAGAGTGAGGGTCCAGCCTAGCCCTCCTGAATTCCTGGAATTTTTTTATTTCAAAACCAATGAACGCTCATTATAGACATTCGTGAAATAGAGAAACTCACGCTCACACATAATAGAAAATAAAGGTTTGTTTATTTCACCAGCCGGTAGGCATGATGATGCCATACAGATTATCCCATTTATTAAATATCCTTCAGAAACATGTTTTTAATGGCAACAGAATGGTCTATTGTGTGAATGTGCCATGTTTAACCATTTCCTTGTTGTGGGACATATAAATTCTTTACAGTTGACCACCATTGGAGATAATGTTGTAAGCTTGCACAATAAACTCCCTTGCTATTAAAGCTGATTATCAAGTTACTTTCAAAAAGATTATATCCATTTAAGTCCATTTGTGACTGCTGCATATATTTTAAACGCTGACAGTTGAGAAATGAGGGTTTCGAAACAGCTCCTTTCCTTTTAAACAGACTCCAGTTTGATGAGAGTGAACTAACCTTTTCCTCCAGACTTAACTCTGGGCCCCTGCGAAGGGTAGGGTAAATCACAAGGGAGTGAATAATTTGGAAAACATTCCTGGAAACCTAAACCTAAATTGAGGAGAGAACTCACCCTTTTAAAAAAGGCTCGTTCAATAAAGCAGAGGGACAATGACACCCCAAATTGAGCTTCTAAGTAACACAAAACAACTAACATCATTATGCTGATGGTTGTCACTGCATTCATGGCCCCCAGGGAAAAACGAATTCCTCTCTACAGAGGTAAAATCATGCTAGTGAAAAAGAGGGACTATTTGAGAGAGAAATCAATCAAAAGGGGAGATGACTGTAAGAACAATTCACTTCTACTCTGAGGAATATATTTGTTTCATTCGGAAACAAAAACTTCATTTTCAAAAATGATATATAATAAAAGCCTAAACTTTCAAAAATTATTTGCCGTTATCAGAAAGAAAAACTCCATTCTGGTACTTTTCTTCTTCTGCGACTGCATATTCTGCCTCAGAGACCGCAGACCAGGCGTCAGCTTTGCTGGGCACCTACGGCAGGTACGTCCATTCCTACGCAGCACGGATGCCTCTCTTCACTAAGTCAGCATTTTAAATGACTGTGAGCCATCACAAACATCTAAATTATTATTATCGCAATATGACAGCTTAACTCTTTCAATTTAACACTTAATAGGACAGTTTATTTCCAGCCTTCCACTTTCAGTCAAGCAAAGGCTGCATTACTTGGAACTCTGTGGAAAGCTCTAGAGATAGAGGCCTGGGCTTTGAGCCAGGGGGAAACCACCATTTTAGAAATTGGGCTTTTTGGAGCACAGTGGGAGTGAGATTGAAATCAATCTTTTTGTGGGACCATTTTGCAGAGAAGCCTGAGTAATGGACCTTTTCTTTACTTTACTTTTGTGTCTTCATTGATTGTTGTAAACTTGTAGCTTGTGTTTTCCAATCACAAGCCTATTTATTATACTTTACAGCTTGATGGCTCAGGGATGAACATTGTGACCACTGTTAGTCAGAAAGAGGATATTCTGTAAAGGTGGGTGAATGTAATTTTATTAATCTGAGGGTAGTTGGGAAAGCATCATTAATCCCACTTTCTTTGTGCATTTCTTTAGCCAGCCTCATGGTTAAGCTTGCAATTTTTAGTATGTGATTGACTAAAGACAGACCATTAAAAAGTGGATTCAAAGCCACCACGGTTTTGTCCCAAAGCATACTGGGAAGTCAGTAGGTAACAAAGCCACTTAGACAGGGGACAAAGCATGAGTCATATTCCTTGGACCCTTGAGTTTCCCTTTGACAAGGAAGTGGAATGAAGAGGAAGATGGAAGACATGTAGCCACTTCTAAATGAGGCAGGAAGAGATATTTTTCGATTGATATTTCCCTTTCTTGTGGTGGTGGTCAATCCTAAAGTTCTAAGGTAGAGTGAAAGTCTGAGTAGCTGGAATTTGAGATGGAGTAGGGATCTAAGGCCTGGGCTCCTGGAGGATGAGGGTAGAGTGTACGCTAGGATGGAGTGACCAGAGCAGAACATTTCCATTTCCTTTTTCTGATCCCCACCCTTGTGCACCTGCCCCTGCTAATCCACTTCCTTAGCTCTACCCTGCTACCTTCTTCAGCAGCTAGGGCTGGGGTCAACAGGGAAAGATGGGTTAGTGGATATTGTTGGTTATCTATCCATTTCTCCCCATCACCCACCTCAGTGGGTCCACAATTTCATTTGCGTTTACATCATCACCCATGTACTTTGAGGGGAGACAATCTCAACCTTAACTCTTGCTTGTCTTAACCCAATCAGCCCATTCTATTCCCAAGCTCAGGTCATTGATTCAGAGCCGGCATATGACTTAAACGTTCCAGTCAAGGTGAATCTCAGGACTCCTGTTTGGAATCCTGTGACTGGGGTTTTCTCCCTTTTCTTCTGGGTGCCATAAAAAGTCCTTTTGCCACCTGACAAAAGTGACCTGAAGATGAAATCAATGAATGGGAGAGACACATAGAAAGAAGAGAGTGGCAGAGAAATGGGGAAGGAGCTCCTGGATTAAACTGATTCTGAACTTTCAGTTACATCAAGATTTGGATATTCTCATTGCTCCATCCAGTTGCTGTGTCTTGGGACCGTCACAGCAGGTTGGAGGTGTCTTGTATCCGGGCATTGTATGTACTGTCTCTAGGGGCTATGTCTTCCTTCTGACATCTTATGGATGGTAGTCAATTGTGCATATTCACCAGGAACAGAGATAAAATGGTGTACACTTGCAGGAAACAATACTAGACAACAATATTGCTCAAGTGTGCAATATTGTATACTAGTGAGGTGAGGTAAGGGCCCTAGCCATCACTTATTACAGTATTCCTATGACAAAAGCTGCTCCAAATTCCAAATAAGCAACTCATAAGTGAACTTCTGGATCTCAGGTTTCTCGTGAGGGTGTAATACTAGATGAGGATTAAGGCATCTCCTATCTTTAACATTCTGTGATTCTTCATTACTGGTTCATTTGAAGTAGGTAAAATTGAATCCCTGTAATAGGACAGCATTCTTGAATAATACGACATCTGACAACTGTTCTTTTGCTGTTCAGCAAGCTGTATCCTGTTTGCTTTCACAGACGTTGAGGATTTACCATCATTACTTGAACCATTTTTGAATTTTTAACATCATGCTCACATCTTGCCTCTAAATGTTTATACACAGAACACCTTATTTTATACAGCAAACTCACCTTCTGATTTGTCAGTTTTAGGGACACCTGAGAGATCCTAACAGGCTCACATTTCTAAGCAAAAGCAAACAATAATTTTCTTCTTCTCCACCCATGGGTTAGTCAAAGCAAGGAGTTTTTCTCAGATTAGAGATATTTGTCATCTTTGGATGGTTTCAACATAAAAATGCAATGGTTCATAATACTTTGGGTTCAACGCTTAAGTTATAGGTTGAAAAACAAGTGACCAGGTAAGCTCAGAGAGTGCCTTGAAATGAAAAGATCCATGCTCAGAATAGTGATTAGGTAAAGCCTCCTTTACATGTAGGGGTGGCAGGTGATGGCCTACCTGAATTAAGTGTTACTAAGAGATTTTTTCCCCCACAAAACTCTCCCACAGGACTGCCAAGAAGTCTAAAATTCCACCAATCCCTGTTTTAAGAAACTGCACTGTACAAAGTCTCCACTGAACCAGCAGTAGGTCACTTCTGATGGGCTGGTTATTAACCCATGAACTCCCAATAGCACCCTAACTTAGGTTAGTGTGGGGGCTACCTGTTTGGGGTGGGTTGTTGGAAGAGGGGAGAGGGGGAGGACTGAATGTAGGGTAATTGATGAGGGTCCCTGTTGGTTACACAGCACCGGGTACAGGAACAAGAGACTGAAGATAATCTGACCTCTTTCATAGCGTGGCCTTGGGCTTTCCTTGCATCTCTCGATTCCAAAGAAGTCAATAGATCTCATTTTCTTCCCTGAGTCTCAGAGGGTGTGGATTGGGGTAGCTCTTCCCTCCACATCATTCCTACTCTCTGCCCTGTGGTTCCTCACTATATGGTCATCTACATACAGAATCCTGGTCCAGGTCTCACCAGACCCCCATTTGTAGCCTGGCAGTTGCTCTGTAGGCAAAAGAATAGCTGTTTGGATGCTTCTTCTCTCCCTTGAATGAATTACCGATTATGTCCAGATCTAACACCTCTTCTGTGAGCCCTGGTTCGGTACATGGAGGGAGGAAATGAGAGACAATTCTTTTTCACCTCTTCCTCGTGGCCAGCCCCCAGTCCCTGCATCACTGTGAGAGATGAAATCAAGAAGAGAAAATATGATACTGGCGTTTGTTCTTGATGTTGCGTTACAGAAGTATAGTTGAACTGATGTGGCTCTAGGACTGTGCTATGAACCTATTTGGGGTGCTTCTAATTACGTAGGATATTTTATGGTGACAAGTCTTTAAAAAAGGATTCTGCAGGGCGGGTAATTTATCTGCAGTACTTTTGTAAGGTGCTCTACTTTTTGCGATGTTGGATGAGAACATTTGAATTTCATTTCCATAACATGTCTTGCCCTGTTTCCTGTGTATTTGGGGGGCTTCCAGGGAGGGAGGACCCATGGTGTGGTTGATGGCTGGCTTTCTTCAGCTAGGGCACTAGGTCTCAAACTAGGCACATCCCCACCATTGAAGAGAAATCTGGACTAAGCTGAACCACACAATGGAAAACATAAGGGAAAGGAACTTGCCATTGTATTTGAATGTATCCTTCAGAAGGGACCCTTGTTTCTGTTGTACTGTTTTCCCCTTCTTTGGTATAACCTTATCCTATTTTATTTTGGATAGGTGCCATTCATAAATCTATTCCTTTGTTATACCTATTGGCAAAAGGCAGTTGCTCTCAAGACTGACATCTGTTTCTTAACATCAGAATGATGGAAACAGAGAAGGAGTATGTGGCCAGTACTCAAAATGTGATTTACCCCCTGCTTCGTGTTCTTGGTGCTAGAGATGTTGTTGATGTTTAATAAATTCTTGCTGACTATTAGCCATTGATTCTTCTTTTAAAGTGCTCTTTCTAATAGGTTTAATAAATTATTGGCCAATATAGAATCCTGATTGTGGACAGTATAATGTTCTTAAGTGGCTGAATTAAGAGAAAAAAATGTGGAAAGTTTTTTGAAGTTGGAGGTAGTAGGACATGGCGAAATATAAAGTCCATAAAAACTGAGATAGAGTCTGGGGAGCTACACACCTGCTGCAGTAGTAGCTGCGTAGTAGCCCTGTGAGGACCAACCATACAATGCCTGGGATTAGCCAACTTCCACAGGCTACAGTCGGGATTTGTTTGTATTAAGATTATTGGATCAGAAAATGGTTTATAAACATGTCATTTGATAATCAACACTATTCAATATAGAATCCCCCCCCAAAAGTTGATATTCAAACCTTCTGGTTGAGAATTCTATTTAGGAGGACGTAGAAGAAAAAAACTTAGGGGGCAGGGCATAGCTTAAATGGTAGAGGGTGTGCTTACCACACACAGGGTCCTAGGTTCCATACCCAGTACCTTCTTTAAAATAAGTAAACCTAATTACTTCCTCCACAAAAAAAAAAAAAGATTTAAAAAAAATTAATTTTAAAGCTTCAGATAAAGAGATCATTATCTTTTTTGGTGCAGGAAGAGGTGGTAATTAAGTTTATTTATTTTTTGATTACTTTTTTTTTAAATGGAGGTACTGGCGATTGAACCCAGAACCTCATGCATGCTAAGCATGCGCTCTACCTCTTGAGCTATACCCTGTCCCCAGGAGATCATTGTCTTTAGTGTAGAATAATGTGATATTGATAATGTTGGAATTCATGCCTTGGGCTTGGAGCCTTATATCTTAAAACTTTCAAAATGATCGCATTCAACAGTCTGTTCAACTAGGCAGGGTCTAGAGTGTTATGTGCTAGACACTGTGTGTGTCCATGAGGATACAAAGATAAAAGAGATGTGATCGGGGCCCCTCAAGTCTCACAGACCAGAGGAGCATGGCGACTCAGTAGAGATGAGCCACGTGTGATCCATCTCATGTTCCAGTGACCAGAGTGCTGCCTGAGCCTTCTTTGTGGGAGCGTGGTGGGGTGGGTGGAGAAAGAAGAGGGCCGCTGTGTGACAGAGAAACACGTGGCAGCCTTCACTGGTTTTAGGATGGGTTTCACAGCCATCGGAGTCACACCAGTTGTGACTGTGGATACACTGGGGGAGCTCACGAGGATGGATTGGGTGCTGCAACCCCAGGGCTGAGTTCTAGCCATCGAGCAGGGCTTCTTCAAGTGAGAAGTGTTACCGGCACACCAGAAAGAAGAAACTTTTATATTTGTTAGTTTTGAAAATATTTGGCCCGAGAGTTTTACTGCCTCTGCAACCTTCACTTTCGCCTCTCATATAAACACGATACACTGGGCAGAAGCCTATGACTCCACTGATCAAGATATTGGCACATTTGTCATTGCAATGACAGCACATTGTAAGGTTTTATCCTCAGAAAGGGTGTGCTTATGATCTTAAATAATCCCCATTGGAAATGTCTGACATTCTTAAAGGCTTTTGCTCATACCTTTTCTCTTTTTTTGCTATTATTATTATTTTTTTTTTAGAGGGAGGTAATTAGATTTTTTTTTAAATGGAGGTACTGAGAATTGAATCCAGGACATCATCCATACTAAGCATGGTTCTACCTCTGAGCTATACCCTCGACCCCCCTTGTATCGTTTCTGTATGCCTTTGATCACCTTCCTACCCAACCTTTTTGAGGCTTTCATATGTCCTTTCTTCCCCCATCTCCCTCCCCGTTGAGAGGTGGTCTGAAAAAGAAGTTTGCATTTTTCTTCTTGATCCAATGGTTCAAATAGTCTGCATGTTGAGCTGGGCACTCTTCTAAGCACTTTACAAATACTAACTCATGTAGTCTTCATAACAATTCTTAGAGGTGACTGCTGTTCTTGCCACCCTCTTTTTACAGCTGAGGAAAATGACAAGGGGGGACATCAAGGAGCTGGCACAAGGACACACAGCCAGAGAGCTAGCAAGCTGCAGAGCTGCGATTCCAACCCAGACCTCCATGTTCTCAGCCTCCACGTGGGAGCTTGATCCAGCCACAGCCCTGCCATGTGGATAGCTTCTGCTGCTGGCCCACCAGCTCAGCCGCTGGGTAGGCTTTTTCCTGTTGGCCAAGCCCTTCACTTCTGCCCTGAGCAAGCTGAGCTTTCCCCAGAAAGGTGCCTTTGAAATGCAAAGATTGACAGCTTTACTTGTGGCTCTACACTGTGGTTTTTGGCTAGAGATGGCTAGGCACTGGCTATGTGGTAGTCAGTCTTTTAAAATGGTGTAATATTCACAGTTTTTGTTGGATAATTGCATGTCTTTAATTTGTGGTATTATAAACAGAGCAGTAACTTAGCTCAGGAGTTACCAGAAAAAGTTACTTGATATCCAAGTTAAGTTTCTATTTGTATTCACTCCCGTAGATGTATCATTATAGTCAAAAAAAAAAAGCATCATAATATACTCTAATTGGGGTCTCCCAACTGGATAGGATAAAAAAAAGTGCCTTCTGAAGAACGCAGGCAATAATTCAGCTTCTTTCCCTAACTGATGTATATAGTTTTACTCTTAGATATTATGACAGTTTAGTTGTCTTTATAATATGAATTTTATTTTTTTATTTTTGTTTCTGTTTGGAGGGAGGTAATTAAGTTTATTTATTTACTTATTTTAATAGAGGTACTGGGATTGAACCCAGGGCTTTGTGCTTTCTAGGCATGCACTCTGCCACTGAGCTAGACCCTACCCCTTAGAATATGAATTTTAAAGGGGGAAAAAATTAAAAAAAAACTTTTTTAGTTCATGGATTTGGAACAGTGATTACAAATAAAAAGACCTACTTAAAGTGTTGCTTACCTTACTCAGAAAATTCTGATGGGTCAAGATAAATAAAAACATTAAATCATGTAAAATAATTACTTATTTTGTAAATATGAAGTCCCCATATAGTCACCATTTTGGAAATAAGGGCATTCATGGTCAGTAATTGCTTTTCGCCACTGTTCTGTGATTTAGTTGACTTATTACATTTTTATAGGCAAAGAATATTTAGATAGCATCTTCCATCAGAAGAGATTTCAGGGGTTTGAAAACTTGAGCCTAATTTAACTGCTCAGTCTTTGCAGATGAATCACTTCTTTTGCTTAGCCCATTGATATAGTATTTAGATTAACTTGTAGGTTTGTTTTAACCTGACAGAATCCAAACAGCCAGATCAGAAACATGCTAGTGGTTCTCCTGGGACCTTGACAGAGCAATACCCAGGGAGGAGGACTCAAGTCATTAGTTCATGATTAACGTTTGTCGAAAGTAATATTTCTACTATTTTATGGATGGAGCAACTGAGGCACTGAGAGGTTAAGTGGCTTGCCCTTGATCACAAGGCTGTTTAGTAGGTCCAGGAGAATCATGGAAGCTGATCAAGATTTTACATCCAGTTCTCACTAGTTATAAAATTTGCAAGTTACCAATCCAGTCCCTGCCCACAAGCAGGTCACAGACTGGAAGCTGAAACTAAAATAAGACCACAATCACTTTCTAGGGGAAGAAAGCTGCCAAGGTTCGCTTTGACTAACAGAGCTGACGTGGGGCTAACGCTCCTTGTAGATCCAACCCTCGTGGATCTGCTGGCTCTCTGCTGATCCCCCATGGCTTCTGTCCATGAGGATTCAATCAGCCTGGGGACCATTGGCCGGGGTGGGGGGCAGTGGGACTGTAAATCTGGGAAAGCTGTGAGTATTCAGGGTCTTGAACTTTATCAGGTTTGAATGTGTGATTGTGAAAGTAAAGAGCAGAGAAATGACAGCACTCAGTAAATCAAACCTAGGGAAGATCAGGACTGTCAGAGACAAGAGGAAAACAGGCTCTGGCACTAACCCAGCAGAAAACCTGTGTGGAGGGGAAGACTTTCATGCTCCCTCCTGAAAAACAAACCTCTTTCCCTGTCATTTCATCTAGAGAATGGTATTCTTTGTTATGTCCCATGGATTTCTTTTTTAAAATTTTTGTTAGTGAGGCTTAGATCTCTTTTTAGAAGACTGGGTGCTATAAGAAAAAAAAAACAAATAAAACAGAAAATCAGTTGAAAAAATTCTGGAATGGCCTAGATTTTCCTCTGTCAATAATGGGTCCCCTAGCTTCTCATAGATCTTTACTTTTCTTTTTAAATTCCTTAACAAAATGTGATTAATGTAGAATAAGTCTCCAGCACAAACAGCAATAACAAATTGAAAGGTAAAAACATGAAACTAGTTAGATGACCAGGTCACTTTAATTAGTTCTTTCTCTCCCCTTATATCTAATGCCGGTCCTCAAGGTTGCCCTTTTCTGTGGCCCCATTTGTTAATTCATTCCTATCTCCTGCCAGAAAGAAGTTCCCAAGGAGGGGTGCTGCTGAGGACTGGGGTCTTCTTTTTCTTTTTAAACTGAAGTACAGTTGGTTTACAATGTTGTGTTAATTTCTAGTGTACAGCATAGTGATTCAGTTCTATATATTTATTCTTTTTCATATTCTTTTTCATTATAGGCTATTGCAAGGTATTGAACATAGTCCCCTGTGCTAGGATCTTGTCATTGATCTATGGGGTTCTTTTCTTGGAGCAGAGGATGAGCGTCAAGATTACTATCTTTGTCCTGTAGAAGACATTGGAGTCTGCTGCTGGCATTTGCAAGGGGAACAACAAGGAATTTTTCATCTTCAAAGGAACCAAAAGCAAGTAAAAGATCTATGTTTGTCTCGCCCCCTGCCCTTTCCTACCATAATGCAATAGATAAAATCCTCATTGCTCGTACATAGGAAAAGCTTGACACCTCTGGTGAATGAAAGGTCTCTGAGTTGAATGAGTGCTCCCAGAAGTTCTTTCCTGGGAATTAATTTAGCTCCAGGGGACAGATAGGTCACCCAAGAAATTGAAATTTGATGCAGCATATGTGAATCTATTACAATATAGATACTGGAAATAACAGTTCACACTTAGTGCTTACTCTGTGCTGGGTATTCTTAGCCCTTTACATCTAAGAAATCATTTAATCCTCTCAACAATACTTTTATCAAACCCATTTTACAGATGAGGAAATCGAGGCAGAGAGGTTAGGTGACTTGTCTTGGTCACTCAGCTAGGAAGGGGTGAGGTCAGGATTCAAACCCAGGCAGGTTGGCCCAGAGTCTGGGCTCCTAGGAATATCCTCAGTGTGTGGGCTAGAGCAACCCCCTTGTTTATAAACTCACTGTGAAGCCTAGAGGAAAAGCTGAGCCTGGGTACTTTCCTAGAGAAAGAAAAAAGGCTCAGACATCTCCCTCCATCTTGGAAGTTGTGGTACTTTGCCTAACCGGCTCTACAGAAGTGCCAACCTTCTAGACTGTAAACACTTCAAAACTGGTAGCTAACTCTCCTAGTTCTTCTCTGTGCAGTGCCTACTCAGTACTGCTGGGCACGTGCAGGAAACTGGAGGACTGCATATGGGTCCTAATTCTCTGCATATTTGCAGCATAGCTGAAGGGAGAGGTCATATTTCTGGGTGACGAATGCAGTAATTTTTTATTTCTTGGGCATTTTTTTTCTTAATTGACTCAGGAAGGAGCATTAGCTATTAAGCAAATCTCCAAAAGCCTATTTTCTGCTTCCCTTAGCAACACCCAATGCCCCCTGCCCTACTGGAAAAAGAAAACCAGTCCCAAAGCTCTCTGAGCTGAGACAGCTCTGGGCCAGTGGCATCTGGACCCTGACCCTAGAATTGGCAATGCCTAAAACACCTAATGATACCTGCAAAATCTGAGGTCTAAGCCCAAGTTTTGGCTGTCTAGTGGGATGGAAATTTCTGCATCTCTCTCACCTTCTTGAGAGTATACATGATCCCTTTCCCTCTGATGTTCTAATTTTTCCCACTCCTGGAGGGTGGGTAAGAAGTAAGGAGTAGATAAGGTAGATGATTTTGGAGTTCACCTTATTTGGAGAAGGGGATGAGAAAAGAGAGGAATCCTTAACTTCTGAGGGACAGCGTGAGGGACAGACAGAAGCTGAAGGTGCTGAATTGCCTTTTGGAATTCTGTCCTGTCTCCAAGGTTGCCAGAGAACAGGCAGGGAGGGCAGAGATGGCGGAAGAAGCCCAGTAGGAGGGAAGTCAAGGGGCGGAGGTCTCATCTTCTACCTCACCTGCTACAAAGTGGTAGAAAAGGCTTATGTGGGCCTGGAGTATGGAGATGCTCCATCCACTTAAGGCAAGAAGAAGTGACTCAGTGCAGGAGACTGAAAACCTGGCCTCTGACTCCCCAGACCTACTTTTCTGTCCTGGATCAGGAAGCTGGCCATTCCCTGCTTCACCTTTGGTAAAAGGGAGGGGATGACTCCAGGGGCAGGGCCTCAGCCCAGCTGGCAGCCCTAAGCTTCATGTGGTGATGACAGTAGTAGATAAAAATAATAGTGACAACAACAACAACATAACAAAAAATACCACGCTTCATAACGAGACAACCTGAGGATGACCAAATATTTGGACCTCTGACTCCCCCTTGCACACTGTTATTCTGCATGCTCAACCCTCTTCATCAACCTCACTGTGAGTCAGGTGGTGTTCCTTCCACCCACCATGTTCTGAGCAGGATTCGAAAGGTCTGCTTCCGACGCCCAGAAATGGGGAGCAACACTGCCCCTCGGCAGAACTGCCAGGAGTGGGAGCGAGAAAGTAAGGGTGGTCTGGCTTTGTAGTATTATTCAGTATCAGAAAATAATCAAAATGGGACGGTGATGTGGGTCTCACCGAGCTCGGTTTAGTTTTTCTGTCTAGTGCAGCGGGGCTGTCTGGGGAGGCCAGCTCCGGCCCGGAGTCCCACAGCTCCCGGGATCCCTGGGCTTGGTCCTCGCCGGCCAGGCGGCTGGGGACCTCCGCACTCCCTGGTCAGCGGCCGCAGGTCCCGCGGGGCCCATCCGAGATCTGGGCCGCCAAGTGGGGATCTCAGGGAGTCGGGACGCAAGCAGGCCGCGAGGAGGGAGGCCGGCGCCGGTGTGGAATGTCTTTATCGGGATCCGAGAGCTACAAGCTTCTCCTTCGCTTCTTTAAGCGATCATGGAAAGACACCTTTCGATCTTTTGTCAGACATCGTGGCCCTTAATAGCTAAATTTATTTGGTTTAAAGCGGCCTTGGGAGAAGCAGGGAGGGAAAATCTCTCGTCGGTCATTGGGTGGCCTAGATAACAAGCTTTAAAAGAGAGAGGGAAGAAGAAAGTAAAAAGGTTAATGGATGAGGGGAGGGCTGGAAGGCGCCCAGCTTGGGGCTTTTACAGCGACCCTCCCCCGGCCGCCCCCTTATCGCGGCCCTAACTTACCCGCGGCGGATGAAGTACATTAAGTCACGTAAACAGCGCGCGGAGAGGAATGCCACCGCGGTGACCTTTCGCGCGCCGCCGCAGCGAGCCCACCTCCGCGCCGTGCTGGCGGCCGCCGGCGGCGCGCGAGGTCGGCCAGGGGCTGCGGGGCGCGGGGCCGCCGGGCCCGGCCCGGATCGCGACTGCCCGGGGCCCGGCGTGGGTACTGCGTGTTTCGAGCCCAGTGACCCTCGGCGGGCGGGGGCAGGGAGCCAGGGTATGCGGTTGGGGCGACCTCTAGGTTGCGTACTTGCCGCGCTTCCGTCGTCACCACCTGATGTTTCTAACTAGTTGTTCTAGAATTTTTGAGAATTTAAACAACAAACCCCGCAAAACCCACCATCAAGACTGTAAGCGATCGCCTCCATTGGACTGACAGCCGTCGAGTCCGGGGACGCGCCGCCCTGACCCGGCTGGTGGGCCCGGGTGGTGGCGGGGGTGGGAGTCGCCGAGGCGACCCCATATCCTTCGGCCAAAGTGTCCCCAGGATGGGAAGAAATATGGTACAAGAAAGAAGGGCCCATAAATCTGGCTTTTTTAAAAAATCCGCTCAACTTAGAATGATAAGCCAGAAATTGTATGTATTCTTTTTCTTCCTGAAACGTTGCTGGAGCTCCCAGAAGCTTTATGAAATGACAACAGTTTGCGGGGATAAAGGCGGATCGTGACCCGGGTCCTCGCCTGGGTCTTGCAACTCCTCCGGAAGCGGCGCACGACTGGGTGCCCAAACACCCTTTCCCGTTTGGCCGCCGAGCCCCCGCCCCCTGCCCTATTGGCGGCCGGGTTCTGGCTGGATTCGAATCGCAAAGAGCGGTGTGGCGCGCGCGGCCCAAATAAATCAGCTCTGGGGACAGGCGGCTCCCGAAAGCCAGCCCCTCTCCGAGGGTGAAGGCCGTTCGGAGAAAGAGGCTCGCTCCAGAGGGGCCACTCCTTGCATCCGAAGAGTCCTGAGAGAAACGATTTCGTTTCAGATCAGCAAATGCCCAAAGAAGAGAGCGGCGGAGGGAAAAGAAAAGGAAAAAAAAGAAAGGAAACACGAAGAAAACGGCAACTTCAAGGAGCCCGTCTACCTGGAGCACTCTGAGGGCCTTCGCCAGCTCCTGGGGTGCATTTCTCCCTCCTCACCCCTTATCCCCCCGCGCCTTCTCAGACCAGCTGGGACGCTCAGAGGAAGCTCAGAGCGCCGGGCCTGGGGCCCGTGGGGGTGGCTTTAAAAATATGCGGCTCCCCGGGGGTGTTGTCCCCAGGGCCAAAGCCGATGCGTTGGGAAAACTGCGAACTGAAAGAGTCAGGCAACCTGGCTTTCTGTCTGGATAAACTCCACGGGTCAGTTTTGTTTTATTTTTAAATTAACTGACAAGTAAAACATTTCATTACCCATTCTCTCCTTTGGTTGGAAAACCAGTCTAAATAAAACGAAAAAACAATTCGTGAACCTGCAGAAGAGCAGTGACCTCCCTGCCTTCACCTTTGTTTTAGGCAATGTTAAAAAGTAATTGAGAATCTCGAGGGTCCCTTCGTGCCTTAGAATGAGCACATTGTGATCTGCGTCCCGCCGCTCACCTCTGCCTCAGCGGTGCCGGGGCCAGCGCACCCTCTCCCCGCTGTTGCAGAGCGGCGGGAAAAGCAGGTCCCTGAGGGTCAGCTATTGTCCAAGGAAATTCACACGGACACCCCCGTACTTGAAATAGAAATACACACAGCAGGAGTCAGGTTCGCGCTCGGATCTCCTTAGGGGGCTCAGATCTCCTTGGGGCTTAGGCTTTGGAGGCCGTTCACAGCCTGGACTCTTAGTTGAAGGATTTATTTGTTAACTTGTCTTCATTAGAAATCACCTAACCGAGATAAGAATTTTAAAAATGAAAACTTTGCTTTTGAGAGCAAACCCCCAAAATATTTAAGAACAGTTGGACTCAGAGAAAATCAAACCTTTCTGTAACTGCTTACAAATGAGCTTCTGCAGAACCCAGTCTACGTAAAAATTTGGTCGGAACGCAGGTAAAAACCAAAAGAAAGGCATTGGAAGCCCTGGTCAGAGTTAAGTAAGTGGATGGCGAACGCAGGGTTATCTCTTCTGGTAGACCTATCCGATCGAACTCGGGTTAAATTTTAAAGCTCCTGGATCCTGCTCCAGTAGGCAGCCTCCGTTCCAGAGTTTTCTACCTTCAGTCTTTCGGAATTGCGGCCGCGCTGAAACTGGGAGCCGCCTTAGTGATTGGGGGAGGCAGAAAGGAATGTAATAAAAGTGACTAAATTGGATGAGAACGGTTTATGGACCTTCTCGGTAGCAATTTAAAATTCAGAAGTGTTTAGCAGCAATTTACAACGAAGAATGAAAAAAAAAAAAAGAAGAATCGTTGACTTCCTCGATTTCCCGCCCTCCTCCCCCGCGCTGCCAGGCCCTGTCCCCTTGTCCCCCCAGGATACGCAGGTTCACAGCTCAGTTATATCGAGAGGAAGCACATTTAGCCACGAGGTCTCACAATCTCTCGAAACCCTATTTTACTGTGCTCCTACCTACCCCAGTTCAACTCTGCTCAGGCTCCTCTCCCTTCCCCAGCTGGACGGACACACACACACACACACACACACACACACAGACCCCAAACGCTTTCAGGGAGACTGACCTTTAGAAAATCATTTACTTCGATTTACCTGGGGAAAAAAGTGTAAAAATCCATTCCCACAAAACAACTCCTCCTGCCCTAGTTAAAATTCTCTCCCGACAGGCTTCTGGGGTCACAGCTGTCGGAAGAAATCCTTTTTGTGGGCGAAAGGGAGCGAGACATATATCACGGCTCCTGCCGCGGACAAACCTGCGGCCGCGCGACTCCCTGCTGACAGATCGGCGCTGATAACCCCGCGACGTTCATTTCCAGTCCCTTTGCTGGCTAAGGACCGTATCAGTTTGTACACACTTGTGATAACCATTTGGAGGGAGCGAAGAAGGGGTGTGTATGCGAGGGTGGGGGTTGGGAAGCGGTATTTCAAGCTGGGACCAGGGAAGGTGACCCCCTCCTCTTTCCAACGACTTATCTGAGACTTACCTGAAGTTCTCCAGGGAAAGCTCAAAGTAAACGGGACGCCAAAACTCGGAGAGCACCTCCGGGCGCGACTGGTGTGGAAGCACTTTTCCATTCTGCTCACCTCAGGGACTGACCTTTACGTACACAATGGCCCCGAATTAAAAGTTCCCGAAGGTTAGCTGAGGAGTGCCGACGTGAAACTTCCCAGGAATTTAGTACATTTCTAAAAAGGCAGGGCAGAGTCAGGGAGCTAGGCACTCGAGTTCCTTTTTTACTAGATCACAGGAGACTAGACCCCCGACGGCCACCACGACCTGAGCCCTAGGGTCTCAAGAAGAGGTCTGGAAAGTTTAAAGTCGATCACACAACTGCGGAGCAGAAAGCTCATTTAATGTGGAAGGAGGAGCGGGGAAGGCCACTTTCCCCTCTCATTCTGGGGGCGCGTTGACCCAGGAACTGGCGCGTCTCTCTAGCAGCGGTGGCCGCGTGGGGCTGTGCAGTCATCGCCCTCCCCCCAAACCCCGCTCCCGTGAGTGCGCGTGTAACCGGGGGCGGGGGAATGGGTGTGGGTCGCTAGCCAGGTCTGGCGTTCTGCCACCTCAGCCCCTCCCCCGGCGTCCCGGCGATCGGCGCCCCCTGGATGGACTCGCCCCCACTCCCAGGGCTGTGCTCGCAGCTCAGCCCACAACCGCAGGCTGCGCGGGGCTCATTGTCTGCCCGGGCGGCGTGCTCCCCTCCCCCCGCCGCCCGCCGTCCCCTCCCCACCCTCTTTTCTCTCCTCCCCTGGCTCCCTCCTCCTCCTCCTCCTCCTCCTCTTCACCTCCAGCGCCCAGCTGCTCACAGAGCGCAGTTCCGACCCACAGCCTGGCACCCTTCGGCGAGCGCTGTTTGTTTAGGGCTCGGTGAGTCCAATCAGGAGCGCAGGCTGCAGTTTTCCGGCAGAGCAGTAAGAGGCGCCTCCTCTCTCCTTTTTATTCACCAGCAGCACCGCGCAGACCCTTGACTCGCGCTTGCCTACCGGCGCCCTCGGCCTCTCTCCGCGCTCGGGAGCACCCTCTGCCACCGCCGTTCTCCATGCGCAGCGCCCACCCGAGGTTCGACTGCTTCCTCTCTTGCTCGAGCTTCCCTCTTTCCTCCTCTGTCCCCCCACCCTTCGCAGGCCCCTCAGCCTCGGCTCTCTGGCCCTCTGCGGACCGCGGGCGGCTCCGAGGGTGTCTGCCTTCTCCGCTCCCGGCAGGCTGTAGCGACTCCCAGGTTCCTGGGACACCGCAGACCAACTTCTGCTGTCTTTTCCTCTCCACGAAGCGCTTATCTGTGCGCAGCCTTATCTCCAAGTTATCTCGGCGCAAAGGGGCGGGAGCCGGCAGTCAGGCGGGCAGAGACTTCTTTCTTGCTATCTAGCCCGGGTCTGTGTGTGGGTATTAATTTTAGTATGGTTATCTCCGATGAGCCTAAGTGATCTGGAGAAGCAGCCCTGAGGAGGCCAGCTCGGCTGCATTTCGCCTCCCTCCTCCACCCCCTCCTAGGCTCCCTGTCATTCTTCCTGCTCTCCCCTTTGGGGTGGCCTTGGCTCCAGGGAGGTCTCACGTCCCCCCTTGCATTTACCCCTCCTTTTCTCTGCGCTCTGCTCCACCCCGCTACGTCCGATTCCGGAATGGTCTGGCCTTTCTGCGGCTGGGGATGACTGCGGGATGGGCCGGGGTGGCCCGGCCGGCGTGAGCGCACGCGCTGGTGGCTGCAAAGGCGAGCCGTATCTAAGGTGTGCGGCGCGGCGGGGACGCGGGTTGGGCATGAGACTCCAGCTCTGCAAGCACCCTGGACTGCCCGTGCCCCTAAGCTCTGAGACTGAAGTCTCTGCCCTGGCGCCCCACCTTCCTTGGGCTGGGTTACATTTCTCTATCGGCGTTCTGTCTCGTCAGCGCAGTCCGGGAAGCTCTGGGAAAGCCAGTATGGGAGAAAGCGGCGGTTTCGTTTTCGGGGACAGGTTGCCTTCCCTGGGCGAATGATTTCCACGCAGTCAACCCTCACACTGTGGCATTCCCGGCGAAGGACTCCCGTATTGAGGCGGGATAAGGCAGCGCCAACACACAGTGCTACTTTAAAAGTTCCTTTGTGCGCCATCGGCCGGGAGGGAGCCACTTTGGGGCGGAAGGAAAACCTCGGCCAGCCTCGCAGTCACCTCTGGGATCTGGCTTGCGCGTGAATGAAGGATGCTGCGGAGGAGGTGGGAGGGGAAGGCGAGGGGACCCGAGCGATGCAGGTGAGGGAGAGCGAGTAGCCCGGTCCTGGGAGGACCCTGTGGCTGCTGCGCAGGCTCCATGCCCCTCTCCTACCCCACCCCTCGAGCAAGGGGCAGGAACGAGATTTTGAGGAATCTCATTAGCTAGGGAGCGTAGTAGAAGTGAGACGTTGTACCTACGCTTTTGATAACTTTTTTATTTCTCCTCTCGACCCTGTCTCCTTCCCCACCCGGTCTCAGGAGCTAGAAGTCAGCTTGGAGCGGCTCCAAACCGTGGATGGCCTTGACTGACGGCGGCTGGTGCCTGCCGAAGCGCTTCGGGGCCGCGGCTGTGGACGCCAGCGACTCCGGAGCCTTTCCAGCTCGGGATCCCTCCACGCCGCCTTCTCCCATCTCCTCCTCTTCTTCCTGCTGCTCTCGGGGTGGGGAACGCGGCCCCGGCGGCGCCAACAATTGCAGGACGCCTCAGCTCGACACGGAGGCGGCGGCGGGACCCACGGCCCGCTCGCTGCTACTCAGTCCCTACGCCTCGCATCCCTTTGGGGCTCCCCACGGACCTTCGGCGCCCGGGGTCTCTGGCCCCGGGGGCGCCCTGTCGAGCTGGGAGGACCTATTGCTGTTCACTGACCTCGACCAGGCCGCGACCGCCAGCAAGCTGCTGTGGTCCAGCCGCGGCGCCAAGCTGAGCCCTTTCGCACCCGAGCAGCCCGAGGAGATGTACCAGACCCTCGCCGCCCTCTCCAGCCAGGGGCCTGCCGCTTACGACGGCGCGCCCGGCGGCTTCGTGCACTCGGCTGCCGCGGCGGCTGCGGCCGCGGCCGCGGCGAGCTCCCCAGTCTACGTTCCCACCACGCGCGTGGGCTCTATGCTGCCCGGCCTGCCGTACCTGCAGGGGGCGAGCAGCGGGCCCGCCAACCACGCGGGCGGCGCGGGCGCGCACCCGGGCTGGCCCCAGGCTTCAGCCGACAGCCCCCCGTACGGCAGCGGAGGCGGCGCGGCTGGCAGCGGGGCGGCGGGGCCCGGCAGCGCCGGCTCCGCCGCGGCGCACGTCTCTGCGCGCTTCCCCTACTCGCCCAGCCCGCCCATGGCCAACGGTGCGGCTCGGGACCCGGGGGGCTACGCGGCGGCCGGCGGCGGGGGCGCGGGCGGCGTGAGCGGCGGCAGCAGCAGCCTGGCGGCCATGGGCGGCCGCGAGCACCAGTACAGCTCGCTGTCGGCGGCGCGGCCGCTGAACGGGACGTACCACCACCATCACCACCACCACCCGAGCGCCTACTCGCCCTACGTGGGAGCACCGCTGACGCCCGCCTGGCCTGCCGGACCCTTTGAGACCCCGGTGCTGCATAGCTTGCAGAGCCGCGCCGGAGCCCCGCTCCCGGTGCCGCGAGGCCCCAGCGCAGGTAAGGGTCGCGCCGCAGCGTTGGGGTGGGGGCTTGAGGTGCTGGGGCGCAAGTGGGTGTGCAGCAGCTCCGTGACTTGCGCCCTGTTTCCGGAGCTTTCCTATCTGGGTGCCAGAGTCGGCCTGGCCCTAGGCAGGATCTGCAGACCTGAGCAGGGTGATCCAGAGCCTGGCAGTGTTGGTGTGGTGCTTCTGTTTTGCGGACTGTCTCGGTGCCTTTCCGCGGGAGAGACAGATGCGCAGATAGACCTCAGTGCCTGGGAGGAGGCCCAGCGATTTGATGAATAGTGACTGGGGTGGGCAACTGGGGACAGAAGAGCCCAGGAGGGAACTGACAGGGCCTGAGCCCTGTAGCAGACCCTAGTGTGTGTGGGTTGAAAGAGTGAGACTCCATTTGGGGGGGTAACTTTAGGAGAGTGTTGGGCATTTGATTCACCCTCTCCTCAGATTCACACACAGCCTCACCCAGTTCAACTCTCGGAAGCTGTTTGCTTTCCTCTAGGAGAAGGTTGAAAAGAGCTCTACAATGGAAAAGGACCTAGTTGGGATCTACCTGCCCCTCAATGAGTGGGAAAGAAGAGAGGTCAGCCTTGTGACTGTCCGGGGGGAAAGCTGGTGGAGGGGCCCTTTTGCTTGGCATCAGCGAGCCGCGTGTGTCTGGGGGTGCTGCTCCCGCCTGCGCCTGCCAGGCTGGGACCAGGGGTCTTGGAGCACCCACAGCTAGTCTTGCGAGTTCAGCCCAACGATTTTTCAGTTTCCAGTCCCATTCATGGTTTCCATTTCAGTGGCCGGGGGCAGTTTGGAGCGAACTGTGAAAACACAATTGTCAAAATACCTGGAAATGCCGCGTCTTGAAAAGTGTCCTGCTCAAGCAGGGAGGGTGTGAACTATTGTTGTCTGGCCTGAAAAAGGCACGTTGGCTTCTTTCCTGGTCCGCAGCATTCTGGGTCCTTGGTGGTTTCACAGGTCTCTCTTCTTTGTATTCATCTGTTTGATAAAACCTGACAGCCTCCTAAGACCAAAAAAATGTTTTTTAGTTGATTTATTTTGGGGGTTATTTTGCCCATTGTTTGAGGGGAACCGCGGGAGTCACAAAGGTGGCAAAGATGAAGGAGGCACATCAGCCCAAATGATCCTACCTGGTGCTCTCACACCCCAGGGTGGGGATTTTCATAGCCCTTCATTTAGGGATAGCAAGTCTCTTAGGGTCCCTGATTAGTCAGCATCAAGTGAGGCATTGCCAGCCTGTGTTCAGAGACAAGCTGAGTGTAAGTGGCCTTAAAGATCGGATTTGGACCACCCTCTCTCAGTAACATTGGGCTTCCTCTCCTCTCCCCTGTAAAGCTGGCCCTGGAGACCGTCTTTTTACGGTCTATGTAGAGGCAGTGGGTGGGAGCCCTGTTGAGGTTTGGAGAGAGCAGAACACTGTCACCTTTCCTGCTGCATAGGGACCCGCGTCTGGCTCCTGGGAGCAGAGAGACGAGATGTTGAATCTTCAAAGGATGGGAAGGGGGTGGTGGTTAGGGTGTGAGGCTTTTGTCAGGAATCCAGCAGGGAATCTGAAAAGCTGTATGAATTGGGTAGGGGGCAGCTATGACTGCTTTGGGACGCACCTTAGCGTGATCTCCATACTGCTTTGCCCTTGTCTGCCAGCATTTCAGAGGACAGATAAACAGTCCAAAAGTCATAATCTTTGAGTCTTTGGAGATTTAAAGCCATTGACTTCGTGAGGAAAATCCTTATAGAGGCAGGAGGGTGCAATTGCAGACAAGTCAAGTTTTTCACTTTAAACTTAGCCTATCCTTTCACTAATTTTTTCACTTTCTAGGTAGGACACTGCAAAGTTAGAAAAATCTTCTATAGACCCAGAGTATGTTTAAAAAAAAAAAGAAAAAAGGAAAGGGGTTTGGGAACACCCAGCTTTTACATGGAGTCTTTTAAGAAGGCAGGAAGGTGTTGAGAATAAGTCAGTCTGGGGTCTGGGGTGGGGAGGCAATGACCCTAACTCTGCTTATCCTCAAGGTGTTCTCATGCTGGAGAGACCTCCACCCCCAGCCCCACTCTTCCTGGCTTCCTAACTGATTGTCTGCTTCTCCACTTTGATTTTTTTTTTAAATAAACCATTTTGGGAGGCACTCTAATTGATCTGAGCAAACAGCAGGGCTAAAACCTGATCCCTGAGCTTTCTCAACCTGCACAGTGCGGACGGCCTCCGAGAACCTGCTCCATTCACTTCTCTCTGGTGCTGGTAGTGGTGGTGGGTGGTGGGGAGTCGTCGTAGGATGAGCTCTGTCCCCGGGTCCAGTGCGCTCCCAAACTCCTGCGGAATCAGGTTCTATAATCTGGGTCCTTGGATGACATTCACTGGCGGTGCCCTTCTCCCCTGAGCCTTTCACTCCCTAGAGGCACCCAAAGCAGCCGAGTTAGGAGAGAGAGGATGAATAGGGGCAACCTGTGAATGAGCTTCCATCACAATCAGATTTTGTGGTTTATAGAAAGTAGCATTTTTCTTATTTTAGTGGGAAAAAGTGGAGGGAAATGAGAGCTGTAGATTTTACTTAATTAAAAATAAACCAACTTCCTAAATTTTATTTCTCCGAAGTGGACTTTAATTTTTGTCGTTGAGTTTTCAGCTGACTAAAGAGATTGACCTAGGACATCCACACTGTCTTCTCCTGGGAGTCTTTATTGTTTCCAGCCTGGGAGAAGGAGGCCAGACATGGGGCTGGGTTCTCCAGGGAATGTCCCACTTCTTCATGGAGAGGGGCTCTGATAGGTAACATTTTAAAGTCAACAACAAAGACAAATACCTTGTTTAACTTCAATGTCCTTGAAGTCCTGAGCATTTTGCTGATTACCGTAGTCAATAGTGGCTTTTAGGGTGGAGAAGAATAAATCTTTGTGATGTGTTGTAAGTTGCAGTATCCCCATGACAACTTTGAACTCGAGTTATGTAGGATGGTAGTTCCTTTTAAACTCATTTCTTGATGAGGAAGGAGACTTGTTTTGCAGGGTAAATTAATATTGATGGAATTAAGGATTTTTGTGTGCCAAAGTCACATTTAAATATCTTTGCAAAAGTAGATGGTATACACAAGCTGTAAACTTCTTGGGCAAGGGAAAGAATAGAAAGTCTCGCTAGTACACACAATCTTCAAATAAAACTATTTGAATATTTACTTCAAAAATTGATTCAGAAATGCTCCTCAATGAAAGCCAGATTGTAACATTCAAACATAATAACTCTAAACAGGAGATCTTCTTTAAAAGTCTACTTAAAATTACATAATACATACATATCTCATTTTAGATAATTCGCTCATATTTAACTGATTCAAGGGGAAGTAATAGAGATTGCAACCATTTAGTATAAAGACTTTTTTTCTAATTAGTAGGTTTAAGTTAATTGTGAACTTCAGAAAACTAAGCAAATAGCAAAATGACAAATACAATTTAAACAGATTGCATGAATTGAAATTTTAGTGTAGGAAAATAGGAAATGCTTTTATTTACCATTGGAACAATCTTAGTAATTTTCTGAATCTATAAAATATCAACCGTCTGTAGAAATTTTGTAGATTGAAGCAATCAGACTCACTTTGAGATCATAATATTTTAGTGTTTGGCCCCTGTGGCATGAAAATCAAACATTTGTCTCTGCTTATTAATCTTAGTGCCTACCCCCCACCGCAGGAGACCTGAGTCATTTTCTAATTAACTGGCAAAAGTGCCCAAGAACAGTATTTCTAATTTCATTTGTCTTTTTTTATTGAGGAAAGGAAAAGCTGGCAGATAGGGCAAATACTTTTAAAAAATTACTTGAGATAAAAGTGGAAAAGGCAGCCTCCCCATGTCCAGGGATATTTGTAAGTTGGGGCGGGGGTCATGACCACTGTTAATATTGCACGAGTTGCTGGGGTTTGGCAAGTGGCACATTGTAATTATGATGGATTTCAGTTTTGAAAAACTTGGGAACAGCCGGAAAAGAGGGGTCAGGGGACCCAAACCGACCTCCCCACGGCTCATCTCAGCTCTGAGGTTCTTGGAGACAGAAGGCAGATGATTCGGGCCGGGCTTCCAGCTCTGTCTCCGATTTCCCTGGGGTCTGCGTCGGGCGCGCCCAGGGCTGCAGAAGTATGGGGCAAGTAAATGGTCAGCAGCTCGATCGCGTGGTCAACAGCCGGCTCCCGGCTGGGCGGCTGAGCAGAAAGCCGGTGGGGAAGGGAGCGGGGTGGCGGAGAGCCGTGGGGAGGGCGGGCGCGGCGCGACCTCACCGGCCTCTCGTCCCGCAGACCTGCTGGAGGACCTGCCCGAGAGCCGCGAGTGTGTGAACTGTGGCTCCATCCAGACGCCGCTGTGGCGGCGGGACGGCACCGGCCACTACTTGTGCAACGCCTGCGGCCTCTACAGCAAGATGAACGGCCTCAGCCGGCCCCTCATCAAGCCGCAGAAGCGAGTGGTGAGTGCGAGCGCTGCCCTCCCCTGCGGCGCGGCCCGGAGCGGCGCTCTTCGCTCGGGGCCCCGGGTCTCCCCGCCCGGCCTGCCGGGCCGCGCCGCACCTGTCCCCGCGGGGGCGCCCGGGGCGGGCCGAGCGCAGGGCCCGCGGGACTCTCGGTTATCCAGTCGTTTCATCATCCCGAAACCAGCGGCCGGGGGACGAAGGCAGCCTCCTGTCCAAATTTACATGTAGAGAATGACGTTCTTAAATGGCGGGATAAAAGGGAGGGTGTAGTGTGCTTCCATCTTTTCAAAGTACAAAATCCCTCTGTATTTACATATCTCTAGGTGTCCTTGTAAATGCACTGAAAAAATTCCGAAAGGAGACTCAAGAAATTAGTAACAATGGTAACCTCTGAGGAGAAAAACTGAGTATACTTCCCCAGGTCAGGTGAGGGAAGGAGTTTTTCTTCCCTGTAGACCCTGGTCTGGTTTGGATTTTATTCTTGAAAAAAACACGCTTGTTTGTAACACCCCCTCAAATGGAATACGGCAGCAAGGAGCCCACCCTCCCTTTCTCCCCACATCCTTTGATTCTGTGCCGTCTACCTCTGGTTCCCTTCCACCTCTCCTCCGAGTCAGACTAGTTTTAGCTCCAAATTCCATCCGTCTTTTGGATTGTCCTTGAGTCTGGTGAAAAATTTGTTTACTCTAACCTTTGTTATTTTGAAATCTGGCTGTTCAGAGAACTACATAGAACTTGAGAAAAAATGCAATCTCCATGTTTTTCTCAAGTAGACGATTTTCACCATCCCCACACGTTTTAAAGTGTGGGAATTCTGATTTTCTTCAGGCATTAATCTCTTATTGTCATGTGTGTTTTTTAGAAGGAGAGGGTATTTAGTGCTCTAGTGATTAGAGAAAATAAATGAAAGCTTCCACAAGCCCCACTGTAAGGCTAACATTTGTTTAGCCCAGCTCTCATACTCTAATACCTTTTAAAGTAAAATATTTTACAGTTAGATGCCAGACATCTTAAGTATCCAAGTAATTTATTTAATTGTTATACTCTAATTAGCAGGAACAAACGCTGCACATGTTGTTTGTGTTAAATAGATTAGAGTGAAATTGCATCACAATGTAAGTCTGACACCTTAAAGAGAAGCAATTAGTTTTATGGTTGTTTTGTTTTTAATGCATTTAAAATAAAGTGGCCGAGGTTAATTTAATGAGTGTATGTGCCTTAAACTTGTTATAGCCTCCCACAGCTTAAACTTCTCTTCAAAGGGCATCTTTAACTTCAGTGCTTGACTCCCTATAGTTTTTATTTTTCTTACATGCATCATATTAAAAAAAAAAGTGCTAGCTGGAAAATATTCCAAGGAAGTTCCTTGTTTTCATGTATTAGCTAGTGTATGAACAATGAAACTGATTCTTACTTTTTGGAAAGGCACATTGAGCTGAGTACTAACTAGCTGAGCTTAGAAAGGTAACATTTTCTCGAGATTGAGCAAAAACTGGCAGAATAGGAGCCATTTAGGTTCTAGTGGCATTATAAACTTGATCTAGTAACATCCATATTTAGATAGTGGTGTGAGTTTTGTGCGCTTACAGTAAAAAAAAAAAAAAAACCAAACCCTCAGTTTTTAACATCTCTAAGTCTATTAGTTTTCCTTCTGTGTGGCAGGTGTCTGGGCAGTGACCAAGGTCAGCCAATGTGCTTTGTAAATGGGTTATAAATGATACCAATTGAAGGGTGTGTCTATCAATTACTTCTCCTTGTGGGCTTCTTATTTATGGTTTTGCTGAATCTAGGTTAGTTCTCAGAAATAGAATACTGAACCAAAGTTTGTTTAGCCAGCAATACAGAACCAATCACTGTGAATTTGAACCTGTAATACATTGCAAAATAAGAGATTTATGGTGTAACTTGAATTCCTTGTCAGTGATGAATATAACTGAGATCACTTGTTACAAGGAACTTTTATAACCCACTCACCTTCATTTCACATGTTTATGGGGACTGACTTCACTTATGATCTGCAGTTGACTGTCATAAAGCCCTTTGTTATAATGGCAAATTCTGATAACAAGTTTGCCTCACATTGGCTCCAAATTCCACTGGAAACTGTCATAAATGACCTGTTTATAAAATGAACCTTCCTGTCCCTAGTTTACTGATTTCACATTTATGAAGAGACAGGAGTGTTCTGGGAAATTATTTTCTTTTAACCATAAAGGCTGGGGCTGGGGGAAGGAAATAAAGAAGCCCTGGTGTGTACTTTTTTTTTTTTAATGTTTTCATCATTTTAACAAAGCAATTCCCCCAAATAGCTCTATTATCTAGGCATGCTCATTTCAACCAAAAATGTGATGGTGTTAAGAGGCTGCCTAGTCTGCCTTTGGTTTTATAACTTGTCTGTAAAGGTAATGTTGCAGTAATATTGACAGGATGTGAATTGTAAACGCAAAATTCAATTTTAGTTTTTAAATCTGCCAACAAAGAATTTGGAAATCTGTCTTTTAACCTGAATGTTCAATAGATGCTCAATCTATATTTTTGTTTTCCATTCTTTATATTTTTCTTAAATTAATCATCATGGCTGACTTCCCTGATTCTGTATCTTTCAACTTGCTTTTGTCCCTGGATTTTCCCCATAGTCATGGCACAATTTTTAGTTGCCTGGCTAGGTAATTTAAAGACAAATTTAGATTTTTGCCACTATAGGCAGAAATTTATCCTAGCTTAAATTCCCCCTCTTTATAATTCACACATAATAATTTAGAGGAAATAAATTCCATTTAAGGATGTTATGGGTATAAAGGGAACAGGGAAATCAGAGTGACAATGCCAGGCTGTTGGTCTTTTCTGATAATACCATTTAACCGTTTGAGTGAAAGTTGAGTACTATACTGACAGTAATAAAATATAGCAGTATCACCATATATAAGACAATGCCAGCACTAACACCATGTCGTAATATTTGCATTTCCTTTGTAAAATGGATAATACAGAAATTCAGGCAATAGGCGGTCATGATAATTAATGAGATGTATTAAATATATTTTACAAAAATTTTGTGCATTTTCCAAAATCCATTTCTATTAATACATATCAGCCCTTCTACAATTTCTGGTTTGTTCCTCTGCAAATATCTGAGGACTGATTATCTCAGTTTTCAGATGAGGTGGGGACTCCCCTAAGGCATTTAACACATTGGCAGGCAGTTTTTGACTGCATTTCCTTACCCTTATATCTCAGGCCTCTGACAACTGCGGTGCATGCAGTCATTGGCAACATTGTGAGTGCTGTAATCTATGCTAATAGGCTGGAGCAAGTCAAACGTATACATTGGATGGAGCACTCTATGGTCCAGGAAGGGCAACCTAATTACACTTCAACTTTTTTCTCAGGGAACCTCTTATTTGTAATAACCAGGTACATGCTTGTTGATGGCAGAGATGAGACATGGTGATGTATGTAGCATATGCATACAAACCACTTGTATCTGTACACTTAACTTTCTTCTGCTGCTTTCTAGCCTTCCTCCCGGCGGCTTGGATTGTCCTGTGCCAACTGTCACACCACAACCACCACTTTGTGGCGCAGAAACGCTGAGGGTGAACCCGTGTGCAATGCTTGTGGACTCTACATGAAACTCCATGGGGTGCGCTGCATACTCTGTTCATGTGTATACGTGTCTGATGTCTTGTTTGTACATGGTTTCAGTTAAAAAAAATCAAAGGAGAGGGCATGAAAATGAAAATTCTGATATTCTATATGAACTTTTGTGAATTTAGGGTCCTGTTAATTATAATAGAAACTATTATCTTACATACTAGTAAGAAACAAACAAAATGCTGCCAATTAAACTTTCACACATCCAGAGTAGGACATCCCAATTTTAGAAATACCAAAATGTGGGAAATGTATATTTTAGAATTGATAACATGGTTTTAACCCTTTAAAAAGTAGTACATTTAAGAAGAAAAAAAGTATGGAACAAACTAGAAGCGCACTAGTTTATATCTTAAAGTTAAACTAGTTTATATCTTAAAATTTTGAATATAATCAAATACTTTTATACAAAAAGTAATAATATATTTGACACTTATAGTTGGCACAAGGATAGCACAGGATATTATAAATACATCAGTTTTAAAAAAGAAAAATAACCTTGGTATATGTAAGAAAAAGAATACATGATCTCTTTATAACAATAAACATTAAGTTGAAGGAATACATTCTCCCTGGCAAATCACCCCATTTTTTTCTGGAGGAATCTCTGCATTTGATGGGGAAAGTGTAGTCTTTGTGCAGCTGAAATCTATGAAGTGTGTATAAAAATTGGATTGAAATTTATGCCAAGTTCTTTTAAATAAGGGCTTTCAGTACTGATGTTGGGTCTTTAGTTAGTTTGGTTTTTCTTCAATGTATTTATTAAACTTATGGCCTATGTGAAATTTTTTAGGTGCCTCGACCGCTTGCTATGAAAAAAGAGGGAATTCAAACCAGGAAACGAAAACCTAAGAACATAAATAAGTCAAAAGCTTGCTCTGGTAAATATAACAAAATGCTATTTGACTGTAAAGTATTTGCCAACCTTAGCAGTTGAGTATATGTGTATTTATGAGGTCAATTTTGACTATTGCAGGTAATAGCAATAATTCTGTTCCCATGACTCCAACTTCCACCTCTTCTAACTCCGATGATTGCAGCAAAAATACTTCCCCTACAACACAACCGACAGCTTCGGGGGTAAGTGTATAGACTCTTTCTAAGCTGGAGAGTTGGTATATTATCTCAAATTTTATCTTATCTGGTAGTACAATAATCTAAACCAACAGTTCAGTTTAGGTAGCTGATACCTAAGAATAGTTTTTAGAGGAAATTACATTTAATTGTCAACAAAATGACAAACTTAAGTACTTTACAAACCTCTTAATTAAGAGCTACGCCATTTTTTTTATGGTTAAATTGACCTAAGTAAAAGCAAGAAGTTTTGGTTTGAAGTGCTTTAAAGTGTTTTATTTCCTGGTTTTTATCTGAGTTGATATCTATATTTGTCTGTCTATCTATATTTCTAATATAGATCAGAAAAAGTACCAGCTCAGTGGTTTCATATATCCCAGTGTCCATGACATTCAGATTGCTTTTGTTTGTCCTGTCATCTCCAGCCTTCTTTCTTTTTCTCTCTTTTCTCTTCCTTCCTTTTTTTTTTTTTTAAATCTACCCAAAGCAAAGTGCATCACAATGCATCACGTGCTGCTGTATTCACAGATCTTACGCTAACTGTCCTGCTGGGCTAGACAGCATTGCCTTCTTCCAATGCACCCTAACTGTACCCAGGCCTATCTCAACCTTGCGACTGGCCTGTAAGCAATTCGGTTCGTGAGTGATTTATGCAGAGGACGAGGATGCCAGCCAGGCTCTTTGTGAAGATCACAGACTTAGTTTCAGTAAAACTGATTGAAACTCAGTTTTTCTCAAGTGAAGAGCACTTTCCCACCCTCATGTTTCCCAAATTTACCTGGAATGTCCTTTAGAAATGACCTGGCCTCACCCGGGTCCTCAGGGATACCCAGGGTGGGACCTGGGCGGGTGCCCCAGGTGATTCGTAGGATTACACTGAGACTAGTTTAGGACGAAACATCAGCATTACAATCCCTACGTACTTAGTAATTGTTTTCCACAATTAATTTTGCTTTATTTCTGGTACTTTGAAATACTACGGATTCCTGGGCCCCACCCTGGGTTTTCTGAGTCAGAGCCTCTGGGGGTGGGGCTTGGAAATTTGTGCTGCAGGTAAAATTAAACTGCTGCTCTCAAGGTGTCTTTGAACTAGGAACTGTAGATTTTCGTCATTATTTTTACTGGCTTAAACAAAGAAAAATTAAGCATTAAATTTTTTTAAAAGAACTGTTTAAAACTATATTTGATATTGTTATTTGTCCTCTGACTCAAACTCTTGGGCTTTTTCCTTCATGAACGAGACGTTTTTCAGAGTTTCACAAGGCAAAAAACCCTTTCTGTTTCTGTTTGTTGCAGACACATGTTCTTAAAGAATGTGTCTATTCTTTTTAAAGGTGGACTCTGGTGAATGACGGTTTTACAGGAGAGTAAGATGTAACTTTAAGGATCTAAAATGGTAAATAAAACAGTTACTTGCGAGGAACTGAAAAGATCAATATTATTTTAAAATCTTCTTGATTATGCTCTAAGTCCTCAGAAGCAGTTATCTAGCTTAAATGAAGCAAAACAGTGCAGTATTGTGGTTTTCCAGAGTGTTGATCAGCCAGGGTTTCGGTCTCGGCTTCAGTGTCTGTCTGAAATGTGGACTGCCAGCTCGGTGATACAGTCCAGCCTTAGCATGGCAAAAGCTAAATCTGAATGATAAACGGCGCAGAAATAGAGATATTTGCCCAACAATGGGCTTTGGAACCATAGTGGGTGGAGTCTGTTTTGCTCTCTTGGTTTTGTGATGTAAAATTTCAAAATTGGCTATTTGCAAGTCCGATCAGTTTTGCCCTCCAGGGGAGGAACGGTGCAAAGGCAGTGACGGGGTCTGGCCCGGGCCTGTCTGGTAGGGGACCTCAGGAGTTCTGCAGCTGGTCCTAGGGCAACTTTGGTGTCCAGGCATCTCTCACTCAGGACCCAGTAAGCCAGAGGCGGCTGGCTGGCCAGAGCCTTCGGGGAAATGCTCAGTTCCCTACTAGAGGCCAGGAGGCAAGGCAATTTTAGTATTAAAAAAAAAAAAACTTTAAAAAATACTTTAGAGATTGGGGGAGTTGGAGAACAGTTCCCTACAAGGTCTTTTACTGCAGGTTCCCTGTCACTCCCTGAGCCCGGGCAGCCTCCCCAGGAACAGCTGTGTGAGCTGCAGACAGGGAGGCAGTTCTCTGAGTCCAGGTGGCCTCCCTCTGAAATGCTTTTCTTGAAACACCGGGGTTGGGGTGGGGGGTGGGAGGATTGCCCTCCCTCTTTTCCTTCCTCCGGGGATCCAGCCCTCCTGGCCCGGCTGGCACCGGGGCTAGTGGGTTTTCTGCCGATGGTGAGCCCATCCCGGATGTCTCCCTCCATCAGTGCCTACCTGATGTGGTTGTGGTTGGAACCAGGCCTACCTGGCAATCTGCTGGCTGCCTTCGGAAACTATCCCCCTCCAAGAATAATTATAGTAGACTCAGTGGTTTCCCCGGGGGTGCCAATGTATGTCCTTTGGTTGGTCCCTTGGCACTTTTCAGAGCCTTCTCTGGGCCGGTGGCTTCCTCGTGGTCAGCATGGCAGCTGAGGAGCCGTGGGGCAGAAGCATTTGTGAAAGGCGTTCTGTTGACAAAGATGTTTCATCTTCTCATTTTGGGTCCCAGTGTATGACATTGGAGGGCAGCTGACTGCTTGCTTATGGGATTCTGTGAAGTGTCATAGGTGAGGGGCTGTTATATCCACATGGCAAGGTTGTATCTGGGACGCAGTACGAGGTGCCTTCAGCGTGGCGGTTAAGCTTCCTGTGATGACGGTCCGTCCTGCTGATCTCCAGCGGCCCCTGTGACTGGAAGTTAGTAGTGCAGGGTTGTCTTAGGTTAATAGGGACAACCAGCTACAAAACAAAGGGCAATGTTTGACATACTCCCAGGGGAACAAGGAAACTGGGGTCACACGTTCTATGTAGAGATGTTTAAGTGGCAACATAGCTGCTCCTCCACCTTTTCTTTAATGACTGTGAGTTACTGCACAAAAGACGGAGACTGTTGCAGCATAGGATCACACTTGCTCTTTTAATTCTTCTCTGGGAAGTCAGCTTAGGAGATCACCAGGAGGCGTTTCCAGCAGGCTTCTTCTAAGCCCTGATGGCCCTGCCCTGCCTTGCATGTGGGTGTATTCAGTGGTGGTACCAGGTCAGCACGTACCCTGGTTCCGAGCAAGTCTGGCAGGGCCCGAGTGTACTGGAGGGAGGCACTGACAGTGGGGGCTCCGGGGCTCCCTCCCCAGCAGGAGTGAAGGTGTGGGCAGGACTCCTAGGACACAGTGTTCTTCCAGAACAAATGTCTAAGTGCCATGAAAATCATTTTTGCACTGCTCTGAAGCCTCATTTCGTTGACTTTTTGGCATTTCTTCTCTTTACGTGCTTTTACTGCTCTGCGTTTTTTAAAAACTAGATGTCTGTCTTATTCCTTCTGATGGTCATCAGGTCGCTAACTCGGCTCCCTTGAGACTCAGTTTCTGGGTTGCAGGCTGTGCAGGTGTAGGTTCTGGAGGCAGCTGGGAGGGCAGCTTCCTGTATGAGAACAGGAAGACCTGCTGCTGCTCCCGCACAGCCTGGTGTTAAAATAGCCCCTGTCTTGCTCCTTGGGAATTCTTTTTTTTAAGTTGCAATAAGTGATTTATTTGCTTTCCTTTATATAGTATTTGCTATTCATTGGACCTTATTACTTTTCATTTTTTCCTTATTTTTTTCTGTATTGATTAGAAACTTAATCAGTTTCTTGTATGGGAAGTCTTTGTGTTAAGAAACTTAACACACTGAACTTAATTTTTGATAGAGTTGATTAATTTTTGTGACTTTTGAGCTTAAAGATAAATTTCCCCAGAATAATCTTTCTGTCTAAAATTTTCTTTCATGTGTAGATTTACTGAAAAATGACCTAAATACACACCAGATTTTCTTTGGTATTTATATTCTCTATGTATTATAAGAATATTTACATCTTTCATTGAATTCTATTTATTGACTGAATTATATTCTACAGTGTTCATTGTTATTGTTCTTAGGAGGCAAATATGGTAACATTCTATTTCCAAATAAGGTTTAATAAGTAGTCTCTATATTCCTATCCCTCTTACGACAAGTAACTAAAATTTTATAAAACTAGAGGATACTTCACATACATACATGTATATAAAAAACTTGTATATATAGTTAGATATGTATGTAAAATAATGTATATAAACTTTCTAACTTAATGCCCCACTTTTAAAGGTAAAAGATATTTTTCTTAATTTCCTTTGGGACAGGAAGGCTTAATCTGGTGGTAAAATGAGCAGTAAGGCAATGTCTGAGAATAAGAAGTCACTGAGCATAATTTGCCTTCCTAAAAGTAGTTCTATAATTATTTAACAGAAACTAAAACCCACTTAAGTTTGTATTAAACCTGCAAATATAATGTCGACGTTATCATTAAATATGTGATGTTGAAATAGATGGAGGTGAACTATTTCTGACTAGCCCTGCCTTGTGGTCATTGTTCCATTTAAGAAGTATTGGGCTGTGGGAGGCCCTGTTTACCACTGAGTAAAACAAGGTTCTGGACGTTGGATTGTTCCCAACGTAGGTAGTGGTAGTGGTAGTGGTGGGGGCACCTACGTAGAGACAGTTCTTACTGCTGCTCAGATTTGGAAGTGCTTTAAAATGAGCAACGAAGTGGGGAGCTGTGAATTGTGACTGCAGAGCTGGGAATGGCTTCGCAGAGGAGAGGACATTTGGATTGGTTGAGTGGGGTGTTTGCAGGGGAAAAGCTGGGATAGGTGTCTCTAGGAAGGAAAATAACATGGGCAGCTATGATACTCCAGGGACATAGTTTTAGGAATTCAGTATGGCTGGACTGTAGGGTGTAAAAAGCCAAAGGCAGGAGATGAGGTGGATAAATTAGATGGAAGGCAGATAATTAAAGCTGTTTGAAGTCAATATTAAGTCAGCCTTAAGTAGGATCCACACTACATTCATTTCTAAAAGATGGTCTTTCTCTAACACCCAGTGCAGTGATGAATGTGTTTTTGCTACGCTATGGTCCAACAATTAAAACATTCTTAACTGGGAGTGTTTTGATTGTTGATGCCAGCAAATGCTAGCATGCTCCTGTTTCTACATTTTACAAGCAGGGTTTCCTCTCACAATAAGTAAGGAAAACTACTTCCTCCGAGCTGGTGATGTGTCCTGACCTTAGGACTTAGAATGTTTAGTTTCTTGGTCCCCAGGGCTCCTCGGGGCAAGATGGTTTCAGGGTGGCTGCCTGGTGACACTTGAATGGAAACGTCTTAGGGATGGTGTGTTAGTGATAGGAATTCTTTCCCTCACCTTTGTGGTTTGTTGTTGGTGACAAGATAGCTTCCACAAAGAGAGGCAGGTGTCCTTAGACTGAGATCCAGATCTCATCTCAGATTCCTCTCTGGTTCTCTGCTTTTCGGCGGCCCTTACCCATTTTTGGTCAGTTTCTTGATATGAAGTAGGTATCTTCATTCCTGCCTCATTTATCCTTCTGGGACACCATGTGCCTAGCCAGACCTGCTTCCCTACTTCAGTCACTGCTTGGTAATAGCCTTATTCAGTGATCTTGTCAGGAGAAATACCACTGAGCTGCATGGTGCTAAATCTTGTACTAGCAGCAGTCTGAAAGAGTTAAGTGCTTATAGCCGGCAGGCAGTGATTCAGGGACTGACCCTTGTTGGGATATCTGGATGTCTTTGTAAGGCCTTCTGAAGAAAAGTTGAGTACTTGTGCAGGTTAACATTTAAAATTCTTTTTATAGATTTTATTTTATATGCTAATATTTGCATCCTATGATAAAAGTTGGAAAACATCACTTGAGTCACATAGCTTATATCTATGAGCACATTTATATCCTATTGTCTTTTTCTCCGAGTAGTTGAATCACTTTGGATTTACTGTGACGTTATGATTGGTCACAAAATAGCTTCTATTATTAACTAAAGGAACTTTCACAAAGCATCTACATATGGACAAGTTGCTTTCACTCAGAGGAACTTGAACGTGAAGAGAAGATTTCAGAGGCTGCTGGAGTAGGAACAGAAGTTTCTGCTTAACTCTTACCTTGACTCTTCCACACGCGCCTGTAGGGTTCCTGAGCGCCAGGCACTAGTGGATTCGTCTCTAGATGAATCATTATGGTGCTTTCGGGGAGTTTTCTCCCTTTCCCGTACTTTCTCATTTATAAGATAGTGGATGTAGGAAAGCAGGAAATCGGCTTCTGTCAAGTACCTTTTCCATGCCTGGTGTTTGATGTGCCTTTTCTCTTTTACTCCCAGTTGTCCCTCTACAAATGAGGTGTTTTGTTTCCAATTTCTACATGGTGGAGAGAGACTCAGTAATAGGTCCAAGATTATGTATTGAATTAAGAAACGTGACTTGGATTTGGACCCAAGTCTGGCAGATGCAGAGCCAGTGTTTTTATCACTATGGCACACTGGATTTAATATGTGAGAGTATATGTGATATTGAAGTCTTTAGAGAGAAGAAATAACATTTTCTTAAAGAAATCTAATTTGGTTAATAATATCAGCATCAAAGAAGGCCAGGAAAATAGCTCCAGAGAAGTGATCTGCTCATAAGGAAATATATAAGGCACATTATATAAATTTTCTTGTTAAACGTTAAGACTTGTGTTAGTCAAGTAATAGGAAAAATAATAGGCAGTAAAATTTAACTGCTATGTGCCTAGTGTGATGATAGAGTCTCTCTTAAAGTATGAAATACAAGATTACAGTGCTAAAGTCCTTCTGGTGGTGTGATTTAAACCCATACACAGTGAGTGCTAAGTTAGTTGGAACTTTCAGAATGTCCAAATTGCTTTCACTTTAATTTTTAAAAATCATTAAAAAGGCATTTCTTATGAAGCAAATGTCCATTTGTTTTTCCCAGAGTTTATAGTCCAAAATACTTTTTTCTAAATGAATTTAAAAAGGCATTAATCTCCCAACAGGGTCTGTGAGAGAGCTGCAGTTAGGTATTATTATTGCCTCATTTATAAACCAGGACCCGGAGTGACTCCATAAGGTCACCAAACCAGCCCGCGTTGCAGCCGGGGCTGGAACCGACGTCTCCCGCCGCTCCCAGGGAGTCGACCAATCATCACGGTTATTAATATCCCTCTTGCCACTTGCTGCAAGCCATGAACATAAATATTTTGTTGGCATTTTATCTTCACGCTCCTTACGTGCCAGGCTCCCTTTCTTTCTTCTTTCGCAGCCCTTCCTAATAACTCACTCACGTTCCTGTCTGACCACATCGGCCCTCGCCATGGAAGTCACACGTCACCCTGGCAGGGAACGCTGAAGCATGTGGAGTTCACATACTTTCATTTTGATCTGGAGGCCTTTTCTAGACTTCCCTGTTTTTTTTCCTTGTGTGTGTGCACGCGTGCATGTCCTGAAGGATGGTGAGGAGTGGTTAGAAATACCTTGTGCTATATTAATATCCAATGACTCCGTGTGTGTATATACATATATATATTAGGAAACAGTAAAACTGTATTGCTCTTTAAATAGTTTATAACATATATGTCTACCCAATTTGTCACAGGACTGTGGTTTATTTAATAAGTGACTCATCACAATCTGAAAGCCAGAATGCTAGGTAAAGACTAAGTGTAGGCAGAGTGTCACTCTTTTCATATGGCCTCGGGTTAGAAGGCTTCATCTCACTCAGAACACAATTTTTCTTTGCTGATTCCGGATGCTTTGCAGTTCCCCCACCCTTGCCTCTAAAAGAATATACAAAATTGTCACAAACCATGAAATAATGTTACGGGAAAACAGGGCCAAATTTAAGAAATCTGGCTTAGAATGCTCTGAAATGTTATTGCTAAATGAATCTTCGAAGAAAATGAATTCCTTTACTGGAACAAAAGTAATTTATTATGCATTTCATGGGTGTCTGCCAAAGGAGTTACTAGCAATATGAAGATCTAATGGATATGAATTAAATACAATCTGTTAGCTCTGTGTTCAGACCTATCTGTTAATTTTCTCTGAAATTTTAATAATTTTAAAAAGCATCTTCAAAGACAGGTGTTGATGTAAGCGATCATTCATAGTTCAGCTCTCTACTATACCAGGGCCAGTATTTAAGAGTTTGTGAGCCAGAGCACGAAGAGATTATTTTATTGACCACAGATTTTAAGAAAGATTTGAGCAAATAACAGGTATTGATTTCAGTGTCCTGTTGAAGTCTCTTGAATAAACAATTCGAAGTTATTATCTGACGATGTTTAAATGACAGTTTACTTAGGGTGCTGCGCCTTTGGTGGTTGTTAGCATGGCATGGTTTCACCAGAGCTGGTGCACATGCTTCACAATCCTAGTTTTATCCTATTAAACACAAATACTTTTCATTTAAAGCTCTCATTAAGTTTAGTCACTTGATTCATGGTGAAGCCTGAATATGGCCTGAAGTTTATTCCGGGGGTTCACGGATTAGCAGCTGGAAGGAAACAGCCAGGCAGCCGGGCGCTAGCTCCAGCTTTGTGTGTGACTAGCAAGCCGCCAAGGTTTTGTAAAGACTCTGTTTTCCCGCTTCTACTAAAGGGGAAAAATAATTCCTACCATCTGGTCCTCTTAGGAGTATTGTGTAGCATAAGTGGGAGATGCCTGCAGACCTCTTTGAAGCTCAAGTAGAAAAGCACTATTTAAATATGACCTTGGAAGCTAACAGCGATGTGCTTTATTCACATGGCATTTTTTTTATCCCAAGACATTAGAAATAAATCCTAACTCTCCTAATGGGGGAGATTTAGAGATGTAGAACTATTGTATTAACAATGTAACCATATTTAAATACTTTTATTTCCCTGAAAGCGACAATTTTTCATACATTATGATTCTTAGCATTTTCATGATGCTTTCTTGTGAGTGCTGCTTGGTTCTTGGACCACGGTGTTAGGCTGCTTGTCCAATTTCCTAAAAAGCCAGTTTTTAAAAGTTAAGATCATAATCAACCAGATTTTAAATCTTGCCTCTTAATTTGACTAGAATAGAGGCATGCATTCATTTTAGAAGATAAACTTTTTCTATAGCACGCTAATGACTTCAAGTTGTGGGACAAACCCTTTCCCCTGTAATTTATATACGTGCATCAGTATTTTACTGATAGTCCAGAGTACTTAGAAACTTTGGGCCGTGCCTGTCTGTCTCACAACATGCCTGCCGTCTGAGTGTGTACAGACACATAAAGCAGTTTGCTTCTTTGTCCAGAGTAGATGGTGTGTGTAGACGAGTTCTTCCTCCTTGAAAATGGCAGCATCCCGGGAATGGCTACAACCCGGCCAGCTCAGGCCCAGAAGGGGCAAGGGGGTCATGGGGGCAGCCAGTGAGCTCTCCTCAGTAAGGAATTTGCTAAATTACAAAAAATAAACCATTCTGCTAAACACTGAGATAGGTCATCAGCTGAGGTGACCGTGACTCTCCCTTCTTGAGCTTTATTGAGCTGTTACGGGAAATTTCGGGGTTTTGTTGTGATTGATGGTTTTCACATGTCCTGGGGGAGACAGAACCTCTGTGTGTTTGTGTATCTTCCTGTGTCACTTCCTCAACTCTCATTGGGTCACTTTTGTGTCTGGTCCCGTTACCTCCATCCAAACTGAAATGGCCGTGGTTTTTAGAGTGGAAGTTAGGGTTTATCTGAAAGTGTTTCTCCTTTGTTGGAACTTATGCACAGTTTTTAATTTTACTTTTAAGGAAGGCTGCTATCAGGCACCGTCAGGGTCTAACCTAGAGGTTATGGAAGCAGACAAGAGGGCTTTGGCAGAGAGGGACGGCTGGCTTCCCCTCACACAGTCACACAAGGAAAAGCCATAACCACAACTTACTGAGATGTGTAGGAAGGACAGATCAGAGGCCATGGAAGCTGACAGCCCGAATTCAAGCTAAGGAGACAGTGTAATCATCTTCAAAGTCCTGGGCTCTGGGAATGATCACACTCACCCCCAACCTGCCTGGGGTGCCACGTTTTGTTTCTCCAGATCGGGGCTGCACTGAGAGATTACAGCATGGTGGACCAAGCACACACCAGCCGGCTCTTTTGTTTTATTTTGTTTGTTTTCTTCTTCAAAAATGAAATTTATAATTCATAAGCCTGAGAACCTTTATTCTTCTGGGAAGGCTGTGTCCTATAAGGTTTTCCTTTGCTGGGATGTATTGATTGCCTTTCCAGAGCTGCTGTGTGGGTATCGTGGGGGGCTGTCTCTGGGCCTGTCTATGAATGAAAATGATAAGTAAAGGAAAAGAAAAGGACTAATATTGTCGGTGAGCCCACTCTGAGCCAGACACTGCTGGGCACTGACTCCAGGAGTTCGTTGTCAGAAATCCTTGAGCTTCCAGATACAGGTCCAAAAATGAGCAAAGGCTTATAGTTACAGGAAAAAAAGGAGCTGTGCTACTTCCCAGGCTAGCGGATATTTTCCATGGCCACGTCTGCAGCAACATATTGTCCCTGAAGTCATTTATTCCTTCAGGAGGCCAGTGTCCAGCCCACTGCTCTGGATCTCCCACCTAACCTGCCCTGGCCTGCTCTCAGCACTAAGCCCGGGCTGGGTCTGGTGCTGATAACACATTCTTTCAACAGGAAGTGCCTCCATTTTCAGTGTCTGGGGGAGGGTGGAGGCCCATAGCTGTGAGTGGAAACACAGAACAGATTTCTGCTCCACCCTCACATTGCACTTTGATCCGGGAAAGAGCCAGGACCTCCGCCTGCCCGAGCCGCCTCTGAAAGAAGGAAGGATGGTTCAACTGTGGGCGTTCGAAGCACCCTCCTCTGTTTTTGAACGTCCCGGGGATTAGGCTGATGGTGATTTAGGTTGCTGACCTGCCTGCTCTGGCTGCGTTGGGATGTCTGCGATCTGATCCTTTCAGGGATTTAACTAGATGGGGAAAACCTTAATCAGTTGACATTTAAATTTGTCTTTGTATATGTACGTGTGTGTATACTGGGTCTCGGGGCATAATAAGTCATCTCTGATTTTTCTCCCCAAATTAAACTGACTCTCACGAGGTAGCTCTTTAATATCCCCAGTGAGGGAAAGGCACTTAAGATGCACAATGTGACAGGCCAGGTTTCTTGAGGAGAGTGGTGGTGCCCACTCTAGACTTCTGCAGTTACAGTGCCAGTTTCAAGAGCGCAAGCTACGCTAAACCCCTCTGTGTACCGTGCTTGGTGTTCTCTCGTGCCTGGAGCCTGGCTTCACGTAACGGCGAGGGGCTGACTTCAGGGGTGCGTTGGGGGTGGGGGCCCTTCCAATCCTCCCTCCGCTCTGATTATTTACTATTTTTCATGCTACTTTATGCCTCTGTCCAGGCTGACTCATCTCTCAAGGGCTAGTTCCTCACATTTCTGGTGCTAATGTCTTCTGCCCTTCCCCAGAGTGAGACTGCACTGTGCCGTTCAAGTAAAAAGTTCACAAGAAAAGTACAGACGGCTGATAGGTTGGGCCCTCTCACATGGTGCCCTTGTCCCCCACCCCCGACCTGGGTTCCCTTGAAATACTTCTGCATGTGCATGGGTCAGTTGTAATTATGACCTAGTTAGAATTTATATCCTGCTGTTTTTCACTCAACATTGCACTACAGGATTTTTTCCATTTTGCTGCATGATCTTATTATTTTTAATAATTGCATAATAGTTCATTGAGCGGATGTCCCTTGCTTTCCCAAACCATCCCCATTTTATGAGACATTAGATTATTTCCATGGTTTCCATTATTATAAGTAACCCTGCAATGGATATCTTTCCCTCCCTGTGAATTCTTTCCTTATAACCCATTTCCAGAAGTGAAATTACCGAGTTAAGTAGGGTATAAAGTTCTTAATGGCTGTGCTGACTGCCTTCTAAGGCGTGTGCCAGAATATGGCCCCACCAGCCAGGGATGGGAGGACTGGGGTCATCGGTCCCATCAAATCTCATCAGCTCTCATCATGATGATATCATTGTGTATCGTGACATAAAATTTAAAGTATTTTTTATTGAGTTATGATGACACAAAAAAAATGCTATACGTTGTAGCATTTCATACTTAAATAGTATAACACCACTTAAAAATAAGGTTCTCAAACCTTGGGCACCAGTGCTTATTGTATTTTTTTCTGACAGACTCAGATGTTGCAACCTCAAACGAGCTGCTGTCTTTTCGGGAGGTCATCTCTCGTGTAATTTGGGGTTTGCCTGCCATATAGCTGGACTATTTTTTTTTTGTCTGAACAAAGAAGACAATAAGTACTTAAACAGTAGCTTTTGGGACTGCAGTTTAGGTGCAAGAATAATGTCCAAGGTGGTAAGATTTCTTTAATGTGGCTGATCTGAAAAAGGGTCAGTGAGCCCTTAGGGCTGTGGAAGCGCCTGGCTTTCTCTTTGTGAAGAGCTGTCAGTAACGATTAGGAGAAGGTCATCATTGAGGTGGTTTCCGCTTAATTCTGGATAAGTTCTTAGGGCTGCCCCCACTCAGTGATGGTGGCAATTCACCTGGTGAAGGATGACACTGGGGACATTCAGTTAGGTCCACGCTCCTTCCTCTTCACCACGATAACACACTTCTAATAGTAGCGTGTATGGATCTAGTCTCTCCTGTCGTCAGACACTTTTGCAAGGGCTTTACGTGCACCATTTCAGAAAAGAGCACTTGCTGTGATGAAGTCAGATGTAGTCAGATAAATGCACGTGCTTCTAGGGGGCCTAGGTGGGTCATACAAAGTGGGTCTGACATTAATCATTTATAAGGGAGCTCATGCTTCTGGTTATGTGGTAGCTCTTTTCTAAAACAAAGACTTTTTTTGATTGAATATCATCCATCCTTTTGTTTATTTCCCTGGGGGTTAAATCTAGATCTATGCTTACAGTGGAAGTTCTAGGCTAAAGGTAATCCCCATGTTTATACCAGGATTATTTTATCTATTTCAGAATTTTCACAAGTATCTTTATTAAATTTTAGACATCTCAATGAGTTTGTGAAACTTGCTTTTTTTAGGCACCCAAAGCCCCACGGTTTAAGTCTTTAAGTTTGTGTTATTTAAAAAAAAGTTTGGGGGCAGGGTACAGTTGTTGCTGGACTTGCACAGACCTTCACTTTTGCTAGGAAAGGGGAGGGTTGGTTACCTGTGGCGCTGCTGGAGTTGGTCTGTCCAGCTGAGAGGAAGTTGGGATGGCAGATAGGAAGTTCCATGGTCAGACCTCATGAAATCCTGCCTCCCAGCCCCATGCAGTTATTGTGAGGATTAGACAGAAAAGCAGATCTTCTCCGGGAAAGGTCAGGACCACATTTCCTTCCAGGCCCCTGAGTGGAGCGGTGGAGGCTCTGCGAACCTTCCGTTCAGTTTGCTCCGTGTCTGGTGCCGTGTTTCTCTGAAGTGGTTGTAGCATCAGCTTGGCCAGATAGATGGATGTTTTAAGGATTTAATGGGATTGTGTATGTAAAAAAGGAATGCTTTGAAAAGTACAAGATGTTCTACCTGTGTCAAAAAAACAAGTATCTGAAAGTTTATGGACTGGAACCCTGAAGGCTTGGAAGAAATGGTGAACTTCAGAGCTTTTAGAAGGGGAAAAAAAGCATGATTAAAAAGTATGTGACTATGACAGATTTTTTAAAAAGTCAAATGCAACTGTTTTCTCAAACCATAGTCTAAACATGATTTTAGTTATTTTGGTTTGATTCTGCTAAATTATATCATGTTTTCTATTTGGCCTTTCTTGTTTGGATGGAAGGAATGAATGAAATGAGGAAAGTGACCTTTTGCTTCGAGAAATAATTGCCACAATCATGACGGATATAGGATGTTAGCATTTCCCTTGCCATGTGGTCTGCTTGAATCATGACCTGTTCCTCTTGGGAAGAACTCAAGCCTGTGTATGCATGGGTTAATTTTCCATGAAGTCAGTGCTCAAAAATTTCATTTATCAGGCCTTGCTGAACTGTGTATCTTTCCTTCTTAGACTGTGATGGAATTGCTGAGCCTCGTGGTTCTGCTGTGTGTGTGTGCACAGGGCTCTGCATTTTCTCTTTTGAAATGATTAGATTGTGTGGGCATCCTTAAGGCCTGTTTACCTACGTGGTGTGGTTTGTTTCACTGTCAGGATCTGAGCGTTCGGCACTTTTATGAACAGGCTCCCTCTAGTTCCCCTTTCCTACCTGTGTTCAGCTGTGCATCCTGCTGGGTGGTTACTGCCACGAGTTAATAACGTTAACAGGGGGATGTTTCAAAGAGCTGCACTGACCAGGGTTAGGTCAGTGGCACTGCTCCACCCAGTGAGCAGCTCTGCCGGCTGCACCAGCATCTCACTTGTCTCCAAGCATTGACCTAGCAGAAGCCAGCCGCTTGACACATTTATCAGTAACTGTGTCTCCCCTTCTCTTTCTCCTTCTCTCGGTCCCCCTCTTCCACCAGGCAGGCGCCTCGGTGATGTCTGGTGCCGGGGAGAGCGCTAATCCCGAGAACAGCAGCGAGCTCAAGTACTCAGGTCAAGATGGGCTGTACATAGGCGTCAGCCTGGCCTCACCGGCCGAAGTCACATCGTCGGTGAGACAGGATTCTTGGTGCGCCCTGGCCCTGGCCTGAGCCCACTGTGGGAGCAGGAGGACGCGCCATGGCCGGCACCACCACAGCCGATGTTGACAAGCAGTCCAGGCTGGGCCCGGGATGCCCACGGGACGTTCTCCTCTGACACATGATTTTCGTGCCTTTATTTGAAAGAGATGTATCTCCTGAGAGGCTGTTCTGCCTTATCACCCAGGCCCCGTCCTGAAGACCAGGGAGAAGATGGACTGCTTCTGGGGAAGGGCCGCAGCAGCCCCCTGCCATGGCCACAGCCGCTTCCAGACTGCCTTTTTCTGGGCTGGCCAGGGGATTCAATGTCTACTTCCAGAACCCGGGACTAGGACCAGGGCTTTGCCTGCTGAGGAATATTGAGAGATTTTTTAAACACAGGTTTTATGTGTATTGCCGCAAATCATGTGCTTCTTCTGATCGGTATCGGTTATTCCAAAATTTCTTCATACCTTTTCCACCCCTGAGTTCACATGTGTTCACGGAGAAGACCATTGGCTTGGTACACACCTCTGGAGGCTGAGTCGGTTCACGAAGTCTCTTGTCAAAAGGATCACTCAGTTTGCAAGACTGCATCGTGACTGTAACATACACTGTGACTGACGTTTCTCAAAGTTCATATCGTGTGACTGACCCAAAGTCAGTTGGAATTTGTAAACAGGGTAGCAAACAAGATATTTTTCTTCCATGTATACAATAATTTTTTAAAAAAGTGCAATTTGCGTTGCAGCAATCAGTGTTAAATCATTTGCATAAGATTTAACAACATTTTTTATAATGAATGTAAACATTTTAACTTAATGGTACTTAAATAATTTAAAAGAAAAAATGTAAACTTAGACATTCTTACACTTCTTTTACAACTACATCCCATTTCTGTATTTCCCATTGTGAAAAGAAAAATATTTCAAGAACAAATCTTCTCTCAGGTAAATTGCCTTTATCCATTTGTTAAGATTTTTTATACAAGAACACCAGTATCTCCCCTTTATCTTACTGTGGAATATGTGCTGGAAAAGTGGCAACAGAACTTTACTACCTAACAGATAACATTTGTAAATACTCTAGGCATCTGTACACACTATGATGAAGTCTCTATAGTGTGACTAACCCACGGGCAGGTTGGTTTACGTTAATTTTTTTTTTAAATGGGATGTGCTATGGAAACCTATTTCACCAGAGTTTTAAAAATAAAAAGGGTATTGTTTTGTCTTCTGTACAGTGAATTCCTTCCCTTATCGTTTCATTTTGATACTGTATGTGGCTATAGATATTCATATAAAACAAGTGCATGTGATGTTTGCAAATTGCCTTATGGCTTTCCTTTCAATGAATTGTCCTTTTGGAGCTGTTTTATGCCTTGGTTCATTTGAAGTTGGCACATGGAGTGAAGTTATCACTTTCAACTCACATTGGGGACAATTTATAGACGTGAAAAGGACCCAACAGTATATGACATCTGAGAGGAAAAGCATTCTGTTTAGGATCAATCCTTAAAAATATTTTAAAAGTCAGGAGTTTCTTTCCCTCTGAATGAAATATCCTCTGTGGCCTGGAAACAGAATGGTTTCCTTTCTAGTTCTTGGATTTTATAAAGCACTGTGAAGTCTCAAAGCTCCTCTGAGGTTGAAGTCTTTACACTCAGCAGAAGATGTAAAATGATTTGAACAGCCTCTTTGTATTCTCTGCGTTGCTGCATGGATTTCAGGAAATCAGGAGGCTGTTTCACAAACAAAATGGTGGCATTTCATTTTGGCTCCCTAACATGGAGTGTTTTTCGTGTCCTGATTACAGCCCCTCTATGGGGTCCAGTATGAATCAAGGGAAGAGAAGTCTTCCTCTGGGATTGGGTGGTGCTGGGAGCCAGACCCAGGGCTGAGTGTGTGTGTGTGTGTGTGTGTCTGGGGATGTCACTGAAGCTCACTTGCACCCTGATACCCTGTGGTGGGCTAGGACAACAGAGAAGAGGTGGATCTAGAGTCAGACCATGAGATTTCAAGCCACTGCTTTGCATGCAGAGCTCTGTAACCTTGGGCAAGTTACCCAACTCTCGTTTTTCTCATCTGTGAAATGTAACTCATAGATTAAGTGAGCTAATCCATGTGAAGTGCCCAGCATGGTGCCTGGCACATAGCCAGCATTAAGTGTTAACTTGACTTTGAAGGAGGGTGGTGTTGAGCACTTAGCACACGGGCATTTTGGATGTCTTACTCTTTGTGGAGTATCTGAAGCTTATCGTCTGTGAAAGTCTGATGTCCCTTGGCTTAACTTGCATAGAGCAAAGCTGGGGAGACTGGAATGAGGGTTCCCCCCACCCCCAACTGAGTCCAGGTGGTGGCAGAGATGGATGCTTGAGAGATACTAGTCTGAGTTCGGCTGATTGTTTTATAGAACAGGGATTGTCTGACGGCAGAAGAAAATTATCCCCACTGACTCATTTTTTTCCCCTTCCTCCTCTTACGGTTCTTACTACTTTGAGTGCTTTCTGGTGGTTTGGGAGATGTTAGAGCTAATATGCTTTGATTGGAAAATGAATTTTTCTTATTGGGTCTTCCAAAGGATTTTTTTTTTCTGGGGATGGTCTCAAATATCGCTCCTTCCAATCCTAAGATGCCATTAGAGTCTAAAGTGCCTCTCTCTCTTTTTTTTAAACACAAAGTGGAAAGAATTCATGAAATAAATTCCAAGGGGTGGAAAGAGAGGGAGGGGCTTCTTACAGCCTGCGCTAACGCCGTGAGCTCCACTAATCTGGGCCTTTTCTGTGATTACTTGCTTACATATAGTTGTATGAAGCAGAAATTTGATGATTTATTCCAAGCACACAATTTCAGCACCCCTCCCCCAAAGTATAACACAAAAAAACAAGTCATTTCTCTATAGGGAGTACGTTTAAATAGAGGGTGTGCCTCAGCTTAAAGAACCCTCAGACCCATTACTGTGCGTTGCAGAATTTATGTCCCCTGTCACCCGTGGCTGATTCTAGGTCATCCTACATAACTCTGTTGGCGGGGGTGGGCGAGGTGGGCTCTGGGTCTCTCCCTTCAGGGCTACTTCGTGTTGTTTCCCGGTGCCTGTGGGAGGGTCAGGAAAGCAGAGGGAGCCATTCATTTTCTCCTGCAAATAAATGAACTTCTTGCTCACGGGAAATGTTTTCCCCAGTCCTGGAAATTCGATGTAATTTCAGATCATAGATAAATTTGCTGCCGGGAGGGTAATACAGCCAGCAAGTCTTTGGCCCTGCCAGATTCCAGGCTGCTTTCAATTTGAGGCAGAATGGTGGCTTCGGCATGTTAAGTTCTTTCTGTGTACCAGCTTTGTCCACAGGGTCTTCAGATCCCCATGACTCTGAGAAGGAAATGATAGTATGTGGAGGGAGAGGGTGGGAGAGCAGAGTAGGGATCATTTATTCAGAATAAGGCAGCTCTAGCCAATTAAATTGCATTTTGTTTCTGGGTTGAGCTAGCAAGTCAGTTTAGCAACACTGGTTATCTTCTGTTGCTTGGAAGCTTTGATGGGCTTTCTCAGATATGAGTTTGATTATTTAAAATGAGAAACAGGTATTAATAAATCTGCTAGGCCAAATCTTTCAAAGTATGGTTTGTGGGTAAAAAAAAAAGTACGGTACCTGCAGCTCTGGCCAGTTGAGGCCTCGGGATGGATTCTGTGTGGCTGAATCTTTAACTGGAGCTGGGTTCTGAGCAGACCACCCTGCTCTGGTCTCAGGGGTGGCGGTGGGGAGGGGTGGGTATCAGGGACAAGGTGATAGCTGTCTGTGGGATCTGTAGACGAGAGGAGTCACATGGTGTTTTCAGTTGGTTCAACTATAAGATAAGTAGGCTGAAAGCCGAAGTAAGTTCATAGGAACTTTGGGTAAATAAATTATGGTTGATAGTTCCAAAGAGCTTCGAAAGGAGAGTTTGGATGCTGCAGGTGAACCTTGGAGCCTCACAGCAGAGCAAGCGGCCATGAGCCCACCAAGTGCCCTACGGCATCTCCCAAATCTGCCCGGACCACTAGCTGGATGGCTGGTACTTCACCTTTCTTCCTGCTCAGGAGCTGTTACAGGGAAAGCATGGTTCCACAGTTGATGTCACTATTTTAAAGCAATACTTACTTTGCTTAGTGACTTTTTTTGAAAAGGATGGACATTTTAAGAATGTCTCACATATGGCAGTTAAAGATGAACTGACGCTTACTTAGTAGGAGGGCTTCCATCTCAGTTATCAGTGGTCCCTGTGGTAAGAGAATAGTCTAGCTGTCGCTGAGCTTTGGGCAGGTCATTTCCTCTCTCTGGACCTCAGTCCCCACAGCAGCCATAAAATGGAGAAACCGGGTGGTGTGGCCTCAAAGGTCTCTTCCATCTGCGTTTGTTGCCCACAGTCCTACATGCAGATTATGCATGAGGAGGTGACGGCCGATCTGTGGTCTGGTCTGGGTTCCCTGAGTCCAGGACCAGGGCAGCCGATGGGACTGGAATTTCCTTGGAGCAACCTTCTGGGTCCCTCACCGCCTCAGGTTTTTCTATGGAGGCCGCATCCTCCTGCTGCTTTAGGGGACAGTAGGGGTGAGAGTCCTGCTCATACTCGTGAACACGGGGACTTGGTAAGAGGCGCTGCCGCCTCCTAACACCAAACCTGCTTGGTTTGGGGCCCCTGATATAAAACTTATACAGCGATACAGACCCAGACCGGAAAGTGGAAATGTCTGGCGGCCGAGCTGTCCGCAGAACAAGGAAAAAACAGCTTTGCTTTGCTTGGCCCGTTGCTTCAATATCTTGTGGTTGGTTTTTTATTTCTTGGAAACAACCAACTTTTCATTGTCGTCTGCCTTCAGTGTCTTCTCTTTAGCCATTCCAGGATTTTCCTCCCTGTCTCTCTGCCCCTTCCCTGCGTTTACCCTTATTTTTGTGAATTCTTTCCCTTTAATACTCCAAGACTGGTCTGAAAGAATCACAGCAAGTATTTATCTAGCACTTACTGTGTGCCAGATTCCATGCAGAGTGCTGCACATACATCTAATCCTCACACCAGGTGAGTGAGGTGGTGCTATCCCCACTTCACAGACGTGTCTGTGGAGGCAGAGAGAAGTTAAGTAACTTGCCCAAGGTCGCACAGCAGCAGAACCGGGATTTGAACCCGGCAGTCTGGCTCCAGAGCACAGGCTCTTAGTCACTCCACCATAGCGTTTTTTCATCTTAATTTAAAGGGGAAGAAATGGAAGAACACAGAAGGGAGCCAGGGCTGTCTGAGACTTGAGGCTATACCCTTTTCCTCTCCCCTCGCATCTCAGAAAGACACAGTTGCGATTTGCAACACAAGCATGCCTAGACTGAAGAATCCTAGTAAATGTATGCGTTTCTTCCAGTCATCGGTTTCTTTTCAGCACCGAAGGCAGTGGGTGCACAGCTGTCTGCTGGAAGGTGGTGAGTCTGGAGGCACTGTGTTGTCCCAGAGCAATTCACTTCCCTTGCTATGCCCTTACCTAGCTCAAAAGCTTAGGGTAAAGCTTTTAGCAAAGTATAAAATGCTAGCGAAATGATTAACAGTGGTTAAAGCTGAACACCAGAGAGAAGAAGGAATACTTCATTGTGATGTAAACTCTATGCGTGGTTGTGCCAAAGAATTTTTTTTCAGGGAAACTTGTGCAAGATTTGGCAGGGATGTCTCAGGTTTTATCTTTTAAAGTAAGTGTTCATAACTGCTGACATCACTGTTGCTATTATTATTTTGATAAGCTGCATTACTAATGGTGCTCTCTGTAGAGGAGTTCTCAAACTCCTTTGTGCGCAAGAATCACATGCAGTGCTTATTAGAATCACAGCCCCAGAGAATCTGATTCTGCAGGTCCTGGGTAAGGTTGAAGAATCTGCATTTTTTTTGGCCTTTGCCTTAATCAAAATTTCTTTTTTTTTTTCATTTCTCTTTTTAAAAAACTATTTTCTTTTTTTTTCTTTTTTTTTTTTTGGTGGGGGGAGGTAATCAGGTTTATTAATTTTTGGAAGAGGTAGTAGGGATTAAACCCAGGACCTTGTGTATGCTAAGCATGCGACCTACCACTTGAGCTATTCCCTGCCCCCTTGAAATTTCTTCAATAGAACAAAATTAAAAAGTTATAAATGGGAATACAGTGAAAAACAATTGCCCTTCTCATGCCTGTTCCCCAGCTACTCAGTTCCTGTCCCAGATATAATTTCTTATTTCTTGTATTGATTATATGCACTGACAGTCCATGCAGATGCAAGCACATACAAGTATATATATTCAGTTTTTTTAACACATGTGGTAGCACACTATACACATTGCTTTGCATTTTACTTTTTTCACTGTATATCTGGGTAGTCCGTTATTTAACCAGTGCCCCTTTGAGGAACCTGTTTCCAGTCTTCTGCTCTTTGGGCAGCGTTGCAGTTTTTCTTTCCTGTCTGTGTCATTTCACTCATATGCAAATATACCTATGAGATGAGTTTCTACAAGTGGCATTATTGAGTCAAGGAGTATCTCTACTTTTTAATTTTGACAGATATTGCCAAATTGCTCCTGGAGGTTTCTCCAGTTTGCACTCCCACAGGCATTTTGAGTGCCTTTTTTCCCTCCCGAGTCAAATGAGTCCGTTATCAAACATTTTGCTTTTTGTTGATTTTGTGTCTCTGAGCTTTGTTCTGCATTTATCTTATTCTGACTGAGGTTGAACATCTTACGATGAAGAGTCATGTGTAGTTCCTTTTACGTGAACTCTGCCCAATTCTGTTCCTATTCTTCACCTTTTCTTTCTATTGAGTTATTGGTCTTACTGATTTGGGAAGTTCTTTGCATATGAAGGAAATTTGTCTGATATATACTTTAAAGATATTTATTCCTGTTTTTTCATTTGACTTTGTTTTTAAAAAAATCGTGATGATCTTTCCTTTTTTTAAGGTAATTCAGTTTACCAATCTTTTGTTTTATGGTTTTGGAATTTTGTATAATATTTAAGAAAACGTTCTCCACTGTTAAGATTATGTTTTAAATCCTATATTTTCTTTTGAGGTTTATATTTTGTTTTCATTTGGAATTTTTGTTTTTGGTTGTTTGTAACATGTAAAGTATACATATATTCAACCTTATGTTTTTCCAAATGGCAACCTAATTGTTCTAGCAGCATTTCCTGAATAATCCATTTACATTCCACTGATTCAAAATGGGAATTTAAAAAAAAATGTAGATTCTCATGTGTATATGTATTCTTGTATAAATTCTTACGTGGATATATATTTAACATAAATTTATATGTGTGCATGTGTGTGTGTGTCCATTTCTGTACTTCTCTATTCTGTATCAATAATCTGTTTATTCATGCTTTGATACCAAATTGCTTTGACTATCATACTTTGCAATATATTTAGAGGGCTAGCCCCTTCTCATTAATCTTTAAAAAAATAAGAATTTGACTACTATTTTTGCTTATTTATTTTTCCATACAAACTTTAGAACCAACTTGTTCGGTTAAAAGAAAGGGTTGGTATTTTTATTGGGATATTAAAAGTTTAAATTAATTTGGGGAGAATTAATATCTTTATTTTGTTAAGTCTTCCTGTCGAAGATGAAGTGTGTCTTTTCATTTGTTTAAATATTTTTCTATGACCCTCATTGGCATTTTAAACTTTTCTTTATGTAGATCTTGTACATATTTCCAGGGAAGTTTATTCCTAGGTGTTTCACACTTTTTGATATTAGTATAACTCTTCTAATCAGTTGTTAAGTATGCTAAGAGAATATTAAGCTTCTTTCCCAGAATCGTTCTGAATTTTCATATCTTTCTTTCACTTGATTCTTTTGCATTTTCTAGGGAAATATGCATTTTCCACTTGCACTGCTGGTGGCTTGGGTTTTGGTGGGGAACCCCTGCTCTTGGTCTTGTCTGATTAAGGAAATACATAAGTGCGCTGTTCACTTAAATCATGGATTCATATAGCCTTAGAGATGCATGAGACCTTGCTGAGGTCTAGCTGAGGAAACTGCGTCTCTGGAGGTTGAGTCCTGTGGATCAGTGTAGAACCCGGGTTTCTAGATTCCTTGCTCAATGGCCTTGGCTCTGGCTAAGCGGAGCGGACACTGAATGAAACTTGAGAACCGACCACTGTGAGCAAAAGCTTGGCCTTTGGCAGAGGCTGGCAACTTCTTACTATGAGCATGGCTTCATTCATCAGTTTAGGAATTAACAAGCTAGTCTGGTGTTTCAAAGACTGTGTGTCTGCAACTCTGAGTTACCAGCTCTGAGTTACCTCCAGGGAGCAGCATAAATGACCATTGGTCTCCAGTGACATCAGGCTGCATTTGCTGGAGTAAATGAAAGCACTGTGAGAGCAGGAAATAGGGACAAACACCTACACGTGCTGACCCAAACAGCTTCCCTTTCTGAGCCCCTGGAGATCAGTTATCACCAAATGGAGAGATAGACTCTGCAAAGATTTTGCAGGCCTCACAGCTTGTAAATAAGAGGCTGCATTCTTCATGCTCCCCTCTTGTTGAATCTGGCAGAAGGGAGATTTCTGGCTCCAATCAGCCGGGCAGTGACCAGGAACAGGGCTGGCTAGGAGAGAGTGATGACTCCAGCTGAATGAACTTTGTAAACCCACTATACTTAATTCAGAGAGCACCTTACATTTTGAGAACACAGGGCATCTTATTTTTTGGAAAATCATGTTGGGGGCACCTGTTGTGTATTTCCTATCACTTATAAAACCAAATGCCAGTTGGTCTCTGTGGAACACACTACATGATTACACAGTTTTTAACATTTCTGTAACTCTTACCCCAGTTACTCTTTCTTACACACTTATTATTCTTTGTACTTTTACCAGGACTTTCTTAAAAAAAACCTGTTCTTCCATTTATATTTTGTCAATTACTTGAGTCTACAACAGACATTTCTGATTCTTTGATACCACTAGATCCAGTGGTAGAATTTTCAGTTGGGTCCTCCTAGGAGAAATTCCCAAAGGTGCCTCCTCTCCTTTAAAAATGGGCGAGAGATTCTTTTATTTTTGGAACTGACCATAGGAAGCCTTTGGTTGGTGGTTATATCTTGGATTGGGGCAGCGGAGGGAGCTGCTCCCAGTTCAGCCTTCCTCTCTTGACCTCTTTGAAGCCTTTGACATGGTGGCCCACTCCATTTTTCCTGAAACCTCCCCTTTTGACTCTCATGATGCTGTAGGTAAATCAGGGGTGTGATGAAGTGGAAAGACTGTGCAGTCGTGCACACACAGGTTTGAATCCTGGCTGCACACACCAGCTCTGTGGCTTGACCAGGTTACTGAACCCCTCCAGGCTGCATGATCCTTACTTCAAAAAAAAGTGCAATATTGCCACCTGACAGCCCCGACATCAGCCTTGAAGCCTTACTCAGCTTTAGCTTTGTGAGAAGAGGAGCCACGTTTGTGACCCTGGCTGGGGTGCTAGCACGGTGCCTTCATGAGATAGACACTCACTAATGTAGCTGCTTTCTGCTTCCCATATGCAGCCTAGAACATCATCATTCTTTCATTTTCCATATTTTTGTGAGGATGCTCCAGAGAAGAAGAACTATATGCATACATACATGTATATGTTTATGTATATATGTGCACATCTTTCTGTGTGTCTTTGTCTCTGTCTGCCTGTCTACATTTATTTTAAGCAAGACAGTTCACTCAATTATTGTGGGGGCTGGCAAATCTGAAATCCATATGGCAGGCCAGCAAGCTGATGACTCCGGTTGAGAGTTGATGTTGGCGGGGGTAGGGTATAGCTCAGTGGTAGTGTGCATGCTTTGCATGCACGAGGTCCTGGGTTCAACCCCAGTACCTCCATTAAATAAATAAATAAGCAAACAAACCTAATTACCTGCCCTCCCACCCATGCCCCCCCGGAAAACTACAAAGAGTTGATCTTGGAGTCTTAAGCCTAAATTCTGCAGGGCAGTAGGCTAGAAATTCAGGCAAGACTGTGTTGCACGCTTGAGGAGGATTCTTCCCTTTGGGAAACCGCAGTCTCTGCTCTCAGGGACTCCCGTGTTTGGATGAGACCCACCCACAGCACAGAAGGTAACCTGCTTTTCTCGGTGCGCAGTTGAAGTGGTGATCACATCTAACAATACCTTTGCAGCAACATTGAGACTGGTGTTTCACCAAACAACTGGGTGCCATCACCTCGCCAATTTGACACGTCAAGTGAAGCATCACATTCCACAGGCTTGGTCGTTGAGCCTTAGCAGCTGGGCCTCAGCCTAAGGTTAAAGGGCTTAACTGAAGCGGGCGTTGTGACAGCACTGTTGGGAGGAGGCCTTAGGGATCTGTTGGAGCTCACTCAGGACCGAGGTTCTGTGCCGGGTGGTACTTGGAGACTCTCTTAGGGTTCTTACCAAGGGGGCGTTTGGTGGAAAGCACGTTGTCCCGAAGGCAGGCACTGCCTGTTCCCATCCCCTCTCTTGGCTCGAAGGTCAGGCTGTGGGACCCCCAGCACGTCACTGGGCTCTTCTGGGCCTCAGCTTACCTGCCTACAGAGGGCGACATTTAGACTTGATGCGTTTTAAGGTCTTTTTCAGCAGTGGGTTTCTCTGCTCCTCTTTTGATACAAGATTTGCAAAGACTTGTTAGGAATATACAGCTTGGAATTGCTTCATGTTTTGGAAAATGGCTCCATATTTTCAAACAGCCTTAAGAGTTAGCATCAGATGTGTTTATTGACCAGGGAAGTGATGCCTTTTTATCTCGGTGATGTGGTGACGTCATTCATCCAGTGAGTGCTTGATAGGTAATTTTTGGATTGATAGGTATTTTTTGGATTAACAAATATTTCTTAAAAGTATGTCTCATTATAAAGACATGTTCACCACAGAGGCTTCAGGGTAACGATAGGTAGCCACACCCTCTGCATTCATTTTCTTCAAGTTTAGGGAACTCTGGAGTATACTGGAAAGAACCAATGGAATAAGACAGAATCTAGGCTTTTCCACTTACCAGCTGTGTGACCTTAGGCATAATATTTAACTTCCCTGAGCCTCAGTGTGCTCATCTATAAAATGGGAGTAATAGGATGTCATGACAAGGTTGTCATGAAATTAAATGAAACGCTCTATGTGAACTGCCAAGCGTAAAGCTTGACACAGAGCAAACTTGAAATAAAAATGAGTGCCTGTCTCTTCCCTTGGATTCTTTCTGACGTTCTGGGCCCTGCAGTGCTACTAGTAGGTATGAAGCAAGATGCTCACTTTCAGAGATGTCAATGTCTGCTTTTTCTTAAAAAAAAACAGCCCCCAAAAAACCCCAACCCACATCAGGATGTGGTCACCTTCTGAGCTTGTAAAATGTGAAAGAGGAGGGTTAAGTCACGTTTTACTTTTAAAACAGACATTCTGTCTTCTAGGAATTGGCCGTTCTTCCATTCTAGGAAGAGGTGATGAATCATTACAAGAAATACTGTTTTCTTTCTTAAGTACCTTATCAATGAAAGTAATTAAAAATAGAACCTTCAGTTGAGAACAATTTTGGGAGGCATCAGAGTGGAGATGGTCATCCCAGGGTTGGAGTCAGCATCTTTGAGTGAGTTGATCCTGGCTTTCAATCTCTGTCACTCTCTCTCCAAGGCCTTGAAAGGCTAATATATTGCAACAACAACAACAAATTAATTAAAACACAACTTTATGTCAAAAGACTTAGTAAACAATCAGTGATGGAAATAATGGTAAATAATGTTCTAACTAACTAACTGACTGACTGAAAATAGGACTCTGTGGGTGCTGGAGAAAAGTTCCCATTTGCCTGGAAAGTGCGCGGTGCCGGGGGACTGAGGGCGCCCACACTGCCCTCGGCAGGGTGAACACAAGGGTCTGACACCCTTTTCACAGCATCGTTTGTGCTGCACTCACTCTCTCTCCACCTTTCATTCAAGCCCCAAATTGTTGTAAATTACCCTAACCAGTTTTTTTCAACTGTTCTGCTCTTCAAAGGAGATAGGTTCTCAAGGATTCTTTAACTGTGTCTGGGGGTCACATTACTACATTCAAAATGTGAACTGTAGTTGATTTACTGTGTTTCAGGTGTACAGCAAAGATTCAGTTTTTTACATATATATATATGTGTGTGTGTGTGTATATATATATACTTTTTCAGATTCTTTTCCATTACAGGTTATTATAAGATATTGAATACAGTTCCCTGTACTGTCCAGTAGATCCTTGTTGTTTACCTATTTTATATATAATAGTGTGTATATGTTAATCCCAAATTCCTAATTTATCCCTCCACCCTACCTTTCCCTTTGGTAGCCATAAGTTTATTTTCTATATCTGTGAGTCTATTTTTGTTTTGTAAATAAGTTCACTTGTATTATTTTTAAATTCAACATGTAAGTGATATGATATTTATCTTTCTCAGTCCAACTTACTTCACTTAGTATGATAATCTCTAGTTCTATCTGTGTTGCTGCAAATGGCATTATTTCATTCTTTTTTATGGCTCAGTAGTATTCCATTGTATAAATATACCACATCTTCTTTATTCAGTCGTCTGTTGATGGACACTTAGGTTGCTTCCATGTCTTGGCTATTGCAGATAGTGCCACTATGAACATTGAAGTGCATGTGTTTTTTCAAATTAGAGTTTTCTCTGTGTATACGCCCAGGAGTGGGATTGCTGGATCATAGGTTAATGCTATTTTTAGTATTTTGGACACTCCCCAGTGTTAATGGACACCCCCCAGATAGTGGCAGTTGGGACTTGGTGTCATGTGTGCCCTTAGAGCCATATCGTCTTTGCGTTGATTACTACAAACCTGCCAGGTCAACGCAGCCACATGTCTCAAGCCCACTTTCACATGGAGTAAACTAAGACATTTCCAACAGGGCTGATTTTAACAGGGCCAAGGATTTGGGGCTCTTGCTCTTCTTTTCCAAAGTGGAAGGCAAGCTCCCGTCTCTCCCAACTCTGAACCCTTCCCTACAGTAGGTGGCGGAAATTGTAGGACAGTAGGTTGAGAGAAAGAGAACAAGAAGAAAGAAGAAGAAAGCATGCACTAAAGAGACCTGAGGGGGTGTTTCTGCAGGGCCCACGCCCGTGGCACCCTTTAGGGCTGGGCTACAAGAGGCTATAGTTGCTGTCTGTCCAACAGCTTCTATTCTCTCAGCTGAGGCCAAGGCCATGCGAGGTGGGCCCAGGGAAGTCCTCTGTTCTGCTCACCTGACATGTCTCCCTTCAGCCATGTAGGACAGGGGTCCCGGTGGCCCAGCCTCCATCCTGAGCATCCAAAGGCTGGGACTGGCCTGAGTCCTGTTCACAAATTCCTGAAGGTTTTGCTGCCCACTCTCCAGCAGGGCCAGGAAACAGGAATGCAAAAAAAGGAAAGACGTACAGAGGGGGAGACCTAAAGACACAGAAAAATTCGATCTCAAATCTGGTCTAGTAATTGGCATTCTGCTCACTCAGGTAGAGTAGGCAGTGGGCATAGAGAAGACTTTTTTTCAAAACAAATTTTTTGTTTTAATGAAATATAGAATCAAAAGAACATATATATCATGTATAATCAGTTTAAAGATTAATAATAATGAGATACCCAGGTGCCCACCACCTAGCTTAAGAAACAGAGCATTACAATATCTTTGTACCCCTTGTGGGACAGAGGGGCAATTTTCAGTTACCTGTGGCTACTTACTCCATAGCCAGATGTCTGAATCCACTAGACATTTACATTTAAATATGTCAAATTATCGCCTCTTTTGGCGTTTTCCAGATAAGAGTTGGTTTTAGTGATCTGAAGGATTCCCTACTTCCCCCAAACCTTTTCATTAACCTCTCCCTGACCCCTGGCACCATTAAGGATTTTCCCCAACTTTTGCCCGCAAATAAACAAGGTTGATATCCATATAGGGAGACCTATTTCTGTGACTAATATCCACTTAGCTACCCGATTCTTCCTAAATTCTGTGATACTGGAGCTGGGAATCCTTACAGACTTGAGGAAGCAGCACATGCCTCTCTTGGCAGCACAGATAAGGGACTTGGTATTTTGGGGGCCTTTCAAGGGATGGGGGATGGAAGGGCAGGTTGCAAATACGATTTTCCTCTCTTCAATACACAGGTGTTGAAACTTGCAACAAAGATCTCTCTTCCTTGTCTGGCCTTTTCCAGAGGAATGTTGCAGATATGTTCTGTATGGGTGACCTTGGGAACTACAAGCTGGGGGCTGGGATGGTACAGGATGGTTAGGTCATCTTAAGGCAGGTGGCCGAGAAGCCCTGCTGAGCAGCAATGCTGTCTACCTACTGCTCAAGGTCAAGAAGCACCTTCCTTCCATGGCTTGTCACTCCATAGCAGGCTGCGATTATGTGGTCATCACACACATCACTCTATGTGTGTACCTGCCAGTCTCTCACTTTTCTGGGTGCCACCAGACATCGCTTCTAGGATTTTTAGGTGTCCTCCTACGTCTACCTCCGCTGGGCTGAATCTGTACTGACTATTAGTTCTCTTACATTTTGCTGCCTCCTCCATAGGGCTTTGAGAATGATCTGGATGTGAGACCCAGATGGACCTCAATGTGTTCCTTGATCCTGTTTCAGAGTAACTCCCTGCCCTCTCCAGTCTATTTCCCAGATTTCAAAGACCTTACACCACCAGGTGGAGCTTCTTGGTCCTGGACCCAGATGAACTTCTGGATTTGGGGCTTTTCTGGGGGGATTTTTTTGGATTTGGCAGTATAATTGATGGGCGGGATCCAGGCAAAAGGAGAGGAAGCTCCATCTTTCTTACTCCTCTCATGGAAATGCATGCCACTGTGCAGAAGGCTTGTCCTGACGGCCTCAGGACCTGAGTGTGGGACCTTGTCCTGAGTCTGCTACAGCTTATAGAGGACCTCAGAGCCTTTAGTGACGACCAGAGGATATAGTCATTGGTGAGTCAACTGGAGGCTAAATTGTCGTCTAAGATCAGGTGATCTTGGCCTTAAACTTTTATAGGAATGTAGTTATGTGCATTTTTCTGGGGAAAGGTTCATTGCTTTCATCAGATTTTCAAAGGCACTTGTGACTCAAAGTAGATTAAGAACCAATGATCACTTCTGATTGCTGGATTGCAATACCATAAGAAAAGTAAGAAGATACAATTGAATTTTTCATAAACCTAAAATTTTAAGAATGCCCTTTATTCTGGGATTATGTCCATTCAATTTTTTTTAGCTTTATAATATTCTTTCTTTTTATGGAGTAATGATTATTGTGAATAGTAACTGTAGAAAACAGTTCTTTCTTAATAAAGTAAAAAGTTGATAACACCCCAAATTGCAATTTCTTTTTTCTTTTCCCTTCCCTTCCCTCCCCTTCCTTCCCTGTCTCTTTCCTCACTCTTTCCCTCCCTCCTCCTTTCTTTCTTTATTTCTCTCCCCACGCCCTTTTTTTTTTTTCTGGCCTTGAAATCCCCCTTTCTAGGAACTGCTAACCTAGAGGATTATCTTTATTTTGTACATGATTTCAGAGTGTGCTGTTCAGTGTCTCCCCACACTGTCCCCTACACAAGAGACGTGTCTCTTATTACCTACACAGCTGCCTTAGAGAGAGTGATGTGTTAAAGGATAAACTGAGGCACATTAAAATTTTGAAGAGTTTGCACAAAAACTGATTTGATTCAGGCAGCATCAAACCAGAAGTAGTGGAGAGCACTCCACCGACAGGAGTCGGGGCGGGACTTTTATAGAGGAGACACAGCGGCGGAGCAAGGACATGATTTGATTGGCTGCAGCTCAGCAGTTGCCTTATTTGGCAAAGCCTAGCTGGCTCTTTGTGATTGGTTGTCCTTAGTTTTCAATTTCTTAACCTTGAGGCCTTGCTGGCTAAGATTTTGGTTTGCTTACGTGGGTTACTAAGGCATCAGAACTACTTCAGTCTAATGGCCTCCTTGTTTAATTAATTAAACAGACATAGACCCAACTTATCCTGGTGCCAGGAAAACATAACTGTCACTTTAGGCAAATCACCAGCTCATCTTCTCAGGCCTGAATTTTCTTAATAAAATGAGGGAGTTGGGCTGGGACCTCTCACAATTCTCTCCCAATCTAACATTCTATACTTCAGACAAATACACGTGAAGCCAGGTGGGAAAGGCTGAAGTACAGATCCGGGCCTTGAGGGTGAAGCTCAAGGGCAGAGAAAGAACCCCGTCCCTTGATTTTTCACACAAACTAGGGTGGGAGAGAAAAATCTTGGAATATATTTAAAATTCTAGGTTACATGATTCTGTTACCTCATATCTAATTTTATGATGTGTTCTTAGTGAGATTAATATGACATATTTGTAAAAATATATGGCTTTTGTCTAAAAGTGGTAAATACGCTTTTTGTACAAAGATGGCTAAAGGAGAAATGAACCAAAATCTGCTGTAATGGTAGTGATAATAGTAACAAAAAGAACAGTGACACAAGTCACAGGTCAGCGCATGCAGTGCCAGCTCTGACCCGAGCTTTGTGGTTACTGTCTCATTGAATACTGCAGGGTAGGTTTGAAAATCAAGCTTTTACAGATCCGGTCACTGGCTGGGCAGCCAGTAAGTGGCAGAGCTGTGATTTGAACCCAAACCCACTTAACTTGAAAGCCCCCACCCCTGCAAACATAGCTTGAAGCCAGAGTCTTGCTTCAAGGTGTGGTCTGACAGCACAGCATGGGCATCACCTGGGGACTTGTAGAAGCATCGTGGACGGCGGAGTCCTTGCTTACTGACTGGTATTTGAATTTCCCATCGCCTCTTGCTGGTTTCCTTCCTTGAAAACTGAAGCCCATCGAACGCACAATGCCAAGAGTGAACCCCGCTGTCAGCCCTGGGCTATAGCGACGGGGGTTTCATGGGTTGTGACTGATGTGCCACTCGGGTGTGGCTGTCCACAGTGGGCGAGGCCGTGCCTGTGGGGGATGGGGGTAGATGGGAATTCTCTGTACTTCCCACCCAATTTTACTGTGCACCCAAAACTGCTCTAAAAATATATGTTAAAACCGCCACCACAGTTGAATATGTGAGCCGTGGGCTTTGCCAAAGGTGGGACAGCCTACGGTAAGATAAAGCCTGTTAAATTCTTTTTTTATCCATTTGGATAAAAGGTGGTTTTGAAAGAGAGAGTTTTGTCAAGTGTCATGATCTCATCATCTGGCAGCACCGGTGGGAGAGGATCCATGGGGAACCCAGGGCGTCCTCATGAGGGTGACTCAGGGGCCCGCAGCGCTGGCGCTGACAGTGAGCAGCCGGGGCTTGGAGTCGGCGGGCAGGGCTGTGCTGATGATAATGGGAGCAGGTGGCTCCGGACATGGGCTCCTGCCTGCCTGCCCAGAGCCACGGGTGCTGGCCTTGGCTTCTCTCTACTCTTCTGGCCTGTGTTTCCTCTTTGTTCTTCAATAGGTGGTTGTGACCCGGGGTGGCTCTTTCCAGGGCTCTGCTCACTCCAGGCAGCCAGACGTCAGTTTACAGACATTCCAGCCCGGTTCCCACGCTGTGCCCTCACTGTTAGTTCCCGGGGGCAGTTAACATGCCTGAAACACACCCTTTTTATGAGTTTGATTGTTTTTTTTTGTTTATTTAATAATATTAGTAACATATGTATAAAGCTTTTTAAAACTTTTTATTCCTGTGTCTCATCTGATTCTCATGACAGTGTCTGAGGGACGGGTGGGCGACGTGGGCCACGTGGGCCACGGTTTGCAGGACTCTTCCTCGGGCATTCCGAGGATTCTGGTCTTCTCAGCCCTGGGGTCCCACTGGTGCTGCTTAAGTACTAACTAGGTCAGCAAGAGAGGCGACACTTTGCTTGTTAGCCATTGAAGGAGAAAATTAACGCTGTGTGTGTTTGCATTTTGGGGATCTTTCCAAAGGTAGCACTTTCACAAGAGAGGATCAGGGTGGAAAACAATATAGCAAAGCAATTCTTTAAACGGACTTCTTCTTTTTTTTTTTTTTTCATTTCTCTGTGCTGTGATTGCCAAGTGCTTAAATTCACCTTTCTTATTTTTATCCATGGTGCTAAGTTTTATGAAACAAAATACTTGGGAAATTAAGGCCGCATGAAATGTTGAGGTGTGGCTTAGAGATGCCAAGCTCGGGTCTCATCTGACAGGCAACCACGAGGCCCTCAGGGAAGCTGGGCTATCAGAATCTGAGGCAAATGGTCCAGGTGGCCGTTGAGCATCTTCAGGTTCACAGCTTCCATTCCAAGCCATTAGCTCAGTCGGGCCCCGCAGCGACCTGAGCAGTTTCCCCGCAGGTGGCCTGTTCATTAGCGAATGTGCCACATTACTAATTCGCACCCCTCTCCAGTGGAGGCTGTAGGTGGGCGTTTACAAAGAAGACCAACTCCTCCTCCCATTCTCTTCCCTTCTGAGATACTTGGATTAACCCTGGAAGGATGTCTCCATTAATGAAACCGCCATAGTGCTCAAGACTTAAAACTGAAAAGATGAACGTAAAAAGAATGCTAACAAAGTTTGGAAAAGCCCCAACAATACTCCCATCCTCACGTGACTGCAGCATTTCAGGCCTATTCGGTATTGTGCTTTTTTCCTCCTAGTATCACATACATGATTCTGTGTGTTTGTACATTGTCTTCAGCATGATTACTGTACCAGACTCATCACACTGCCCCCCTCAATGTTCTCACCAATACTTTCTTTCTTTTTTTTTTTTAAAAACAATATAAATGTATTATGTTGCCATTACCTCTCTGAGCTACAATCAGGATGCCAGTTTCACTGGGTTCCTTCTGAAGACTCAGCTTTCACCTTTTGCAGCTTCGAGAGGCAGCCCTCATTCCAACCTCAAAGTCAATGATGACATGACCTTGACCTGTGCTTCTGCTACCCGTCCCCTCTGACTCTCCTGTGTCACCAATACTTTCGATGGGCACTTTGAGTACTTCTAGATTTTCTGTCATTGAGGGGCCAGGAACATTTTGGTGTGTAGATACTTTGTCTTCTTTGAAATGGCTTTCTTAAGGAAATGCCAGCAGCGACAGCTGGAAAAAAAAGCAGCTGAAGAGATGGTACCGCTCTTCCGATTCTGTCCCTACTGGAGGGAGATGCTCTGCTTTCAAACCATCTCACTAGGCTGCTCCTTGAAGCGCTTTCTCAGTCCCTTTAAAATATCCGTCCTTGGTTCCTACTTCTGCTTCTGCTGTCCTTTCCTCCCACACCCTCTCCCACTGTCTTTCCTCAGCCCAAATCTGCCCCTTAGCCTCCTCACGAATATCCATCTCCCCATCTCTGAAGGGTCTTCTCGGACTGATCCATCTTTTCACTCCTGCCTCCTCCTTTCTGAAGATCGGCTCCCAGAGGGATGGAGAGGGGAAGCCAACACACATTTGACTCTTATCAGCCTCTGGATCTGATGTCTTATCTCAGTATTATTTCTTGTCCCACTTACATCACAAGTCCTCCAGGCAAGGGCCATGCCTCTACATGTGGCGTGGAGAACAGAGAGCCCTGCTGGCACTTGGCAAACGTGGAATGTTGTCCTTGTAAAGTGTCAATAATTAGAAGACGTAAGTAGACGTTCGGGGAGGCAGAACCTCTGCTAGGAGTGAGCCAGGCTTCCAGGGAGGACCACCAAGGAGAGGATCTTCATTAGAAGGGGGTGGCTCTTAGCTGTCACCTATGGTTTCAGAAAAGTGTCTGGGGCTTCTGCTACTGGGAGGTACTGGCATTTGAGTGGGTTCTTGGATGAAGTCCTAACCACTAGAATGTCATTTCATGAAGCGTTTTGAGTCCCGCCAAATTGAATTCAGGGCCACAGACAAGGGAATGGTGTGCAGACACCTTTTGGGGCAATCCTTCTGTGGTGTTGGACAGTGGTACTGGAACTCCTGGATGATTTCTGGGTTTTAATACTTAATGTTTCCGAATGGAAAGTAAACCTTGGAGAGGATTTTTCAAGTGTAAAAATCTTTTGTTGTATCAAGCCAATGGGACCATCCATTCTCCACTGACATCAAGAAGGGTACAGCTTTATCCTTTTTGACTTTATCCTAAGATAGTAGTGAAATATACTTAACCTCCCTTGATAATTTTAGCTAAGGTCTTTCATGAGTTAAACAGAAATTGCATCAAGTAGGAGGGAAATCAAAGTCTCATCTGATAAGGGCCTTTTACATCAGGTTTTAAAACGGCTTAAATGAGTAGGAGGTTTCTACAAATGGGTTCTTTCTAACACAGAATCTGGTTTTGTATTTGAAATGTGTTGACGTTTATGAATTTTCTATTATTTTTATACAAGTTGCATAGGAGGGAGACATATGACTGTATGTATGTATTGTTCTATAGTTCAACGAGCATTTTAATATATATTTTCCTTATTCTTATAACAACTTGTGAAGTAGATATGGGTCGACTTCTGTTTATACAAGTGGACACTGAGGGAGAAGACGGTGAGGGACTCAGGCGGTAAGTTGTTAAGTCAGAGTCTGAACTCAGCGTTACGTATTTGTCCAGGGTGCCGACTCTCTGATGTGGGAAATGATGGTAATTTCTGATGTACTCTCATCCCTCTTTTTTGTTTTTATGCGTATTCTGTGATTTGCTCCCATTGTCTGGTCTTACAGTCTATCTTGTAAATATCGTTCTTGTGTTAGTTAAAATTCCAGGGAACTCATTGGACATTGTATTGGTGAAGCAGTCAATGCATGAGGCCTGGAAATGGCAGCCTTCGATATTTTCGGGAGACGGAAGTGGACGAGGGGTGGAGAGGAAAGCCGAGTCTGCTGAGTACCCATTAGATTCGCCACGTGACGCCCACACGAGGCATTAAAAAACTTTTGTTGTTGTTCTTTTTGGAGGGTGGGGGTGGGGTCATTAGGTTTATTTGTTTATTTATTTTAATGGAGGTGCTGGGGATTGAACCCAGGACCTCCTGCATGCTAAGCACGGGCTCTGCCGCTGAGCTGTTCCCTCCCCTGTCACATAAGGCGTTTTAGCAGAAATGCTCTGCCATGTGGGTTGGAGAAGAGTTGCCAGTTCTAAGTCGTTTGGGGAATGCTCTAGCTGGTCCAGAAACGCTGCAAAGCTGCGGTGATAATACTGACTTGATCTCTGGTAGATTTAGGCCCAGCAGGAGCGAACATTTTTGTTCACTGCTAATAGATGAGGATGCGTTTAAATTGCATTGTAATTAAATTACATAAATTGCTTGTCTTGGCTTTAGAGTCCCTTGGTACATCCAATATCACAGCTGTGTGACTTTGGGCAAGTGACTTCACCTCTCTGTGCCTCAGTTTCCTCATTTATGAAATGGCAATACTATTAGTCCCTGCCCCATAGTGTTATTATGTGGATTGATTGTGGTTAAAGCAGTCCCCTTGTTAAGGGTCATTAAATGTTAACTATCATTATTATTACAAAGGCTGACTTGTCCTCACATGTATTACCAAAGCTAGGTTTCTCTTCCTCTGGTAATGTGCACATTTCTTTTTTCATTTGTAAAAATGGTGATAAAATATATGTAACATAAAATTTACCATCGTAACCATTTTTGAATGTGCGGATCTGTGGCATTAGGTACATTCACACTGCTGTGCAGAAGATGGTATTTTAAGTGGGGTGTGGACCAGGGAAGGGGTGGTGTGGGTGCTGTATGCGCAGTGTCCGGAGTGAGGGTCTCGGCCCCTCGTCCGGCTGCCTTTCCTGGCAGCACAGTGCCAGAGCTAGCAGGGTGACTGGGCCGTGCACAGGAGAGCCAGGTGACAGTTGTCCGGCAGTTCTGTGAGCAACTGACAGGCTGAGACCCACACATTTATGCCTGTCATCTCTCCATTTTTATTCATTTCACTGGCTTCTTTTGCTCAATCACTTTTTGAGCTGGGAAGTGAAGGCCTGGGTGCCGATCCATTTTGTGGATGTCATTTGTTTGAAATGTCAGCAAATCGGTAGCAGAGAGAACCATCCTGAAGTCCTGTGTTCCACGATCAGAGGTTCATGGCTCTGGGCTTCCAGGGTGTCTGGATTAAGCGTCGTGCAAAACTCAGTGATTTTACTGCATCCCTTGAAATAGACAAGGCCAGAAGTTTAGAAGGTCAATTTCTTTATTTTATTTTTTATTGAAGTATAGTTGATTTACAATGTTGTGTTAGTTTCTGGTGTACAGCATAGTGATTTGGTTATGCATATATATATTCTTTTTCATTATAGGCTATTTTAAGATATTGAATATAGTTCCCCATGCTATAACAGTAGGATCTTGTTGTTTATGTATTTTATAGATAGTGGTTAGTATCTGCAGATCCTGAGCTCCCAATTTATCCCTCCCCAGCCCCTTTCTACCCTGGTAACTGTAAGTTTGTTTTCTATGTCTGTGAGTAGGTCAATTTCTGAAAGTCGTAAGGTTGTGGGAACAAACAGACTTTAATGAAAATGGGATGTCTATACCCCCAGCTCTCTGAGATTTTGTCTTCAAATTGCTGGTGGTACCATCATCACGAAACGGGTGAGCATGAGAGTAGCTGGAAAAGTGACTGATCTGAAGCTTGGCACATGTGTCCGCAAATTCGATCTCAGAGAGATGGTTTGAAATTCTTTTATTCTTCCGTGTATTCCTTCAACAAATGTAGTGAGTATGTGCTAGAAACTGCAGTTATCATTGGAATTCTGCTTAAAAGGATCTCATTTTCCCCCAGAGAAGTTGCTAAAATGTAACTTCTGGGGCAAAATGCCTTTCATCCCCAATGCTAATTTTGTCATTTAACTCTTCTGGGCCTGTTTAGTTTGCAGGTATCAAACAGACACAAGCTTTTTAATATATGTGAGAGATCCTCTGTTGACAGACGATTAAACACCGAAGAGCATCAGCTGTCTCCAGGGTGGCTGCTCCGGCAGTCCTTCCAGCTCACAAAGTGAACTGTCAGCAAACTAAAGGGTCCAGGTGGGTGTGCCCAGCTGCAGCCACCCAGGGGCTGGAGAGTTCAGTTTCATTTTTTTCCAGCTTTATTGAGATATAACTGACATACAACACTGTGGAAGTTTAAGGTATATGGTATACTGATTTTACGTATGTGTGCACTGCAAAATGATTTCCACAATAAGGTTAGTTAACACATCTGTCAATTCACATAGTTACAATTTTTTTAATGTTGGAAACTTTTAAAATCTACTCTGTTACCAACTGTCAAGTATACAACACAGTATTGTTAACTATAGTGACTGTGCTGTGCACTAGATCCCCAGGCCCTGTTCATCTTTTAACTGGAAGTTTGTACCCTTTGACAACCTTCACCCATTTCCTCCACTCCCACCCCCGCCCCTGGCAACCACCAGTCTGCTTTTCATTTCTCTGCGTGTGCTTTTTTAGATTCCACATATTAACAAGGTCATATGGGATTTGTCTTTTTCTGTCTGACTTATCTCATTTAGCGTAACGTCCTCAAGTTTCATCCATGTCATCACAAATGGCAGGATTTTTTCCTTTTATGGCTGAATAATATTCCATCTCATATATATATCATATTTCCTTTATTGTAAATAATGCTACAATGATTATAGGCATGCAGATACCTTTTTGAGATAATGATTTAATTTCCTTTGGATAAATGCCCAGAGGTGGAATTATTGCTGGACCACAAGGTAGTTCTATTTTAAATTTATTGAGGAACCGCCATACTGTTTTCCATAGTGGCTGCAACAATTTACCTTCCCACCAATAGTGCCCAAGGGTTCCCTTTTCTTCACATCCTCACCAACACTTGTTATCGGTTTTCTTTTCAATATAAAGATTTTGATTTATCCATCCATCCATCCATCCATCCAGAAAGCACTGACTAGGTGCACAGGCACTGGGGCTTTTCATGAGCAGGGGGTGAAGTGTGCAGGATTCTTGCATTCCCTTTAGTACTTCTCTTATAAAACCTAACCTGGCTTGGCCTTTATATCTCCTGGGCTATTTTGCAAAGAGTAAGATTTTGGAAAGCAGTGGTTAGAATTTGCTATATCCTAGAGATGTTGTGAAATCTCTTCTTTCCCTAGAGATTGATCTGTGGAGCTGAGCTTTTGGTTTGGATGAGGAGAGTAGAGACGCAGGTATCTGAGGGTGTCAGGCCTCCCCTCCTGCATTTTTCTAGAGAAACAAAAGCTGCCACCTTTCTTTAATGCAGAGCCACCTGGCCTCTGGCCTCACACCTGGGATGTTTCATCTCTAAGTATCTGATTGACCTGCCTTTCCACTCTCCGCCTCCTACTCCTAATTGGAATCCAGGGAGTTGCGAATGTGCGTGTTCGGGGAGAAGGCAGGAATTGCACTACCACCTGGAGTTTCTGCAGGCACACCCCAGAGGTGTTTATGTTTGTGTGAGGGTGTGGAGGTCCTGGCCAGAGACTCACATCTTGGAGCGGGTCTAACATGCTGGCGATGCCTGGGGAAACCCATCCCCAGTTTCCTGGGGCCCCAGCTCCTGCCCTCTCCCTGAAGTCACCCCTCTCGTCCCACGCTGGATGGGGTGGTGGGCCGTGGGGGAGGGGATGAGGAAGGATGTCTCCCTTTACGTACTTCTGGGTCAGAGAGTCATGAACATTTCCTTGGCTGAAGAGCGCTGCTTCCTGACATGTTGCTTGCCTTGCTTTTAGGTTTCTTAGCAGGAAGAAATAGCTTCTCCTTCGCTCCCACGAGCATTCCAAGGTGTGGGAATGGTCACACTACAGAGACAGACCATAGAAAATAAGATGAGAATGGTTTCAAGGCCCTTCTTGCCCACCCAGAGGATGTAGAAGAGTGAAGCTACAGACAAAAGAGTCATTTCCCCAAATTTGTAAAAAAATGCCTTAAAAATAAAAAGAGCTTCATCGTCCTCTGTGATAACATGCTGAGGGGCACATTTAAAGAGCCACTTGGATGCTAAGGTTTTAGTTTCACGCACATACGTGTGTCAGTATCATCATCGAAATAAGATAACATATGTAAAAGTGCACTGTCAACAGTGAAAGACATACATGTAGGCAATGCTACTTGTCGTCGTTGCCCTGTTACTACCACCACCTGTTAAAGCTCTGCTTTTTGTGGGGTGTCACAGCAGGCCTTCTCTAGGGCTGGTTCTGAGCTCTTCAAACATGTGGATACCTACCTGACTGACAGAGCTTGGGAGGCTCCTAGGGTCAGACTGTTCCTCCCCAAATTCCCACCATGGGTCCCACTTGTATGTCCGCTGCATGGGACAAAAATAGTCAGACATGCTCATTATACTGTAGCTCATTCGAAAACTTAGCTGAGAGCAGAGTTTCAAGGTGCTGGGCAAAGGACAGATGGATTTTGAAATGGGGAGGTGGGGAGAGGAAGTGGGTGACCTGAGGTCAGGGTGTCCTATCGCATTAGAAGTCCGGGAAGCAGCAGGCACGGAACAAAGGACAAGGAACAGTGGAAACCCCATTTGCTTTACGGTTTTTCCCCGTTGTTCAGTTTGAGTGAATCTGTCAAGATCCTTGCCAATTAGAAGCTCATGATCAATACAGATAATACAGAGATACAAATAAACATGGCAATGGAGATATAGATAAACATACCGCAGAAATTAATACCTACTATGTTAAATAAAGCATTTCCCTTCTGGTGGATGCAGTCAGTGGGGTCATGAGTGGTGGAGAATTCCACAAAAGTAGGGGTCGCTGAAAATGCCCCTGACTCCTAGAGGATCAGCAGAAAACAGCGGCCTTCAGGAGCCCTTACAGTGTGGAGGGAGTTCTGGATGAGGAACAGGGGATTTCAGGCGTAGGATGAGGTTCAAGAGAGGAGTTGGAGCTCAGAATAGAAATTTGCAGGTCAGTCACTGAAATATGCAGAAAATCTCACATAAATTACCAAGACACTGTCCTGGGCTAACGCGTAAGAATTTCAATGTGTTGTAAGAAATCCTAATAAATACATCTTTTTTTTTTTTTTTAAATACATCTTCTTTCCCTAAACTCAGCGTAAATGCCAGGTCCTTCAGCGCATGTCGTGTCTTACCGAAAGGCCTCCAGAGGATGCGTGTGGCTTCTGAGCAGACTGTGTGTGCAAGTGGAAACGTGTTTGCTGACATGTCCACCATCAAGTCTGGTCAGAGCTGATCCCTGGGATGCGGGCTGCCGAGGGCTGCTGTGTCTGTGATTTGGCGAAGGCTCCGGGCTCTCCTGGATATTTTGCTTGCTGTGTGTGAGTCCTGAAAAAATACAGTTTACGCTCTGGGCCGCCACTTACTGGTCGATGGCTTGATTAAGCTTGTTTTTACTTCTCTTTTGGACTCTGGAGAAAATTTAGCTGAATTTACCTTGAAAGGGTTATTTCTTCAAAGTTCATTAAAATACGTTTGTTAAAAGCTACGTTTCCAAATTCAACAACACAGTTAGTCAAAACCACTGAGATGCTGCAGCTCTGGGGCTTTGGCCAGATCCCGCCTGTGTGGAGGCTGATTCTTAGAAACATGGAGAGTGTTACGGAGAAGAGTGTTCAAATTCCCTGAGGCTCAGAGTTGTCATTTATAGTCATGACTCCCAAATGGTTAAAATTTCAGAATATCCAAAGCCATTATTTTCGTTAACTGACAATTGTTTATTGATGGGTGTCTGAGCTCAAATTGATACTTCAGGGTGACAGTACAAAAAGCAAGGACCTTATAACAACAAACCAGCCTATGCTGAATACTCGAACTCCTGCCAGGTGTGCAGTGTTGTCCAAGTACTGTGGGAAATACAAAAAACTAAGCCTGCGTCCTTCAAGAATTTGTGGTCTATTTGGACATTAAGATCAGTGCCTAGGAAGCGATGGGGCCTGTCTCAGGATGCTTTTGACTGTGAGAAATAAAAACCTCAGCTGAAACTGGCTTAACCAGGTAGTTGGTCAAGTCATAGGCCATCAGAGGTAGCACTGGTTTTAGGCTAGAGGTCCAGAGGCTCAAAAACTTAGTCTGAGATGCAGGTTTCTCCAGTTATTTCCCTCTGCCAGTCCCAAGCTGCTTCATCTTGGACTGTAGGATGGCAGCTGGTAGGAGTCAGGGTTAAGGCTCCTTCTTGTCCAGCAGAGGAGAGCTGGCATCCTGTAGCTCTCTCAGAAGAGCGAGGAAATTCCCTTCTCAGAAACTCACAGAAAATCTCCTGTCACTTATCATTGGCCCTGATTAGTTACACACCCACCCCTGAATCAAGCATTTTGTAAAAGGTGATGAGACTGGTCCCATTGGCTCAGATGAATGGGTTCACCACTGGAGCTGGAATAAATGTCAGCTTCCACTGAAGTGGAGGACTGCATGGCGGAGGGTAGGTACCAGAAGAGACACGTGGATTCAGTGGAAAAGAGGTCAGATAATGCTGGGTTGGTCTGTAAGTCTGTCCACCATAGGCTACAAGCAGTATGTTGAGATGTAATGAGGAAAATGTTGCTGTCTGTAACCACAGCTGCCTTCTAACGATGCTGGGTGGTGTTAGATGGGTGCCATCTTGCTGGCGCCATCTTTGGAAATGAGCCAGGTTTGGACTCTGAGAGGGCTGGAGCTGACCAGCTCTGCACAGTGGAGGGAAGGAGGATTTGAAGTTGGGGATCAGAAGAGGAAAAATCCACCATAAAAAGGGTGGAGCCAACAGAACCAGGCATTCCTGGGTTAGGAGCAGAGACAGATGCTTGGGGTGGAGGAGGGGGAACAGCAGGTGAGAAGGTTGCAGAAAAATATTTAATAAAGATTTTAAAACCTGCTGCAGGCAAATGCAATGGGAACTCTTCCTCCTGTGAAACCCATGAGTCCTGCTCTTAGACGCTGTGTAAAGTTTACGTTACTCAGGAATCCTTTTGTTTTAGTGTTGGAGTTTAGGAATATCTTGCAATTACGCTCTTACACTCCACTTTGCCTTTTTGTCACTTCCTTGGGTAATTTTTCCTCCCAAACAGGCTTCTGCAGCAGGGGGTGGTCATACTCGGTTCCTCTCCTCCGTGGCTGGGAGATGCCTAGGAGAGGGCACTGTCCGCCAGCAGAGATTGGCTCTGGTGTCTCTCAGATGCATGTGTGGCTTCTGATGAGGGTTATGATTTCTTCACAGTGTCCTGGGAGCACAAATGTTCCTTGGGCTGGCCGGGATTGCGTGTACGGTACAATTTATCTTTACACAGAGAATCATCCTCCTCTTCTTGGTTCCGCAGAGGCAGTGGGATTACATGCTTTCCCTTATTTACTCCTTACAACAGTGAAATGTGGTAGGTGCTATCATTAGCTCCATTTTACAGGGAGGGAAAATTGAGGCTCAGAGACATCCAGGCCACATAGCTAGCGGGGGTGAGTCCCAAAGTTACTCAGAGCCCGTAGTCCTAACCAGCACACCGCATTGCCTGCTGCCTGCCTGGAGAGGTTTACAGACGAACTTCCGGCTGAAGAGCAGAGAGGCAGACAGCAGGCCTGGAGTCTGTCTCTGACTCCCAGTCCTGTGCTTCTGCTATAATCATGTAGGGAGCTTAGGTCCCAGATGCTGCATCTGTGAGGTAAGGTAATTGTACTAAATAAGGCTCCTTGCAGCCAAAATACCCGCTAAATCCATAATGTGGGCATGCTTGGGGCCTTGTGTTAATGAATCAAGTTCCAAGACTGAGGTGAAATTTTACTTTTTTAATAGCCATGTTTTATGTGTTAAGACCATTCCACCCACATTCAACAAGTTTTGAACATCTCCTGCGTGCCAGGCACTCTTCTAGCAGTGCCCCAGGCAGACAAAAGTCCTCAGTCACTCCTGAGTCACTTGTTTTATTAAAGGAAGTACATGGGGACGTCTTTTGGGGCAAGAAAGTGAGTTTTCCACTGTTAGCGTGCGTTCCCTGCCTGCCCGGCCGACGGAGGCCTCTTGTTCTTGGGGGACTTGACACCTCGCTTGACCTCGTCCTGCGGATCTTCCCCACTCACGTCAGAGAACCTGCGAGCAGGAGCGCTCACTTAGCACCCTGCTGTCCCCAAACAAAGTCCTCGGCCACAGATTCACCCGCGGGGAAGTGGGTAGGACTCGCCAGTCCCCTTTGCCCAGCGGGCACCTTCCACAGACTGGCATGTGGCTTATGAGGCACGAATGAATGGTGCCCTCATGAGCAGATGGTGCAGCTTCCAGAAATTAGGCAACGGCAAAATGCATCCTAAACCTGCAGCCTGAAAACATCCCAGGAGTCATTTATACCTTCTCAGGCTTGCTTGGCGCTTTCAGCTCCCCCGAAGCTTGGCAGGCTATAGATCAAGGTCAGAGAGGGTGCTCGGAACTTGTACAGCATATATGTATTATTAGACAGTAATGTAATTATATATTATTGTTACAGTTTCCCACTCACATTGAATCCTTCGTGCTTTGGGATTAGGTGATACAATCTAAACCTGATAAGCAGTTCCCTCCAAACTATGTGACCTCGTCCAGTCAACTTTAGGTCACATCTTTAATTTATTAATTTTTAGGCAGGGGTAATTAGGTTTATTTATTTATTTTTAGTGAAGGTACCGGGGATTGAACCCAGGACCTCTGCATGCTAAGCACACGCTCTACCACTGAGCTATACGCTCCCTTCCTAGGTAATGCATTTTAGATTCAAAGAAGCCTTAAGAAGCCTAGAACATATATGAATTCAAATTGTTTCTACTTCTTCCTGCTGGACACCAGGGCAGCTTTATGCTGGCAACAAAATCTACCTCATTCTGAAATGGGGACTATCTTAATAACCGACAGGGCACAGATGTTCTTACATCTGTTTTGTTTGTTTGTTTAATCCAAATATTGATACATTCTCTCTTTAAGATGTCTGGTAAAAAGCCAAACAGTATTACTCAAATTCTTTAAATCAATAATTGAAGATTTTTAGTCTTGTCTTTCAAACAATAAGAGTGGCTGACAAGCCTAGTGTAGATATGAGTTGTAGAGTAAGTTAAAACTCTCAACAAAACCCAAGTTAATTCTTGCTTGATGTTGGTTCGCAATCCATCTCAGCCGAATCCATTTTGTTACTTAACGTGTAACCTATCCTGGAAAAAAAAAAAACTATCCTGAAGTTAACTGTTTATTATTTTTGATTTATCTTCTTATTGCCTGATAGAGAGTCATAGGATTCTAGAACTGGGAACGACTTAGGAAACCTATGGTTTATCTCCGACCTAAACTTTGGAGGGATCCAAAGAGATCAAGTAACTTCCCTGAAAATTCAGAGATAGTGACAGACCCCAGATGGAACCCAGTTTTCCCGACCTCACCCACGCCAGTGATCCTCTGCCACTGACACGGCGATGCCCCCAGCCCCGTGACCTCAGCACTCCCTCCGAAGGAAGACGTCTCAGGCTCACCTTGCGCGGGGAACGCCTGCGGGTGAGGCCGCCCTGCAGAAGCTGCAGCTGTCCTCCTGGGTGGCCAGATAAGGAAAGGGGACTATTTCTCTACTTCCAAAACCCATTCTTTCTAGAGCAGAGACTGAGAGTTGGTTTTGAAACTATTTATCGTTGCCATTATCACTGTTACTAGCAAGAATATATTCTACATCTTGTAGGACTAACATCGTCTAGTGCTTCCACTTGCCGTCTCTCGTTCTCACTGCACCTTTGAGTGGCGAGCACCAGTGTCGCCACGTGGCTGGTGAGGACTGGGGTGGAGCGTGCCGTCTGCTGGAGGTCGCCTCTCCAGGAGGTGTGAGTCGGGAGCGGGTGCGTGTTTTCACCAGAACCCAGGTATTTTCATTCCTCTCCTTTATTGGTCCTTCAGTTCCCAGAAGGCAACACCTGAGGCACCTGCCTCATTGGCTCTCTCACATGCAGTTTCCAAATCCTGCAATCTGTGGATTTCTGGAAGCTTCTTTTAAGATGTCAGGGGTTTATTCTAATGGTGACAAAGGGCCAGCTGGGCCAATTTCCTTAGGGCATGACCTTTCTCTTTGGGAGAATTCTGCACCTACAAATCATGGATGGAACAAGGAAGTATTTTTATTCGTGTGTCCCGCATTCCCTTTTTTCTTTTGAGTAGTCTACCAGAGGCCCCAGGATTACCCCTCTCGCCCGCTCCTCGCCTCAAATGTAAACAAATCATAAATTCTGCAGTAAAGCAGTGCAAAGGTTTTAAAGACTGTGTTTACAACCGGGCTTGATCTTCTAAAAACCGAACTTTACTCAAGATAGAGAAAAATCCAAGGAAGAAAGAAAAGAGAGAGAGAGAGAGAGAGCTTACATTGCATAAATCTCTCTTTTCACCTCATCGTCCCCCAAGCTGAGAGGAACTCATTTCTGGTGCTCAGAGCCCAGCCTTCGCACCCATCGACATCTGCAGTACAAGTTAATGGCAGCTGGGTGTTTGTGCGGGAGTACTGGCCACAAAACCTGTTCCTCATGATTAATGATCAGTGAGTTAAGTGTTTCAGATCTGCAGGATGGCTTCTGTGGATGGGAGAGAATGCTCTGAGCTTCAAACAGCTCTGTTCTTTCAAGAAGTCTGGCTGTGGACTCAAAGGCCCTCTGAGAACCAATTATGGCTCCTGAGAGGCTGCACCCCGGGGGCTCATGCCTCCCCCAGGGCACCTGGTCCGGCACCCACACACCAGAACTGTGGATGCAGGGTGGCCCTCAGAGGTGGCCCCGCCCTTGGGTCAACTTGCCAGAACCTCCCAAAGCCTGCTTTTCCTGCTTCCATTCTTGCTGGAAAGATCATCAGAGAGACAGGCAAGTCAAGGCTATGAGGAGTCCCTGGAAAGAACGAAGGGTGGAGCGTGGGCATCTGGTGGTGGGTGGTGGGGGGGCGCTCCATCACTTGGACTCCTTGGGGGGGGTGTCATCAATTTTAAAATACTGAGAGGGCTCCCCTTAACACTTGAATCGTCTGTCTCGGCAAGAGGATCTGAAATAACATTTACCTTGCCCTTTGTTTTCAATCAGCAGCGAGCAACAACGAGCGCTGAGTCTGCTGACCTGGCGCCTCCCCGGGCTCCTTCCACAGGAATCCCCGCTGGCCCCGTCCCTGCAGTTCCTCCTGCAGTCCCTCGCCACCAGGACTCCGTAGCTGTGATGAGTCGTTCACCTTCTTTGGGCTGAATTTGCCTTTATTTCTCACGCGGCTTGCCTTCTTTCCTGAGTGTGAGTCTCAGGATAGACGGAGAAGCACCTAACAGCATAGTGAAGGCGCAGCGACCAACTCTGCCTTGTGATGGGTTGGGAGCTGAGTCTAAACATCTTTAAAACGCAGCTGGCAAGACAGGGGTGGGCTGGCATGAGAGTAAGCTGAGGACTGTGGCCCAGCTCAAGGGTGGGTTTGTCACCGTCATTGACTCCACTCTCGCTCTTTCTTGGGCGGGTGGTAATTAGGTTTACTTATTTATTTAGTTTTTAATGGAGGTGCTGGGGATTGAACCTAGGGCTTTGTGCAAACTAGGCAGCTACTCTACCACTGAGCTACACCCTCTTCCCCCGTCATTGTCTCCAAAAGCCCTTGCTAAAGCTACCTGGCAGTGATAATAGTAATCTTCATAATATCTTTTAATCTGAACAAATGTTGTTTTTCAATTCTGTGTGAAATTCTAAAGGAACTTTGCTATTTTTGTTAAACTTGCCTCAAAGATGTACTGGCTATATAAAAAAAACCAAAAACACTCCTTCAAGACAAGTTCCTGAATTTCCCCCTTTTAATCTCATCCTCTCCTATATAGAAATTCTGGACCCATTGCTGGCGACCTCTGTGGGTTACAAAGATGGATTTTGAGGAGCAGTCAAAAAAACGGACAAGTCAATATTGGTCAATACTGAAACCCCATCACAAGGCCGGCAGATGTCAGAAACAGGCATTTTATTTGAGATGTCATAAATTTCAGGGCGTAACAGAGGGCCTGTGACTGATGAGTCCTTGTTTCAGAAGTGGATGGAGGTCATTTTGCCGTGCACATTCTGCCCAGCACAGGGTAAATAAATACCAATCAGCAAGTTACGAATTTGTTTAAACAGTGGGCGTCTCACCGCATATCAGAATCATAAACGTGCCTGAAGTCCCTTTTATCCCATTTTCTGCATATAATGATCCCAATGCCTAATTGCAACAGTTTTTGGATTGCTTTCTTTTCTTTAAATACAGACTGTTAAGTGACAAACTCAGGGGTGAAAGTTAAGCTTTCAGGAATCCAAAACCTCACTGATGCTCAGCGTAAATCCAGAGTGATAGTGAGTTCTCAGTGAGAAGTTTGCATCAACAACTGACCCTACGTGGTCTGCTCCTAGATGGTCCCCCCAATCTTCATAACAACTGGTGAGATAGGTGTGATGATCCCCATGACACACGACCAAACCGAGGCTCAGAAGGCAGCTAATGCGCCCGAGAGCAGAGCTGTAACGGAGGGCCTGTGACTGATGAGTCCTTGTTTCAGAGGTGGATGGAGGTCATTTTGCTGCAGCAGCATCTGCATCCACACGCGTCTGGCAGTCCTCCTTCCTGACAGTGATGTGCGGAGTTGGGTTTGGCTTCTGAGGGAGCCCTTTGGAATTGTATTTCAGCTATTTTCTAAACCATTTATTTTTTTCCTTTCCCATTTGGCTTTTTTTTAAAAAAAACAATCTATTTAAAAAACTGTATCAACTATATCAAAATTTTATTTTTATTGAAGTATAGTTGATTTTCAGTGTTGTGTTAGTTTCAGGTGTACAGCAAAGTGATTTGGTTATACATATGTATGTGTCTATATCTAAATTCTTTAAAAAATGTATTTTCCATTATAGTTTATTACAAGCGAGGACACTTCTACACAACCATCCAAGTCCCTTTCATGTGCTGTCACTTCATCCCAGACTCCAGTTTCATTTGCCAACTGTCCCAGCGATGCCACTTCTTTCTTTCTGGTCCAGAATACAATTCAGGGTCATATGTTGCATTTAGAGGTCAAGTGTCTACAGTGTCTTTTGATCTGGATTGGTTCTTCAGTCTTTCCCTTGCTTTCAGGACCTTGAATGGAAAGGGTACTGGTCTTTCATTCTGTAGGGTGGCCCACCCCTGGGTCTGTCTGATAGCTCCTCCTGTCCAGACTCAGGCCATGCATTCTTGGCAGGAATCCTATAGAGATGATGCTGTGCACTGAGCAGTTGTCAGCTGTCTCGTCACTGGAGATGTTTCTCAACAAAAAGTTCCCATTTTCCCTTCATAACTGATAAGGATTTTGTGAGGTGACCACATCAATATCCGGTTCCCACCAGCCTAAGTCTCCACAGATGACTGCCTCCTGAATCAGCCACCCCTGATGGTTGTCAAATGACAATTTTGTATTTTTATCATTCCTCTGCCTTCTGCTGACATTCCATTGTAAGCAGAATTTCCTTTCTCCATTTATTTGCTTGTTTTATATATATATATATATATATATATATATATATATACACACACACACACACATATATACACACATTCATCTATATATAAATGACTATTACATATAATGACTATTATATATATTATATTATATATATGACTGTTATATATATAATAGTCACATATGTAATATCCATATATAATATATATAATACATAATATTCACATATATACAAATGGATGCATGAATTCATGTGATTTAATGGGCAGATTTTTTTACTGAAGCATAATTGACATACAATATTATGTTGGTTTTATGTGTACGACATAGTGATTTGACATTTGTATACACTGCAAAAGAATCACCACAGTAAGTCTGGTTGCCACCTGTCACCATATAAAGTTAATACAGTCTCATTGACTGTATTCCCCAGGCTGTACATCACGTCCCCATGACTTACATATTTCATAGCTGGAAGTTTGCACTTCTTGATCCCCTTCACCCATTTATTCCCCCCCACCCCCCACCCCTATACTGCTCTCCTCTGGTGACCACCAATCTGTTCCCTATACCTGAGTCTGGCTTTTGTTTTGTCTGCTTGTTTTGTTTTTTAGATTCCACATGTAAGTGAAATCGTGTGGTATTTATCTTACTCTTTTGGACTTACTGCATTTAGCACAATGTCTTCAAGATCCATCCATGTCACAAATGGCAAGATTTCATTCTTTTTTATTGCTTAGTAGTATTCCATCACAGGGCTGCCTGTTATTACCATTATCTAGTTTTGGTGCTACATGTTTGACCAGTGGGAACCTCTTCAGAGTGCACCTGTCATGTCCCCATTATTCTTTTAGCTGTTCCTTACGTTGTGTCACCAGACGTTCCAGGCTCATGGCCCCAGACTAGGAATCGCCATTTCTCCAAGGGGCTCTTGTTCCTTTTAGTGGAGGGTGAGATTTAGAGGCCCAAGAGCTTGTTCGTACACAGACACATGCACCCACCTATGTCAGTATTTATCCCTGTACACGTATTATAAAGTGAGTGCACACTGAGGCATCTCATTCTGATCTAACACATCAATTTTCTGTTTTGCCTTCTCCTTTCAATATTCATAGATTCCTTTTCTGATGATGAGAAACATAATCAGGACTCCCATGGTCCTCAGTATACGTACTTCCTTAAACTGCCTCTCTGGTCCCCCATTTTTCCCTTCCTGCCTCTGGCTTGGCCACTGGGCACGGCACCCCCTCTGCAGCTCCCCTTGCCTCTCAGTGCTGCTTCGTAGACGCACCACTGCCCCCATCCCCGCCCCGTCCCCGCCCACTGGGCACTGCCGCGTCTGCACAAGGAAGGGAAGGGCCACGGGTCCTACTCCATAGACTCGCAATTTAAGCCCCAAACAATGGTATCTAAGAGGGGCAGCAAGCTTAGTAAACACAATGGAGCTTTCTTTTCTTTTTTCTTTTAGATGAGCAGTGTCCAGTGTTTTTGATAAGGGTGCTGTGTTGCTGTTAAAATACATTGAGTACCACCTACTAAACTAGCTCATAGAACCACTCTCCAATGAAAGAAGCAAACAAAGGGGCAAATTTTTAATTGATTTTCAGAAGAATTTTATATGCTGCTCTGTGGTACAGTTTCCTATGACCCACAATATCTATGTTTTGAATTCGGTTTTATAGATGCCGTTTCCTGACAGCCGGAAAAGCCCAGTATTCACCTTTTTCCCCCTTTACTTTTTATATGTGTACAAAGAACATTTCTATAAAAATTCTCACCTGGTCTGTTTGGGCGGGCAGAGGGATTGAAGAAGGTAAACTCCTCTGTAACGAGGGGAAGAGTGGAAGCTACAAAGTTACAAAGTTGGATCAGATCAGCCACAGGGGCCTCAGACCTACTTTCTACCCAGGGCTTTGGAGGGTCGGGAGGGATGATGGAAATCCATGATCTTAAGACCAACTGTTTTTAAATCCCCCCCAACCCCTAAGTCGATTACTTTAGATTTTGGTAAAATTGGTTATTTCCCTTTGCAGTCTGCTTGTTCTGAGGCTTCTTTCTGGTTACTTTGAGGGTTCTCCCACTCGGAGCAGTCAGTAAAGAATGCCGAGCAAGTGTGATCTGGAGGCCCTGGGGTGGGCACATGGTGGGTGCAGAGTCTAGAATGATGGTTACACACGCAGGGAGCAGGGCCTGGCCCTGCTTGTCTCCTTGGGCCAGTTGCCCCATTCCTCAGCCTCAGTGTTCTGATCTGTGAAACAGGGATACCGTTCCGTAGGCTTGTTCTGAGGAATTGAGAGAGAATGGGCCGAGGCCTCCCAGCGTGGTGCTCGGAGTGCAGGGAGGGCCCAGTAAGGGAGGAGATGGTTATGAGCAAAGTCTGCTTGTAGACCTTGGCTGCTCGCCGTCCAGTGTGGTCAGTGAGACACAGTACAGGAGGAGTCAAGGCCCAGCTCCCCAGAAGTAGGCCTCCCGCACCTGTGATTTTTTGGGACTCGCTCCCTGGGGAGACGGTGAGGGAGCAGAAGACTCAGGCCAGGGAGCCGAGGTCCCCAGGCGAGGGTGTGTTTCAGGAGGAGGCCCCAGGGGTGGCTTCAGCCCAGCTCTGTGGAAGAATCTTGGAATGTTAATTATGTCTCTGAATTACCCCAGCACCCATCCTTCACTGGGCAGGGCTGCCCTGGGGGGAAGATTCCCAGGCCCTCAGGCCCCCTGGTGGAGTGGCTCCAGTAACCTGAGGGCTGAGAAGGTGCGGCCGGGGATGAAAGCACCTTGAGGTGGTGGAGGGAGGCCCAGGGAGGAACCAGCATCTGTGCCCTCACTCCCAACCCTGGACCAGGCCTGAGGCATCCGGGATGCATAGGCTGCCTGTCTCTCCTGCTGTCTCCCTTCCAGGGTTCTCCCCCAAAGACAGGAAGGTGGTGAAAAGGCCCTGGTGCAAATGACCTGGTTCCCGCCTCTCTGCCTGCTGGACCACCGAACCACAACTCCTGTCCTGCCAGCCCACTCCTCCCACTCCCAAGCCCGAGGTCCTTCTCACTGTAGTTGTCACCAGCAGAGATGAATCATGGAATGCTCAATCAGAGAAGTGTCTGTCCAAGGATGTGCACTCTGATACTGCAGTCCCCGGAAGGACTGTAGTGAGGGGGAGAGGGCTGTCTAGGACCGTGGTTGGAGAGGGACAGAAGTGCTGAGGCTGAGGCTGGTCTTGATGGCAGGTTTCAGATGGTAGGTGATGGGAGGACCTTCCGGCAGTGGGACTGGTACCGGTGGAGAGTCGGGGATTTGTGGTGACCCGTCATCATCCTGTTAGTGGTGCCCAGTGGGGAGGGGCGGGCAGAGCTGGGAGGAGCCCAGTAAAGAGGCCGCTGGCTGACCCTCGAGCCTGGGTCAGGGTGGGCGTGGTGAGAAGAGAAGGGACCGTCTTCTGGGACTTCCGAAAACTGTGGTCATTTTTGGAGCAATTATTTTAGGAGCTACATGTTAAACACCTGGACAAATTGGGGATTTATACATGAAACTGTGACTTTGTCCAGAGGAGGGGACTTTTGACAGAAGGTACATTCTACCCACTACCTGTGCTTTGAAGAAGGTAGAATTAAAAATAAACATTCTATCAAACTGTATTAATTTGATTTTTAAAAAATGGGCTTCGTTGTCAGTGATCCTGGTACATTTAAGAGATGAATGGGAGCGTGTTGCCAGTCTCTGCACATAGTAGTCACTCAACGAACAACTCTTGAATGATTAATTTGCTTACAGCAAATACTGCGATAGTTTGATTTTAGTCTTGGCTCGATATTGTTCTCTGCAGGGTGGGGCCCCCAGGTGGTGTCAAAAGGATGCTGAGTGCTGAGCACGTAGGAGCGTAGTTGTGCTTTGGCCTTTGAGGGGGTGTTTTTGTGAGTTCCTCTGAGCACCAGCTCCCGAGAAAGCAAGGTTCTAGAATGGGAGTCACGTGCACGTGTGTTAAGGGACATAAACCACTTGATTTTCCAAGTTTTTTTAGGCTTTTACTCTTATTGTTGGCATAATCTAGTCTAAGAAGGAAGAGCTATATTTAAAAATAAAAATAATTTAAAATATTGACTAGGTAGTGGGTACATATGGCACAAAACTACCAAATTGCAACTTACACACCATGGAATGAAATTTCCCCGTTGATCCATCCCCAGAGGGAACCTTTGGTGCCAGTTCCACATAGGTCCTTTCAGAGATCTCCATGCAGTCATCTGCAAATTTCCTGCACAGATACTGCATTATATACATAACTTTTTTCTCTTTTTTAGCTAACACTGTATCTCAGAGGTAAAAACTGATCAGTATGTATAGAGCGATTTCTTTTTTTTAATTTCTATTTTAATTACTAAATAATCATAGGTTATAACACCTTGAAATAATATAGAAATATACAGAATAAAATGTGTAAATCCCTCACCGTTTCCCTCCCAATATTTTCTTAGCATGTTACACACGCACATGCAGAGTAGTTTTTAAAACATAAATGGTTTCATACTGTATATATTTTGTGGGACTTATTTTCTCATTTTTAATATTGATATGATCATTTCTACAGACAGAAATCTACCTTATGCTTTTAATTTTATTTTTTATTAATAAAAATATATGAGTATTTTGGAATAGATAATATATGTACAGGTTGTAAAACTCAAAAGATACTCACTGGAGGAGGAAGTGTCCATCTACCCCTGGCCCCAGCCGTCTTTTTCTCCTTTCACACATGGCCACTGTGACTAGGCTGTGTCCTTCCAGAGATAGTCTATGTAGTTATAACCATATTTAAAACAATTTTATTCACATAAATAGTATCTGTGCTGCTCTGTTCCTACCTTTTGTCTTCTTCATACAAAGTGGATTGTAGCCATTTTCATACCCATATGTATATTGACATCTCGTTTTTCAGACAGCCGCATAGTATTGTATTCCATGACAGGGATGTACCGTAATTTATTTTATCTGTTCATTAGTCATCGTACATGGATGGAGGGTACCGTTGGGTAAATTCCTAGAATACATGACTCCTTGCCTCCCCTGTTCCTCTGTGTTTCCTCATCAGTCCATTCGTTCATTCACTCACTTACTCGCTTGCTTGCTTTTCAGTTCTTTCAGTCCTAACGCCTGTCACTCTAAGTCCTTGACTAAATTCAACCTAGCTTTCTTTATTTAAATGTGAAATTATTTTGTAAAGAAAGACTTGTTCAACTGGAGGAGAACGTCAAAGGCTTCTGAGTGTGTTCCCTGCTTTTTACCCAGACCACCCACTAGCTTCCAATCAGTGGAAAGAGCAGAAACTCTCCAGAGAAGAAGCTGCCCCAGCATCTCCCAGTCCCGGGGGCCCCTGGGGCCCTGCCTTCCAGTCCCACCCAAAGCCAGTCCCTCTGCCTCGCCTGTGAATGACTGGGCAGCGGCTGGGGAGCTGGTGCATTGTGTTCCAAGTGCCAGATGAGTAGGAGCGAGGTAGGTAAGTATTAGTCACCCTGGAGCACAAACAAGTTCTAAAGCCACATGTAGCCAGCTGTGGCCAGCGGTGTCCCAGGGCTGGCTGCCTACAGACACCTCTGTGCCACATTAGGAAAGAGTTCCCATTTGTTGCAGCAACAAAGCCAGCTGCTGGGAAGGACGGGGTGGTAGCGGGGACTGAGAGGGAGGCTGAGCCACTCCCTACACAAACAATTCCTTGTAAGTCTCCTCTGAGGGGGAGTTGGCACCAGAAAAGGAGGTGGGTCAGAGGGAAGGAAGGCAGCTTTCCAAACCCTGGCTGCTGCTTCAGTGAGAAGGGGGAACCGCTAATGACAGGTGGTCTGTCGATGAGAATGGGGGGCTCCCCATGGGAGAGTCAGGGGTGAGGTGGAAGGCCATGCCAAATGTTGAAATGCCCCAACTTCTTTTCTCTTGCAAAGAAGAGCAGGTGATGGAAGGGCATTTTCTAACATCTTGGTTCCAGCACTCACCTCAGAAAACACTAAATCAGAAATACTGTGCACCCACCCAGACCCTGGGCTTCAGAGTGAAAGAGAGAATTTCTAACCAACATTGAAGACCATGATACAAGTATTCCTTTCCTTGTTATGGGTGTGATTTTTATACTTAAATCTCAGAGTACAATCTTCATTTTTTTGAATTTCCAGTCTTTAGGAAGTGAGTAGTAATCCCCTCCAAAAAGGTTATTTCCTTAGGATAGACTCCCAGACGTGGATAAATATTTTCAAAGCATTTGGAGAATTAAGGCCGTGCTTTCCACCTTGGAAGGCTTGTCCACGATTCTTACACCTTTCACTCATTGACTGAGGTTTGTTTTTGTTTTCGTTTTTGTTTTGGATTAAATAGTCCATTACGTGAACATTTAATTAGAGCTGATTATGTGCCAGCGAAGCTCGCTTTAGGCCTGATCCGACCGCCCCTTACAGTACTTCCCCTGGAGTGAAGGCTCCTGGTGAGAGGAGCCTTTGCCTCTTGTTTATTGCTTTGTTTTTGTTTTAAACTTGTGTGCAGCATACACATAGGTGTTGAAAATAAATGCGAGGTAGGTAATATTATGATGTCTCTTTACAGATGATGAAACTGAGCCTTAGGTGGGGTAAAGAATTTGCTTAAGGTTTCAGAGCTCATACCAAGCAGAGCTGGGATTTAATTTCGTGTGACTCCAAAGTCCTTTGGACTGCCTCGCTTCCCTGAAGTGCTTACAGTTTAGGGAAGGAGACGCTGTGTGTTCAAGGAACTCTTGTGCAAAGCAGAGGAAATGAGGTAGAGGTGGGAGGAAGGTGTTGTGGGACCATAAAGAAAGGATGATTATTTTGATTGGGGAATCCAGGAGGGCTTCCAGGAAGATGTGGCATCTGGACTTAGACCTTAAGGGATGAACTTCCACATTCGATGTCAGATGTTCATTGCTGGCAAAATAAGGTTGGACCAAGCCCTTAATTAATGAGAAAAAATGCAGCCCTGTTTCAGACTGCCATATTTATATTAAGGCTTCTTTGATGTAAATCCCTACCTGAGACCACTGAGTCCCTGGCCGTGATGGTATCCCGTCTCTGCGGGTTTGATAGGAAGCTTGCTGTCAGGGTCCCCTTTCTGAGAGGTATTCCTAAATTGCTCTTCATAGCTTTTGAAATCATGGGACGTGTATCTCCTTTTCAGAAGTCACTATTTGGATTACATTTTTTTGCTTGACTAATGCCCATCAAAACCCCCATTCCTTACTAATGGTAGAAAACTGCTCTGACGGTGTATTTCCCCATCATCCCAGCCAGCCCCATCCTTCATCACTGGAAGGGAGAGTGAGTACTCGTTGCTTTTGATCAAGACATGTCTCCTGCCAGGAGCAAGGAAGGATGTGTAGGAGGGGATGTCTCCGATAGTAACAATAACAAGAGTAATGAGTAAAAGTTCTCAACAGGATCTTAGGCAACTAAGTTACCCAGGCCGTTTATACATGTTTACAGTGTGAGTGTTTTTTTCTCCAGCTAACAATGGTTCCCAAATGTCTTCCTTCCCTGGGCCCCCTCCCAAGCATGTGAATGGTCCTGTTTGAACTATCGAGAAGAAGCTTTCAAAACTAGACTTTTTTTCCTGCCTGCTTTTGGCATAGAGCTAAGTGCGGCGCCCACTGGCCTTTGGTTACCGGAGGGTGACGCACTCGCAGTGCCTGGGGTCTGGCTCTGGTGGCCGAGAACAGCATGTGACCTTCTCGAGCCAATGGCCACTCTTCAGCCAGTGCCGCTGCTTCTCCAAGTGACGGAGGAAACTTTTCCTTCAGTTCCCTCCTCTCTCTCGGCTCTGAGATAATCAGAGCCACGATTCTCATGTTTCAGAAACAGACTGTGACTTGAGCAACAATTAACTGACTTCCTACACATCCCTCTGTGCCACCTCTTGGGTGACTTAAGAGGAAACAAGATTTCCTCCTCGCTGGCTCCGCTGGACAGAGCCTCCTCCAGCTCGGGTCAGCCTGGGCTCAGCTCCGCGGCCGCAGGAAGTTTCTCTCATCCTCCGCACTGCACCCCCCCCCAACATCCTGGTAACAGGAGGATGAGCAGGAAGTGGAAAGTGTCAGGGCAAAGCCTTTCAAGCTCACAGTGGGCTCCGGGTAGCGTGTGGGCCTCTAGGAAAACACTCCAAAACTTTCCAAAGGGTTCTGTGAATGGTTCTCTACAAATACCTTATGCAGTTGTGCTAGGAATTGTTAGTCACAAAGACTCTGGGTTATTTATTTGTTTTCATTTTGCTTAAAAAAAACAGTGAAGTTTGAGTGTTGCTCTCAGTAACTCCCTCTCTCTGGTTGTTTGCAATGCCTTTGTGACCGGTGGGACAGGCCACTGACGGGCCACTTGTGGGAGGGGGCGGCCACGGCAGCCCCTCTGCTCAGGGTCAGGAAGGTTAGTTAGAGCAAAGTGATGCTTTAAATTTGGGGAGATGACCCCCCACCCCCAAAGCAAGCTGCTGGTTCTGAAGCTTTGGATAGCACATCACTTTTTCAGGCCTCGGAGTCCTCATTTATAAAACGACGGGGCTGGAATCATTAAGATCTGATGTTCTCTGAGTCAGTGAGCCTCTGACAGGACCCACACGGAGGCCCTCCGGACTCTCCGGGGACAACAGTCCTCAGGTGCACCTCATGCCCCTTCTATGGGGACATGTCCCTCCCTTCCTGTGTGGGGCTGTCCCCTGGGGCTTGTGAGCACATCCCCGCTGACTTGCTGTAAGGCATATTCTGCCTGCTGAACTTGTCACACGGTGGTCTTCCAGAGTCTTTATCAGGATGATTTAAAATTTTTTATTAGCCCTAGGATCACAAACGGGGCCCAAAGATGGCTGCTTGTAAAAACTTTGCTTTTCCACCAGCTTCTCTTATTTAAGCCCTCCCGTCCTTACTTACGCTTACTACACGAAGCCCACCAGGGAAATAACCCGGAGCGCTTCTCCCTGCCCTCACCCCGCTGTCCATCCCTTTTCTTCTTTATCTGTTCTGACTGTTTGGGCCCCTGTTCTGAGCAGAAGGTGCCCAGACAGAGCTGAGCATCCCTGGCCAGGAGCAAGCAGAGCACCGAGGAGGCGGGCTTCCTTCAGCCCTGGGTCAGGGGAGGAGAGACGCCTTGGAGTCTCGGTTACTGAGTTGATAACTGGGAAGAGGAGGGAGAGTTGGTGAAGGATGAGGGGAGGGGCATATACCTGGCCATGGCATCAGCCTGAGCCTGAGCGGAGATGTTAGAAGGCAAGGAGTGTGCAGGCAGCCCTGGACGGCCAGGTCCACGGGGTGGGGAGAGCAGGAGGGCAAAGTGCCCTGTTAGTGATGGGCAAGCTTGAGAGAGACCTGGTCAAATTTTTTAAAAGCATATCCATTGGCCAAGAAAAAGATGGAGTCGAGGGAGGCAAGACTGGAGAAGGAAGCCTTGTTAGGGACTTTGTGTACCTCAGGGATCCAGGAAACAGGCGGTCCAGCTCCTGTGGGGTTCCCCTTCTTTCCCTCTTTTCCTATTTCCTTCTTTATTCATAGCTTTGAGGCAAGTGAACGAAGGGCCATCCTCCTTCTCCTTCCTTTTATTTTGTACTTTTTATTTTGAAATGATTATAGGCTCACAAGAAGTAGCGTAAATAGTACAGAGTCCTCCTTAACCTTCCCCCAGCTTCCCCCAGTGCCGTCATCTCCTCTGTCTTTAGTGCAGTATCAAAACCAGGCAATTGACATTGGTACAAAACTGTTAAGCAGGCTACAGGTTCTAGTCAGCTTTCAGCAGTTTTTACACGTGTATTTGTGTGTGTGTGTGAGTGTGCACGCCCATATATATAGTTCTATGCAATTTTATCTCCCATGCCTATTCGGATGACCACCACCCTAATCAAAGGCAGCCCCACCAGGGACCTCGCATGCTACCTCTTTCCAGCTGCGCCCTCCCCCTCTCTTCCCCTCCCCCTCGCCCCCATCCTGAAGGCCATTCCAATGAGCTCAGCTAAAGCATTCAAACTGTTGCTGACTCGGAAAGAAAAAAAAGATCCTTCTTGGCACACTTGAGTCCTTTGAGTCTTTCTTCCTTACTCTGAATAGGTCACGTCTGCCTCCCTGGAGAGCGCGGGTGTGGGAGGAGACCCTGAACCTCGGAGCAGAAGCAGGATTGTTATTCCCTGGAGGGCTGGCTTCAGACCCCTGCCTGGGTCCTGGGGCGGAGGACAGGGGCCCTCTTGCCTGAGCAGCACACCCCCGCTTCAAAGGACCTTTTCTGTGAGATTTCTTAAATTCTCAGTAGGGGACAGAACGGAGGACAGAACCAAGTCAAAATGGATAAGGTGATTTTAAACGTAATGCGGATGCACAAGAAATAAGTACGTGGCCTAATACACATTTATTTTGCAGACTTTAAATATTGTTCTGCTATTTCTTTGAGAAGGTCTGTTCTTTCCCAAATGATGAGTCGTTGATTCAGTGATGGTCTCTCACCCTCACTCAGTCTGGTGTGTATTTGAAGTTTCTAAATATCACTTATATGCAGACTGACCTCCCCACAGGTGCATTTCTGAGATTTATACATGAAGTAAATATTTCAATATCCAACTGCAGGGGTAGTGAATCAAAGTGACTGTAATTTTGAAGGTGTCATCAAATAGCTGAGATTTGGAATAGTCTTTTGATATCATTTGGTATAATTTTTAACTTAATTGAGGAATTTTTCTCCAAAGCGCGGACATCCATGGACCTCCAGGAATAGGAGCCATTGGTCCACAGCGCAGCAGCCCCCTTTGTGTTAGATAACCTGAGTTGTTGGTGCATTTTCCTTTTTTTTTTTTTCTTTTGGTCCAAAATCTTCTGTCACATGCATTTCATTTATTGGCTATAATTTGTCCTTTTAAACTGCTCAAAATCAATGCAATCCCTTTTCCACACACTGTCTGGTTGGATTTGAAAGCAGTTCTATGTTTCCTTGAAGCCGTCTCCTTCTAGTGTAAACACCTTCGCTTCCTTTCCCTGATCCCTACCCGGGGTTTCCCATACCCTGGCCATCCCTGTCACTTCCTCAGGAAGCACTCCCATCTACCCATGTCACTCTCGAAATGTGGCATCTACATTTGTTGCCACAGAAAGAAAAACAATAACAAAGTTCAACAGACCTATCTATATACACCACACATAGGATATCAAATACTTTAAACAGTATCCTGCTTTTGCGATGTAGAACTCTCCGCACTTACAAACCCTGTAAGAAAAGTTCGTCAAATGAGCACTTCCTCCATATAGTAAGCCCTTATTAAAGTTCACTGTTATTATTATTACTAATTTAAAACAACACTATATATTTTTAAAACAGCAAAAAAAAAAAAAAAAAAAAAACAAACCAAACCAAACCAAAACAAAAAAACCCACCTCCCCGTAAACAAAACCCCGAGACAGCACAATGTCACACATCAGAAGGCATGGATATAGGGAAAAGTGAATAACCTAGAGCAATAAGGCCGTTTCCCACATTTCTTTTCTCCATTGAAGTATAATTGACATATAACATTGTGTAAGGTGTACAACATGTTAATTTGATACGTTTGCTTGAGGCTGTTACCAAATATAATGAAATCTCTATATTTATATTTAATTTTATTTACTTTATTGAAGTATAGTTGATTTACAATGTTGTGTTAGTTTCTGGTGTACAGCATAGTGATTCAGTGATACATCTATATAGATGTATTCTTTTTCATATTCTTTTTCACTATATATTATTACAGGATATTGAATTTAGTTTCCTGTGCTATACAGTACGACGTGGTTTCTTATCTATTTTGTACATAGTAGTTTGTACCTGCACATCCCAAACTCCTAATTTATCCCTCCCCTCTTTGCTATATTTATATTTTAAAGAGTTTATTTTGAAATAATTTAAAACTTACAGAGCAGTTGCAAGAACAGTACAAAGAACTCCTGTATTTCTCCACCCAAACCCCCAGCTGTTACTACTTCACTGCAAAAGCTCAACCACCACTTCTTTCCCTCCCTCCTTCTTTGTACCTAGTGATTTTTTCTAGTTTTTTTGAGATGTAATTGACATATACCATTGTACTAGTTTAATGTGTTCCACATAATGACTTGCTTTTTGTACGTACTGCAAAATGATCACCACAATAAGTCTAGTTAACATCCGTCATCACACATAGTTACACATTTTTTTTCTTATGATGAGAACTTTTAGGATTTACTCTTAGCCATTTTCAAATATACCAATGTTGTTAACTAGTCACCATGCTATTCATTAGTCATTAATCTTATAAATGAGAGTTTGTCCCTTTTGACCACCTTGACCTATTTTCTCTACCTTCACCCCTCACTCTCCCAAATGATTATCATTTGTGTTTTTTTGAATCATCTGAGAATGAGCTGCAGACTGAACCATATTCCCGAATATGTTTGGATGTATTTCCCTAACACTGTATTTCATAGTCAGTAAATAGCTCCCAACTCAACACTGAAATTGACATTGTCACAGCACTACTGTGTGTCCACAGGTGCCATTCACATTTTGCCAAACGTCCCATCAATATCTCATTTTTATTTCTGGCCCAGAATCCCATCCAGAAACACATGGTGACACATTTAGCTGCCACATTTCTTCCATCTCCTTAAGTCTGGAACCATTTCTTAGATGTTCCCTCTTTTTAAGGCCCCCACCTTTTACAGATTTAAAGAGTACAGACTTTGCATCCCTCAGGACCATTTCCTTTTCACTTCTTCTCTCACTGGTTGTGTCTAGATTAGAGTTTGTCCCATTTATTTGTTATTATTCCAATGACTGTCCTTTTCATTTCCAAGATTCTAAGTTATTTATATCCATTTGTTCGTGCTTCATTTTTTACTGTTTTTGTCTCCTAATTTCTTGTACTTTTGAAATGAAATTTATTCATATATATACACATACACACATTTCTCTAGTGTCTCGTAAGATGCACTTAATTTGGCATTAATTTTATTCCGATTGTTGATTTTTTTGGCTTTGTTTCATTGAATTTGTCTCTCTCTCTTCGTCTTGCCTCCCCCTCTCTAGTGGTTTTCAGGTTTCCTCCACCTCATCTCTGGGTCTCCCTGCCGAGAGTCAGGCTCATAATGGTTTCTGAGAGCTTTGGTCCCACGGTGATTTGGGGCTACCACAGACCTGGTCACAGAGCAGGCAGGCAGCCTGGCTCAGGTCATGGTGAGTAATCGGTGCGCTGTAACCTGCTCAAAGCTTCAGCACAGGCGGTAGTGGGCACCAGACTTTTTCTTTTTCCTCCTCTATCCCTTTCCCTAGTGGAGGTGACCTTACCCTGCTCTGCCTTCCACACTGGGGAGCACAGCTGTGAGTTCCCCGTCTGGGGCCTGTTGCTTCAGCCCAGCGCATCTGAGCCTGCTTCGGGTGGTATATAATCACCGCTGCCCCAGGCCCACCTACCGGGGTCTCTCATCTGGACTTTCTGCGAGAGCTTCCCAGTAGGTCTCTGCAGATTCCCATTTGTTGCTGTGATCCATTTCCCATTAAAAATGCACATGGGAAAAAATCTCTGACTTAAAAGCATCCTGACATCCCCTTGCTCTAAAGTTCAGAATCTTTAAGTGTAGTTTGCAAGGCTATGTAAGATCTGGCCCTGCCTCCCTTCCTGCTCTACTTGTGCACCTGCCCTTGGATTGGGAATCTCTGCTCACCGGTTGGTCCTCTTCCCCCTCCTGGAACCACTGGTCTCCAACACATCTTAGAGCCTTCACACGGGCCTCCCCTCTGTTCAAAATCCTCCCTCCTCATCCCTGTCCTCCTGGTTAAATCCTCTTCACCTCAGATCTCAGCTGGGACGTCTCGTCCTCAAGGAGACATTTTCAATGTCCCCTCCCCCCCAGCTCGAGTGACCTTGTTATGTGCCCTCAAGGCGCCCTATACTTTTTCTTTAAGTAAGCTAAATTATTCACTGGTAGAACTTACCTTTATTTATGTGATTGTTAATGTTGAGGATTTTATTTATATTTATATTCCATTGTTTTTACATGAGGATGTTTTTACATCCCCAGCACCACCTGTGGGAGATAACAACTCACCACAGACTCATGAATGAACTGTGAGCTCTCCAAGCCCCACGTGGTCTGACCCCTGTTTCCTTTCTGATGTCACTGACCACTGTCCCCCTAACTCACTCTGCTTGAGCCCTGTGGGCCTCTCTGGGTCCCAGATGAGTCCAAAACTTAGCAAGGATAATTCCATTAGATCTTAAGGCTCATGAATTTTCCTCTTTGGTTCAATGCTCTGCCTTCTGGCCGCACACATGGCTCTTGGGAGTGGTCCCTGGCTCCACTAGGTAGGGGTACCCCCTACCCCAAGCTCTGCCAGGTGACCCTGACAGGGGCTATGGGTGGTGACAGCGCAGCCTGTTGAAACCCAACCCCAGTGCTGGTCTCACCCTCTGACACCGAGATGATGATGATCTCTGAATCACTTTGGGGGTCATTTTTCTCTTTTCTTGAAGAATAGTGAATATTTCAGCCCTATTGTCCAGTCCTGTGGGGTCCAAGAAGTCTGACCTTCCTTCATTTCATCTGTCATTTCTCCCTCCCTGGTCTTGGCAGCGTTTCTGCTGGGATAATCCCATCTCTTCCTGGCGTCTTCTGAGGTGGGGGATTATACTTGTGGTTCACACCCATTCTAATCTCCTCATCAGACAGTGCTTCAGCCACACCCTTAGTGTTTCCATCAAAACATGCTCATCTCACTTTTTTTAAACATTTTTTATTGATTTATAATCATTTTACAATGTTGTGTCAAATTCCAGTGTCATCTCATTTTTTTGCAATATGACTGGGGTGAGAATTTTCCAAATCTTCAAGTTCTGATTCTTTTTTGCTGAAGTTTCCCTCTCTCCTCTTGCAGTTTACTCTAAGTGGTATGGGGCAACCAATGCCAAGCCTTCAGAACTTTGCTTAGACATCTCCTCAGGTGGGTTCCATCACTCACAAGTTCTACCTGCCACAAAATGTTAGAACACAATTCAGCCAAGTTCTTTGCCACTTCACACCAAGGAAGGCCTTTCCTCCAGTCCAATAGCACGTTCCTCCTTTCCATCTGAGACCTCACCAGAGCGGCTCTTCGTGTCCACATGTCCACCAGCATTCTCTCTGTATTCTCTGAGATGAGGGAGACTCTCTCCAGTGCTCCTGTTTCCTCCGACACCAGCATTGCCTTCAGCGTCCACATTTCTACCAACAGTCCCATCACGGAAACATAGGCTTCCTTACATATGCATCTCAGAACCCCTCCAGCCTCTGCCCACTACCCAGTTCCAAAGCCTCTTCCACATATACAGGTGTGGGTTAGAGCAGCTCCTCAGTCCTCGGTGCCCAGATCAAGTCTGCTCTGGCTGTCGTAACAAAACACCTCCCACTGGGCGACTTAAGCAACAGAAATGCATCTTCTCACCATTCTGGACTCTGGAAAGTCCAGGACCAAGTTTCCGGCGGGGTTCAGTTGCTGGCGCAGGCTGCCTGCCTGGTTTGCAGCTGGCCACTCCCTGCTCTGCTCTCCCCGTGGCTCTGAGCACCGCCCCATGTTCCAGAGGCTTCACTCGCCTGTTGTCATCTTCCTCCAGGAGAGGACACGGCGGGTGTGTGTAACAAAATAAAGAATATTGTTTAATATTTACTTTGTTCTTGCTGATGAGGAGAGAAAATCTCGTCACACCTGCTTTAAATCTTAAGGTTTTTCTTCTTCTCTTTCCCCTCCCACCACTCTGCCACCTCCTTCTTCATAATTTTAAATATTCTTGTTCCTTTTTATTTCTTAAAGTCTAACAGACATTTCTTTTGAGTATGTGTTCGGTTTTATGTTCCTGGGATTCTCCTCTAGAGAAAACACACATTCCTGTTTCTCTCATTATACATCTTAAAATGGGAATGCGTAAGAGGCGTGTCCCAGCACAGATGACATTCAGATCCTAGAGAGGTTTCCCACTGCAGGTGGCAGGTAGCGTTCCTGAGGCTGGAATCTTTGTGGCTGTAGAGTTTAGTTAAAACATAATAATAAAAGGATAGGAAAACAATGTGTCACGTCGCAGCTTTTATAGTCAGAACCACTGTGTGTTGGAGGCTCACTTCCAAGTGCCAGCGAAGCCACCCTCCGCCCTGTCTTGTGGGCAGAGTCTCACCCCCGGGCCTGCCTGCACCCCTCCCTCCCACAGTCTGCGGGTGGATGGTGACAGCCACACATGCTCCAGGCTTTGGCAGGTCCAGGTGGGAGAGTCTGTTTTCACAGGTGCACCCTGCAGCCCAGAGTTGAAGTTTGGCTCGTGGTGTGTCCCTGAATAGAAAAGCTACATTTTCTTTTGTAATGAATAAAACTCTTCTCCCAAAGTATTGGAGCAGATCATAAAGCGTTTGACACTTTTGGACCCAAGGATGTTCCTGCCTTCCATCCTCACGTGGCAAGTTTCTTCCTGCCCAGACAGAAGTGGACAATCATAATCATTTTTGATGATTATGTAGCTTGAAGTATTTAGGGGTTGAGGAAAAAAAATCCACAAAAAACCAAAATACTTTTCTTCCTTCCCAAGCTTATTTTTAGAAGGGCACCCCAAATCACAGGCGTTCCTTGTCTTTGATAGTTAAAAAGGATCTGAATAAATTATCTAACCTATATTGCCAGTTCAGATTCTGCCTTTGTTTAATTGTACATTTATATTACTTAAAAAAAAACTACTTTAAAGTCTGCATCTCATGGTATCTTAGTTCCCCGGTCTTAGAAGAGTTGATGCACGAAGAGGTTTCTGATTGCTGGTACCCAAGTTTCATCAACACAGAAACGCAGCAGTGTGTGACGGTTTGATAAAAATCCTTCTGGAATCAGGGTGGCAATCTAACTTTTAAAATGTATGTTACAAACACTTGGCACTTTTGGCATGCCAGACCTTTTAAAAAGGTTCAAAGTGTCAGTATTCATTTAGTCCTTGTAACCACTGGACACACTAGATACTCATATTGACCTCCTCCTGCAGAGGAGGGATGGTTTGAGCGTCCTGACTGAGGCTCGCTGTTTGTAAGTGGCAGCATTAGGGTCCAAACCCAGGCAGCCTGAGCCTCGAGGCCGCTCTTCACCACTTCCGGCTTGTGGTTGGTGGTCTCGGGTCACGTGTATTCTTCCCCCTTTGTGGGAAGCCGAGGTTGGACACTGCACCCTTACCCCTGGCACAGCGACCAAAGGTCTTGGCCGCTTTCCCCTCTCCTGACATCACCTGTCACATGCTTGACGGAAAGGGAGCTGCTCTCCTCGGCTGGGAGTGAGCCTTGCCCTTGGCTGTTTCAGGTCCCCTGACAGTTCTGTGAGTTCCAGGGTTTCGGTGCCTCCTCCCACACAGCAAACTCGTCAACCTGAATGCCTGTTCTTTGGTGGAAGGCTTTCAAATATCCCTCCTTTGGGATCGAAGGTGAAACTGCTACCTTTTACCTGGTTCGTATTCCTGGCCCCAACGTGTGCAGGAGCCACTCAGTGAAGTAGGCGTTGGGAACCGGTACTCCGACGGCCAGAAAAGCATCTCTTTGTGATGGGAACAGATAACGTGACGTAATCCCCTGGCATCCCGAACAGAACAGGCTGTACTGTTTTAGAAATAGCACCCACCTCTTAATCAGTTATTTTAGGGTCTGTGCATCCTGAGCTGTCACCAGGAACCTCCTGAGGCAGCGTCATCCTGCGTTCCCAGCGCACGGGGTCAGGGGGCGGGGGGCACGTGGAGGTCTGGGTTGCCCGTCAGAGGCTCTAAATAGCAACCAGCCAGGCTCGTGCGCTCTTCCTTGAATGTGCTTTGTCGTTTCTAGTCAGCTCAAAAGAGGGTGAGGCGTGTTCTCCATGGAGGTGAACTCCAGGCCATTCTGGAGACAAGCCCATGGGAGTTTTTATGATCACATCCAAATTGTCCAACACGGGGGTCCAAAGAGAGATGACTCCTTCAGTGAGTGCCCTACTGGCTACTGGCCCTGTCCTGAGTGTCTAAGGACAGATCCTCTGCCTTGACCCCTGGACAAGCCATCCTTCTGGCTTTCCATGTGGATACCAAGGAGGTGTGGTCTGCAGTGGCTTCTTGCAGAGATTATGTCCTGTGCATGCCTTCAGGGAAATATGGGATTCGAATAATGTGGGTCTCGAAACTGAGCTGGGAGCCAGCATGATGGAAGGAGAGTGATGGGCGTGGGGAGAGGAGCTAGGATCCTGTTGGGTGGCTGGGCATCCTCCAGGGAGGCAGACACAGCCTTGGGTTCCCAGGGGCCAGCTGAGGAGCAGGCGCTGACCCAGGCTCTTCACTTGGTTCTCATAGAGCCTTTCCTGCCGGCCCCACGCTATCACATGAGATGGACTTACAAGGACAAGGGAAGCCGTACAGCAGTATCCACGTGCGTGTGGAAGGTGTTGCTGGAGTTGTTTATTTCATTAGTTGAGTTTAGGTTTATTCTCTCCCTACTTTACCACTGCCTTCCTGGCTTAGTGGAAAGCTCTTCTTTTCTTTACTTGAAAATAAATAGGACCATGTATGCTCCACCTCACTCCAAAGAGTATCCACTGTGAACCTAAAACTGCTCGAGAAAATGTCTACTAAAAAAAAAAGAGAGAGAGAATATCCACTTATTATTAACTCCATTCCTCCCTTCCTTTCTTCCTTCACTCACTCATCAGATCTGCTTGTGGGTCACAGTTCCTGAGTGGTACGGACCTGGAGATTTTATTATTCAATGGACAGGAATATAACTATAAGAGTGAGCAGTGTTATAGTGGAGTTTATGCAAAATCCTATGGGACACACAAAACTTGTACACAATTGTTCACAGCAACGTTATTCATAATAGTCATAAAGGGGAAACAACCCAAATGTGTTGGATGGATGGATGAATGGATGTGGTATATCCACATAATGGAATATTATTCAGCAATTAAAAGGAATGAAGTACTGACATGTGTATAACATGGATAGACCTTAAAGACATTATGCAAAGTGAAATAAGCCAGCCAAAAAAGATATTATATGAACCTACTTATTGTATAACTCCATTTATATTGAACTATCCACAATAGGCAAGTCTGTAGAGATAGAAAGTGGAGTAGTGGTTGCCTGGGGCTGGGGCAGAGGAAGGAGGGGTGACTGCTAATGAGTATAAGGTTTATTTTAGGGGTAATGAAATGTTTTCAGCTTAGATTGTGATGATAGCTGTGTAACTGTGAATATACCAAAAAGCACTGAGTCGTACTCTTTATTTGTTTATTTTTCTGGGTTGTGCACTTTAAATGCTTTAAATGGCTACATTTATGGTATGTAAATTTTATCTCAACAAAGCTGTTAGAAAGGGAAGGAGAGATTAATTTTGGTTTAGATATCCGATATCCAGATATCCAAAGGCTTCAAGTTGAAGGAATGTTCGAAGCAGCTCTTGAGGAGCAAGTTTTCCAAGTGGAAGAGCATGGGACCAGCATGCTGCACAGAGGCGTATTCATGCAAAGGCATGGAGGAATGAACCAGGATGGCACATCTGAGGACTAGGCAGAGAGGATGGCGTGGGCCGGAGTGGAGGCCACAGCACTGGGTGGTGGCAGCAGACGAGGCTGGAAGGGTAGGAAGGGGCTAGCTGGTAAAGGGCAATTTGCCTGTGCCCAGGAGTTGGGCACTGTTTTGTCCATGGTGGGAAGTTGCTAAAGGGCTTGAGTGAAGAGAGCATCACAACCAGATTTAGGTTGAAGAAGGCAGCGAAGTAGAAGTAGAGAAATAGGGGGAAGTTTTTGTTGTCATCCAGGCAGAGAATAATAAAATCTTGGACTAATACAGTGTGAATGAGGTGGATTTAAGACATCTTTGGGAGATAGGATGCTCAGGACCTGAAGCTAGTCCTTTTGGAGTGAGGAGAAGGTGGGAGAGGAAGGGGAGGAGGGGAAGGAGGAGAGGAGGGAGAGGAAGAAGACATAAAGTTTTGCAGCCTGGGTGACTGGGTGGGTAGTGGGGCCAAAAGACAAAAGCAGAATGAAGCATATGGATTTGGGCATGTGGATCATGAGCTCAGTTTTAGACGTGTTAAGTTGGAAGACCCTTTGGGACATCCAGGTACAAATGCTCAGAAGGCAGTTGGGAATGATTGTAATCATTGTGAATCAGAGGAGAAAAAAACCTACCATGTAGTGGTTGTCTGCTACGTATAACCCGCTGCACTAGGCACTTTATATAAATATTTCTGATCATGATAAGCAGTGTCTACAGAAGGACATGAGCATCACCTCCTGTGAGAGGGTGGCCTCCTGTCATGGCCCTGGGCACCTTCCATCCTCTGCCAGGAGGCTGTGCCTTGCGAATATTTCATGGTACTCATGTCACACCTAGCAGAGCTTCCTGACTGATGAAAATCTGGTACCCGTTGGTCATGAGCAGAAAAGCTCATTATTTGGAAAGAGAAAAACTTTCCTAGGAAATCAGAAGAGACTTCTAGTTACTTCCCTGATGATCTGAGTTGACTTGAAGTGGCACTAGGTGGCCACTTAGAGAGCGCCAGCCTGAGACTCATCCTGGCCTTGCCTTCTCCATAGTCTTGCCCTGATTTCTTTTCTTTTTCTGTTTCTGCCTCAGTCTCTGAGTGCTGTTGTGATTCATCTTTGCCAACTGTATACGTTTTCTATTGCTGCTATAACAAATTAGCAAAGCAGCTTAAAACAAAACCCATTTATCATCTCACAGTTCTGTAGGTCAGGAGTGTAGGTGGGATCCATGGGGCTTTGCTGAAATCAAGGTGTGAGCTGGATGGGCTCCTGTCTGGAGAGTCTGAGGAAGATTCTGCTTCCAAGCTTATTCAGGTTGTTGGGAGTATCCAGTTCCTTGTGGCTGTAGGACTGAGGTTCATTTCCTTGCTGGCCATCAACCCCGGCCGCTCTGCACATGGAGGCTGCCCGCCTTCCTTTGCAGGTGGTTGTCTTCATCGAGCCAGCAATGGTGCATCCCTTGCCATGCTGTAGCCTCTCTGTCTTCTCCCACATTCCTCTTTTGAGACTCTTCACCAGCTGGAGAGCTTTTACAGGCCCATGTGACTAGATTAGACCCACCTGTATTATCTCCCCCTTTTAAGGTCAACAGTGCTGTATAATATAACCTGATGTGACCAGGTTCTGGGCATTAGGGTGTGGAATCCTGGGGGCCGTTCCCAAACCCTGCCTACCACACCAGCCGTCGCAGTGAAATCAGGTGAAGGGAACCAGCCCAAGCAGCCTGGGAAGGTGTGCCCATTTTAGCTCCCGCTGTTAGGAGGGAAACCGAGAACCAATGTCCGTGTCCATATGGTGACAGAGTGGAGCCATTTCCTCGTCACAGGGCCCCTTTTACATGCTTATGTGGTTTAATAACCTCAAGAAAGTTTAGCAGTTCCTTCAAACTTTAAAAAAGGTGACTGGCCTAGAAGTGGATTTTCCTTCTTTTTGGATTATTTACGTATTTGTTTGTTTTATTCCAAACTCTCAGTTCTCTTTTAAAACCTCACTTTTGCTAAGGGAAAGCTCAGTGTAAGGAGTGTTATGGAAAATTAATTATTTTTAGTCAAACAATATGGAACCAGGCAATAAAATTCAGGAAGGGGGCCTGTTGAAAAACCCATGGCCTTGTCTAAACCACTAAGTATCAATAAATGCTTCCCAAGCAGGTGAACGCTGTTTGCCTGGCTGTGGACAGAGAGCCTGGCGTCCCGGTGTCCTCCGGGGACCGTGGATACCTGGGCTCTGCCGTCACATTCTATTAATGCCTCATTAGAGCCAGCTAGTCAAGCCCTTGTCTTTACATGTTATGTGTTTGGTGAGGGGAGAGACAGATGCCAGTTTCCCAAGAGGGAAAAAAACAACTGGAAAAAAGGAAATGGCAGATCGTCAATGAGATAACTTTTGTTTCAATTTTCCCTCCTTTGTTTTCTTTTTTAAGCCCTCTGTGAATTACCGTACTCTCCCTTTCGGTATTTTGGGCCATAGATCTCTGCATTAACCTGCGCTCCATTTTTTTTTCTCTTTTCCCTAATATTCATCTGGAAAATACCCTCACACCTGACCGCCTCATTCTAGTGAGACCCACTGTCCGCTTCCAGACTGATTTACCGAGGGGGAGCGGCGTGGTCCCGTGGCTGGAGTCCCGGACTGGAAGCCAGGAAAGCTGGGCCCCTTTCCCAGGCCCGTCCGCCACGCCTCGGCAATGCCTCGAGGTCCCCGCTAAGCCGCGCTGGGCCTGCGTGATAAGTGGAGATAAGCAAAGGGCAGCCTTTGTTGGCTTGCGGTTCCCAGATCTGCCCTGAACTGGCCGCATGACTTCATCAGTATTCCTGTCTCTGAGCCTCGATTTGCTCTTGTGTAAACTGGGAAGAGGATATTTACCGCCTTATGTGAGGAGCCGGTAGATGACAAGTATTACATGGAGATGTGCGTTTCAGCCCTGGGGGCCTTGTAGGCAGGCGGGATGTGGCCGGTGGCCCTCGAGGCCAAAGCAGGGCAGGGCAGGGGAGGGACGGGCTCTAGCCGTGGGGTCAAGGACCAGCCATCGTGCTCTGTGACACAGGTGGAGACGCCCATTTATAGGCTGCCACCTGGGGGTCCCACAGGTGGACAGTGCCTCACCCTAGCACCCTGTGCTGCTACTTTCCCAAATGCTACTTATGCTTTTCTACTTCCAGCACTGACGGCTGTGATTTTTTAAAATGTACGCTGAGATAAAAGAGCACTGGACCTGGATCCAGACCAGCGGGATCCTGGATTTGAGTTTTAATGTTTCCAATTCCATGTCCTTGGCTCATTGCCTTCACTTCTGTGCCTCAGTTTCCTCAGCTGTAAGATGAGCGCAGTGGTATCAGCCCCGCCGACTTCTCTGGTTGGCTGTAAGGAGCACAATACTCAGGTCTGTTTGGCGGCCTCCAAGTGTGAGCTATCATAACTCATCTTTTGTTTTCTCATAGGGCATTTTAAGGACAAGCTAAATGAAAGTGACAGTTGGGTGTAGAAACTGGAAGACCTTGGCATGTTCCCTGTCCTCTGGGGGGACAAGGTCAAATGAAAGAGTAGCTGAGAAGGAAGAGGGTGTTCACAGGGGCCCACCCCTTCCTTGATCTCTCCTACTACTGGGCATTGGTGTTTCCACTCAGAAGTCCCGTTCATTTTTCAGGGACAAGGCCAGAGACCAAAATAGCGCTTGTGCAGGGCTGGAGCTATTAGGGCTCGGTTGTTTTGGGGCTTTGCTTCTTTCCCTTGACTCCACCTCTCTTGGAGTGTGTGCAGACGTGTCGAGGATGTAGTGCAGGCGGGGAGGTGGCGCTCAGAGACAATGCCAACATTACACACCGGGTTGAGAATTTCAGAGATGTTCTCGGGCACGGCTGCAGCATCCCTTCCCTGGCCAGCTGATCACCCCACGCCAGAGTCAGCGGGGCTAGAACGTCCCCACGTGCTGCAGGGGACCAGCCTGTGCAGGAGGAGGAGGCCAGTTCAACAGATGTTCAGCTTCAAAGGGAGAATTTAGAATATGTTTCTGTACATGTGATGGGTGTCATAGATCAATAGTTTAAAATTCATCACTTACACGAACCAGCAAATTCTTTTTCGTAAACCCACAGGCATTTTCTAATGGACACAGCCCCTGCGTTTCGTAGTTTTTGGTTAACAGCTGTGTCCACATAATGTCGAGGTCACTCTGAGAAGGCATGGTGGCCCTGAGGACAGGCACAGACTTGAGGCCACCTCTTAACTTTCTGTCCTTTCCAGTGGTGTGGCCTTCAGGAAACCCAGGAGCCATCTCAGTTTCCACTTCCTCATCTCCAAAGTGGGAGAAATGATGCTGAATTTAGGGGTCATTGTGATGGGTTAAGATAATGTATGAAAATTGTAGAACCCAGGTCGCATGGTGGTAGGAGCTCAAAATCTGGAATCTGTTGTCATTAAAAAGTAAAGCAGTACACGTGGTGTTTACGACTTAGCATTTTAAGTTCCTATCAGAATTTTCCCCCTTCTTATAAGGAATATAAAATTATGTAAGACTTAGTAGAACTTCTATGATTTTTTTTTACATAGTATCTTAGCTGATTTCCCTATGGTGATTTCCCTTAGAAATTAAGCATAAAATAAAAGTAATAAAACAGTAAAATGTGTACTATGTGCCAGGTAGTGAGCTGCACATTCTTCATGTAGAAACCATTCAAAAGGCGGTAGGCGGGGGTGCCACAGTTGTCCCCACTTGGCAGAGGGGAGAACTGCACACTGGGGAGTTCGCACCATTTGGCCACGTGGTGGGCGAGGGCCAGTACTGGGTCTCCCGTGAGGGTTTTAGGATCCCATAGGCCACATCCTCAGGCACTAAAGAAAACTGACTTTACTCAAAAGCTGCCTGTTGTTGGAACCCCCTACTTCAGAACAGTTGCTAAGGCTGTCATGGCTACACAGGGACGGGGGAACTGGGCAGATGAAAAGGGGTGAGAGCTGCCAGGTTTGTGGGGCCACTTCTGGTCATTTTCCTCCTCATCTCTCATGGCTCAGCTGCCACCCCAGCCCCTCAGCAGATGCCCCATCCTTAGAGCCCCTCCCCTCCCCTCCATCTATGCTACATCCCTCTCCAGACTCACCTGCTCTTGGTCACTTCTGGCAGTGCCACCTTGCTCTTTGGAGCCCGGGGACTCCGTGGACTCGGCCCACCCACCTTTGAGCCTTCTCCGGGCCGCCCGGGGCCTGTGCTGGGTGCTGGCCGCCCAGCCGGCTGTAGGGGAGGACAGCTTGGCAGCCCTGCAGGCAAGTTCTAAGACCTAGCCCAGAGGTGGCACTGCTGATGGAAAATCCAGAGGTTTTATATTCACTCCTGTGTTCATTCCTCATTCAATGATTTTTCATCGAATACCAGATGCTGGGAAGAAAACAAATCATCAGACACAAGCCTGCCTTGACGGCTCAGTGAGGGGGACAGACAGACACAAAGAGTGGCGGTCCAGTGGGATGTCTGTGTGGTCGCATCCCCCGAACACCTGAGTGTGTGGAAGGGGGTCGGGGAGGAGGAGCTGGAGGAGGGGGTCTCAGGTGGAGGGAGCTGGTGCTTTCCCAGAAGCACACAGAAAGCAGTGTGACCGGAACAGACCATGCAGGGGAAAAGACGGCAGAAACCTAACTTATTCTTAGCCTCGTCCGGCACCATCCCAGCTCACACTTACACGGAATAGTTGAGATGTCACAGCCAATGCTCAGGTAGCTGTGGGCGTGGCTGACAGGAGCCAGGGAGGGCTGGGGACATGCCCTGGGGCCAGCATGGTAGAAAGGAGGAGGTGTTACTGCTTCTAGCTGAAGGGGCCAGAGGAGGGGACAGTTACTGAAACTCCACAGAAGCTACAGCCGCTAGCAGAGGAGAAGGCTGCCGGCGACAGTAGGGGACTTTGGCAAAAGAACACAGTGACTGCCACTCCCCAGCTTGGCACGGGGATCAGAGCGGGGGTGGGGGGGAAGGATGGAGGGCTTACCTGGAGGGCAGCAGAGAATACCCACAGGACAGACATCAGCCTCAGTCCCCGTTCCCGCCCCGGCTCCCGTTCTGGGTCCCAGACAATACCTCTCGTTCCACAAAAGACTGGGCCAGAGTGAGGCAGAAACACCCAATGAAGGACTAAATATAAATCCAAAAATAGACTCTAGACCACAGAAAACATAAAGGTCAGGTATGAGGAATGGGAGAAGACTGGATAATAGGACAAGTGTGTGGAGAGCATTTGGACTGACAGTGACTATCACTGCTGTGGAGCCAGAAGTACAGCTCTGAGCTTCCTGGTGGCCAGATGTTGAAGGAAGATGAGGTCAGTTACACAGTTTTCCTCGTCCGAGCAACTAGCATCGGAAGTCTTTTTTCCCAGGCCTAAGCACGAATAGGAGTTTTCTCCGCTGGGGCAGCGTGATTAAGCAGGCTGTGACCCTGAGAAGATTCCTCTGGCAAGTTCAGGTCGACGCCCCACATCGGTGCTGACGCTGGCCGTACTGAGTTCATCAGTGGCGTCCACTGGTGGTTTCAAGACCTGCCTCTCACAGGATTCATGTTCCTCAAGACCAGAGGCCCTGCTTCGGATTTCTTTGTGACCTCCCATTACCATACTATTTTGAAATTGGATCTAGTTAAAATTCGAGTACTAACTCTCTTCTGTCACTGCAGAAATAATTTCTTACACACTGCGGAGAATGATTAGACTCAGCGGAGCCGACTCCCTAACCCTCTGAACGTGCTCCCGAGAAGCAGGTGCTCGGGGCGCAGGGGGCAGTTGTTGTAGGGATTCCCGGGGCTGGCGGCGCTGCCTGCCGCGTGGAACCCGGCGCCGAGACAGAAGGGAGCAGTAGCCGCCCGTCCAGGTCTCAGCTCCTCCTGACTGAGATGTAGCTGAGACCAGCTATGCTTACATTGCTTTGAAAAGATAGTAAAAACTAAAGATTTTCCCCAGAAAAAGACAAAGGCCCATCATTCTGATTTCAGTTACAGGGAGTTCGCAGACTTCCTGGAGCCCACTCCTGGACTCCAGTTTAGGTCCTGGTCTAACCAAAGGCCTCATATTTCATAGAAGGGTTTTTCCTTCTGGACGCTCTGTGGCCCCATCAGTGATAGGGACAATGTGATATCCAGGTGTCAAGTTCATCCCATAGCGGGTAAGAGGAGTAGGCTGATCCCTACTCTTACCCCCCTCACCACATACAAATATTCTGCAGGTGGGATAAAGCAAATATGGCGCATGGACTATTAGTCAGTCATAACAAAGGAAGGAAATTCTGACACCTGCTACAATGTGGATGAACCTTGAGGACATCATGCTGAGTGAAATAAACCAGTCACAAAAGGACAAATACTGTATGACTCTACTTGTGATTCTCTGGGTCGCTAAAGCAGTCAAATTCAGAAGGACAGAAAGTAGAGTGGTGGTTGCCAGGGGGCTGTGGGGTGGGACTGGGGACTTAGAGCTTCATGAGTCCAGAGTTTCAGTTTTGCCAGATGAAAAGAAGTCTGGGGATGGGAGGTGGTGATGGTTGCACAACAATGCGAATGTACCTAATGCCACCGAACTGTGGCTAAGAGGGCAAATTTTATATTATGTGTATTTGACCACAATTTAAAAAAACTAAGCAAGAGTTTCAGTCACTGGATTCTGAAGATGCAGCCGAAGGGGTCGTGGAGCGGGGAGGCCCGGGCTCAGCTTTGGTGGACCTCGGGCCCAAAGGAAGGAGCCCCCGGGGGCCGGCTCTGCCTGCTGCCTGCTGGGCTCCCTGAGCTGGGATGGGTGGTCCCGGCCTTGAGCACCAGCACCGGGAGCACCTGGGTTTGCTTCGGGACGGCTCTGCCAGGGACCGTGGACTTGTGGTTGCAGTGTTTTCACTTCAGCCCTCGACCTTGTGACTGACGTATCCTTTTCCTAGAAAGGAGTGGTTTGTGACCACCTCCTATTTCCTAGGGCTCTCCACACAATTTCTAAAGGAAAACTGTGGCTGCATAAATGATTCACCATTCAGGAACTCTTCATTTTATAGGACCCATCTTTTTTATAACAGGAAGTAAATATGTGTTGCTATGCTACTATGTCCACACAAAAAAATCATATAGTAGATTCCATTGTACCCTTTTTGTTCAGTGAGAGTTGATAATTCCTCTGTGTTAATTCAGCCCTTTTGTTCCTGACTCCCTTTACCTGAAGTTAATTAGAGTTTGGCCATAGTGTACTTGGTGTAAAGAGAAAAATAAAGCACCTAAATCATAATTTCCCATGAGAAAACAGTAGATTTCTTTAAACTTTCTCAAAGGAATTTAATTTTTTAAAAAAAATTTTATTGACATACAGTCAATTGTGAAGTGTCAGTTTCTGGTGTACAGCACAATGTCCCAGTTATGCATATACATACACATACATACATCTTAAAGGAATTTAAAAAGCACATATTGGCCCCTATTTTCACTTCTGCACTTATCTGTGTATCATTTGTCTGTCTCTCTCTCTCTCATCTATCTATCAATCTAGGGTTCAAGGGCCTTGCACGCATCAGCTTTAGTCATATTATTGCAAAGGAAAGACATACAGAGTGCACAGGTGAGTTTTAGGAGTTGCAAGTACCTCTTTTGATCCGCTGGGGCCAGGGCATCTATGCTCCACCTCTGAGAAGTATCAAGTAGGTAGAGATCATTTTAAGATGCTGCTTAAGGGATTTAGGTCAAAAGAAAGGAAGACTGCATGTCAGTTATCCCATTTTCCCAGACAGAAATCTCAAAATAAAATGGATATCATTGTCCCTATCAGATGCCGGGACCTTCAAGACCATGGGAGGGTCCTGATGTAGTGGAGTCATTGCATCTGTGTATTTAATTTACATAAGCTCAAATACCCGCACATACGTTTGAGTGAGGAGGGAGCTATTAAATGCAGTTGGCAATAGGCCTTCCATTCCAACCAGGATCCCACAGGAAGACAGGATGGGGCACAGGAGTCTGCTGTTTCACAGCTGGGCTTTCTCACACGCTCACAGTGCGAACATCTCATCCTGCTGGGTGTGATCTAGCAGTTTTACTCCCGTACAGCGTGGCTCCCACGTGTAGGCCATCACCTTCGTCTAACACGAGGTGGTCAGTTTCCACCCTAGTGCAAGAGCTGGCCGCACGGAACTTCCCGGGAGCTGGGACGGCCGCCTCCGTGTGGTTCACCGTGATGCCCTCGCTCCGTCTAAGGGGTCAAAAAGATACGAGAGAGAAAAAAGCCATCAAGCTGCAGCACCGAGTACTAAAATGTTTGTTGAGGAGACAAGTCAAATACGTAGAAGACTTCCGTGAAGACTGCAATAGCCCTTGACTTGCACGTGGAGGACTTTGACTGTGAGTGTGTGCCTCTGAATTTCAGCCCGTGTTCTAACTTCCTGCCAAAGCGGTACGGGTTTCTGATGGAAAGGATTTTCCAAGAGTAACTTCAACTCTGTATGCTTTTCACCAATATACTGCCTTCTGACCCTAACTCTCATCGAAATTATAATGGTTAAGAACTTCGGGGTTAGGTGTCAAATTCCAAATCCTAGCTCCAGCAGCAACTAACATGAATCCTACCAAGCCTCAGTTTCCTCAAATGCAACAAGAGGCCTTGCCTCACAGGGCAGCTCTGTGGATTAAGTGAGACAATCCACGTAAGCACTCGGCACCTGCATTTAATAAGTAATGCAATAGATGTTTACTCTGATTATTCAGGAAGCAAAAGCAATCCCATGCATTGGCTGTACGCCACTGGTTTGTGGGAAGAACAAAGGACTGGTTCTGTGCTCTCGATCCAGAGCAATGAAAAAGTTTCAAAAACATACTTGTTTTTGACTCTTTTGTCTGCTCTGTTCTATATACCTAACTGCTGAATGACTGAAATATCCTTGTTACCTGTGCAACCATTCATCCAGTGCATTGGGTGAATAATTGTTGAGCACCTACTATGTACCGAGCTAGGGGCTGGTGATGCAGAGGCAAGGCAGAATGAATACTGCGAGGAGACGGATACGTAAACTGGTAGGGATAAGCCAGCAGAGAGAATGGGGTGATGGGGGCACTGCAAAGGGCTTAGGTGCAGAAAGTAGTGAGTGGATTAGGGAGGGCCTTGGGGATGAGAAAGGCATTGAGGTGAGAAATAGCAGGGGGCTTTGGGGCCACCACAAGGAAGTCAGGTTGCCAGGATGGGAATCTGTGCACATCTGGGAACTGGGGGAAGAGGTTGATCCCGGAGTCTTTCCTGCTCCACTGGGGCCTTTAACCTTCACCCTGAAGGCTGTGGGAGCTGTTAATTGAATATATATTCTCACCTGATCGTTCCGCGTGGAGGATGGATTGGAGGGGGAGACCTGAAGTGAGGGTCTGGGGACCAGACCACTGCAGCCGCCGGAGCGAGGGCTGGTGAGGGGACGTGGGCAGTTCCCAGGGGAAGGGCAGAGGCAGGGATATGAAGAAATGAACAGCAGGTGAACTCAACAGGACTTGTGATTGCTGGGCTGCAAAGCGAGGGGATGGGAAGAGTCAGTGGTGACTCCCAGAGAATGGTGGGGCCACCGACTGGGGTATTTTTAGAACAAAAGAGGAAGAACATGTTTTGAGGGTGGAAGATGATTTTGCTTCTTTTGAAAGAAATTTCAGTTACATACAGACCATACCATCTAGGAAGATAATGATTCAAATGTGCTTTTCTTTCATAACATCTGGAATTCAGTAATCAAAAAATTATTTGTAATAACAAAATCTTCAGAAAGCATGCCCAAGTAGGAAGTTGCATAGTCAAATATTCTCAGCCAGAACCAAACTATAGCCAAGGTCCAATGACCCTCATGATTTAGGACAGGTGGGGGAGAATCTTTAAAAAAAATTAAGAGGGAGGCTGGATAAAGGAAAACCAAATATAGTAATACTAGTTAAAAACTTAAAAACCCTGACTTCAGATGTTTTCCACCTTTTCCCTGACATTTAATTAATTGCATTTCAATCTCTCTCTCTTCTCCCCCTCATTACCCTCTGATGAAGATTCTAGAATAAGTGGTGAAGAGCAAAAAATAAAGCCAATAGAAGGAAGAGGGAGAAGTAGAACTTGGATAATCTATTAATTGATGATTTGCCCGCTTAGGTCAGGTGGAGGTCGGAGTACCAAGCAGGCAAGACGGGGAGAGGTTAAGAAAGAACAGGAGGATATGGCCACACAGGGGCGAATCTGTGGACTCAATTCCTCGCGCGTCTCTGCGTGGGTTCACAGCATAAACTGCCTGCGTTCATTTCTTTTAGATTTAGTCATCTTATTTTGGGGAGGCAGTTCTGAACAGTAGTGAGAGGTGGCTTCTCCCTCAAATCTGGTTAAATAAGAAACTGAAAGTGGGATGGAGAAGATGCATACGTGTTCCTTTGCAGGGAACGGATCAGACAGCAGTGCCAGGCAGCCGACAAAGGGCTTCTCAGAGCTACCACTTGACAAAGTGCCCAGGGAGAGGGCTGATGTCAGCGGGGAGAGGGCCGTGGGTGGGTGTCCCCCGGATGACTTCCTCTCTGAACTCTCCCTGCCAGGGCTCCGCCGTCTAAACCTGTAATCCCTGCCCAGGCAATTCCAGTGCTGGGTGTTTCTTAAGCAAATAGACAAATCATGCCACTGTAGGGGTTGCCACCTTTTATAAACTGTATTCCAAGCCAACTGCTCATGACTTTTTCTCATGACTCAGTATCACCGCCTCATCTGCGCCTTTGATTTCTCCCTCCTCCAGGTCCTCGTAACACTCACGTCTGTGTGTGTGCTTAGCGCCTCGAACGTGCCATTGTGTCCTCTAATTAGCTCCTCTGGAAGGGGAGCACTTTCTTATTTAAGTGCTGTCATGTTCTCCAGCAGTTTCTCAGGTCTGTGTCTTACTGCCCAGCGGTGTTGGGGGGGGGTTTGGTGACTGGGAAGAAGCTTCCTGAATAAGCACCCTCCCCTCTTCCTCTCCCTGCCCGCTAACCACACACGGCAGGTGTTCAACAAATACCGTGGCTGGTGAAACAGTGCCTCCAGTATGGATAACTCCTAGTGAAAAAGAAAGAGAGAAAAATCATGTCAAAGCACCGAACATAAAGTTTCTACAAAAAATGAAAACAGGTTCCTCCACACCAAAGGAAGCTTTCTCAGTATTCACAGTGACTCTTGTTAAGTACTCGCTGCTGGTCAGGCACCGTTCTGGGCACTTTACATGTAGTATCACATTTGATCCTTGTAATAGTTTCCTGCTTTTGATTATCCTCAATTTACGAAGGCGGAAATGGAGGCACAGAAAGGTTAAATGATTTGCCCAAGATTAGAATCAGATTTCAAACTCAGGCAGTTTGACTCCAGAATATACACTGTTACTTCTAGACTTCATTGCTCTTTGTGTCCCATTTAAATCTGTTTCCACCTATTAGGTCATTCTATCCTTTCTTCCAGAAGAGCTATCGTTTTATTGTGTATTTAGATCAGCAACCATCAGGAATAGATTTTTGTGTCTGGTGTGAGGTAAAAACTGATTTTCCCCTTTTTGGATCCCTGACTGACGGCACACTGTTTATTGAAAAAGACCCATCATTTTCCTACCATGTGGTAACGTCACCTTTGTCATAAGTCAGGTGACCCTGTACACGTGAGTCAGGTTTTAGATCCTCTGTTCTGTTCTATTGCTCTATTTATCTTTGGCTAAAATTATATTGTCTTAATAACTATAGCTTAATATTTCTTTCTTTTAATCAAAGGGTAGTTGATTTACAATGTTGTGTTGGTTTCTGGTGTACAGCTTAGTGATTCAGTCATACATACTATATATATGCATACACACACACATATTCTTTTTCATTATAGGTTATTACAAGGTATTGAATATAGTTCCTTGTGCTATGGGACCTTGTCATTTGGTTCAAGGGTTTGGGATTCTAACATATAAATTTTAGGGGAACACAGTTCAGGCCCTAATACCCATCCTGTTGATGGAGTTCCCATTCCTCCAGCTGCTGGGACCAAGAGCCCTAGAGTCATTCCAGACTCCTCAGATGCCCGACTTCTCAGGCAGCTTTTATAGTCCTGACTCTTGGCCCATCCGCTGTGTGCCCTATGGTTTCCTGAGCACTCCCAGCTCAGCTTTACCTGTGGGATAAACATCCACACCGCTTACCGTGGGTTGCCAAAATTGGGGGCCCCTCCATTTAACTTTTGTCCTGGACTCAGAATCCTGGGCTTTATCTTCAAAGTCCCGAGACCCAAGGGCTGGGAAAACAGCAGATGAGGAGTCTCAGGGCACTGTAACCCTGAGACTGTCTGAGTGGGGTTGGGACCAGGGAGACCCTGGAACCCTCCACTTCCCTGCATAGATTCCGTATGTGCTTCTTCAACCATCAGACCCTGTAGGAAGAGGCCAGTGACCGTAGCCAGGCTCTGTGGGCCTCCCTGGTGGCCTGTCCAGCCCTAGAGCCAGGTGACCTCAGGTTAACAGACCCCTGTGCTTCAGTAGCAGTGCTGCCACTTACCCGCTCTGCCACCTCCGCCGAGGAATCACCCTTTCTGTGCCTCAGGTCTCCATCACCCCCATTCCAGTCTGTTCTGCCTCTGAGCAGCCTTTGGATTACTTAAAACCCTGACTCGGACTGCACCCTCCTGTTCACAGCCCTCCCGGGCCCTCGGAATTGAGGACAGGTCCTCAGCCTGCCGTTCTCTCTCTTCCCTCAGACACAAGGAGGAACCCGGGCTTCCTGAAACTTCCCGGCTCAGTCCCACCTCCAAGCCATTACACACGGCAGTCCCTCTGCCTGCAGCAGTCGCCCATGCTCCGTCACACTGGCTACCCCACTCAGGACACAGGGGCCTGGGCTGCTGTGATGTGACCAGGTGCCCCTCACCTGCGGCCTCAGGGTCTGGGTGGGGTGAGGGCAGGTGAAGGCCTGGAGAACGGGGCAGCAGTTACCTGAGTCAGGTCTGCGAGCCTGGGACCACCGTCGGGGTCTGGGGGCAGCGTGGGTCCCGCTGGAGGTCTCCAGCCAGCCCTGGTGCGGGTCAGCGGGCCCCTCAGGGCTGCGTCCATGCAGGTTACTGACTCCTCTGGGGCCACCCAGCCACCCGGAGCCTCTGATCAGATTTCTTATTATCATTTAAAGTCCGTACAGCCCATGGTGATGTTTCTTTTGTCATTCCATTCCTGGCAATTTTTGCATTCTTTTTTCTTGATTAGTCTTGGCTAGGTCTTCATCCTTATTATCATTTCAAAGAAGCAGCTTTATTGATTTTCTTTCTTGTACATTCGTTTTCTGTTTCAGTAATTCATGTCGTTATTTTTATTTTTTTCTTGCTTTTTAGGAGTCAGTGTTACCATACTAACTTCTTGAGATGGATACGTTAGCAGCTGATTTTCAGCCTGTTGGCTAGTGTGTGCACTGACTAGGATACATTTTCCTGTAGCCATAATTTTAGCCACAGTCCTTGAGTTGATGTCATATTTTTATAATAGTATAGTTCAGAATATTTTCTAATTTTTATTGACTTAATCTTTGACTCAGGGTGGATTTTTAAAAGCACAATTCATTTTAAAAGGTAAATTGCCTAATTTCTGAACATTAATTTCCAATCACTCAGGCATTTCACTGTGGTCAGCAGATTTACCCTAAATGACTTTAATAATTTGAAATTTATAGAGAATTTATTATGGACTGCATAAGGCCAATTTTGTAGATGCTCCGTGTATACTTGGAATGAATAACTATTCTTTTATTGGTGAGTGGCGTAGTCTACATATGTCAAATAAATCAAATTTGTTAGTTTTGTTATTCATACCTCCTGTATCCTTACTGATTTTTTTGCCTATTTTTCTCTCATATGCTAAAAGAGATTTGTGAAAGTCTCTTACTGTCATTGTATACTTTTCCTTTAGTCCTTCAATTTGTGAAATTATTATTAATTAGAATTATCATATTTTCCTGATGGGCTTACATTTTTTTCATTATAAATATCTTTTATCTTTAGTTATGTTTCTTGTCTTAAAGTTTACTCTGCTTGATATCAGTATAGTTACAATACTTTTTTGTTAGCATGTACATGGTTTCTCTTTTTCCATGTTTTACTTTTAGCCTCTCTGTGACTGAGGACTTTCAATCATGTCCTCATGCTGGGACCTGTATCCTGTAAGCTGTATTGTTGTTTAGATTTTGTTCTTGTTCTTGTGGTTGTTATACAGCTGGACAGTATTTGTCTTCTAATTGGAGCTTTTATTCTGTTTATATTTAATGTAATTGGTGAGATGATTTGGTTTATACTGTCTTCTTAATATTTGCTTTTTTATGATCACTTGTTTTATGGTTCTTTTTCTCTCCTTTTTTTGCCTTCTCTTCTTTTAATCAAGTGTTTTTTTTTTTAATTCCACTTTTCCTTTTATTAGTGTGTTTTTATATATTCTTTCAGTTGTTACTTTAGAGATTACAGTGTCTTTCCTTGGCTTATTGGCATCCAATCTGATTTATAATCTTACCAATTCATGTTAAGCAATGCTTCCTAAAGAATAATTTAACTCATCTCTTCTTGCCTCTTTTTGTTATTGTTGGTATGTATTTTAATTCTGCCTATGATGCCAACCAAATGAAACATCTTTATTATTTCTTGATACGGTCAAAATTAATATGTCACCAATTTGCCCTTTCCATTCTTGCGTTTCTATGTTTCTATATGTGCCTTAAATGCAATCGTCAAATATTGGGCTCTCTTTTCTGTATTTTCATTCTCTCAGGGATCTTGTCACCTCGAGTCCTAGCTGCCTGAGAACCATACCTTTCAATTTTCTTTCTTCCTTCCTTCCTCCCTCCCTCCCTCCCTCCTTCTTCCTTCCTTCCTCCCTTCCTTCCTCCTCTCTTTCCTTTCCTTTCCTTTCCTTTCCTTTCCTTTCCTTTCCTTTCCCTCCCTCCCTCCCTCCCTCCCTCCCTCCCTCCCTCTTTCTTTCTTTCTTTCTTTCTTTCTTTCTTTCTTTCTTTCTTTCTTTCTTTCTTTCTTTCTTTCTTTCTTTCTTTCTTTCTTTCTTTCTTTCTTTCTTTCTTTCTTTCTTTCTTTCTTTCTTTCTCTCTCTCTCTCTTTCTCTCTTTCCTTGCTTGCTTCCTTCCTTCATTGGAATATGTCCCCCCTCCCCCGAATACATATGATGCAACCTGAGGTGATGATGTTTGAAGGCAGGCCCTTTGGGGTGTGATTAAATCACAAGAGAGGAGCCCTCATGAATGAGATTAGCGTCCTAGTTAAACAGGCCCCAGAGAGGTCCATCACCCCTTCTGTCATGTGAAGTGACGGGAAGGACATGGCTGTGAATGAGGAGGACACAGGCTCTCAGTGGACACCAAATCTGCTGGTGCCATGATCCTGGACTTCCCAGCCTCCAGAACTGTAAGAAATACACCTCTGTTCATAAGCCACTCAGTCTGTGATATGCTGTTACAGCAGCCTGCCAGGAATGATATCCTTCCTGAAATCGGTTTCTTGATGATGCCCCTCCATTGAGCTGATGTTGGTCGGCCCTCTAAGGCCCCATGGAATAATTCTAATCCTTTTTCCTAAAATGTCTTCTTCAATTCTTTGAAGGTAGCCTTCCATGGAAAAACGCCAGATGGGGATCGGAAGACTGGAACTGTAAACCAAGCTCTCTTACTAGCAATGAGACAGTGCTTAACGCTCCTTTTGTAGACTAGGAACTGAAGGCTTTAGAAGTTAAGCAAATTGCCCAAGGTCACACAGCTCTTAAGTGGTGGACTTGGCCTGTGGGTCCAGCTTTGCTGATGCTGAAGCTCAAGTTCTTGCCCATTATGTTAGAGGGTGTCTGCGTGCTGCTGTTGGTTTGTACTGGTCTCAATTCAACTTCAGGCTTTTCTCCCACAAATTTTGGTCGTCACAGTTTTTCCATGTGGAACTTGTGTAAATCTCTCTCGCCCTCTCTCTACCTATCTGTCTGTCTGTCTATCTACCTACCTATCTATCATCTTGTTGTCATCTACCCATTTATTTATTTTTACTTTCACATATAACCACACTTTTTCCTGTTAAATCTAAAACTGAAGGGCGACTGTCATTTCAGTCTATCAAAATGATTAACTGGTTTTTATATATAATATCTAACATTTTATATATAACATATAACATCTCCCTTTGAACTCTGAGTTAGTCATAAAACTGACAATTTTCAAGGCTGAAACAGGAAAGACATTGCTGAAACTTTCAATGGAATTCTATTAGGCAGGGTCATATGACAGGCCACTGGCAACCAGTTGTGAACATAGCCAACTGTCCAGTTATTTTAATCACATATTTTCAACTTGACCACAATGACATCCCAACAGACTTGACCTCATTTCCTAGTGGGTATGTTCGATGGTTTGGCATCATGACCCTAGTGAACCCATGTTGGCTCCCTGTGATCATGGCATTCTTTTCTAAGTGGTTCACAAGCCATCTATTTAGTAATTTTATTCTAGAATTTTGCCAGAGTTGGAGAAAGAATTTGCTTTGACCAAACTGTAATTCCCAGAATCTAGGCTTTCTCAAATTTCACAATCAAAAACTATTTTCTAGTCTTTTGGAACCTCTTTGTTCTTCATATTTTTTCCTCTCCCAAAGATTGCCAACAGAGGTTGCATAATTACATCTCTTTGGGTTATGATCTGTCTGGGCTAGAAGATGTGATCTCATTTGAACTGTGATGTAGTGGAAAGAGGAGTGTCTTAGAGTTGTAGACCTCAGCTTGTCTTGATGCATCTCTTGCTGGTTATGTGACCTGCAGTACATTACTTAGTCTATGCAGCTTCTGTTTCCTCATCTGTGAATGGAGATAAAACCCCACAGGTGCCTGAAAGGACTGACTGAATTAACAGCTGGGCAAGTGTCTGGAGCAGCGTAAGCTTCAAAAATCTGAATTCCCTTAATGCCGTATCTATCTTGGAGTTCAATTTATTCTTTACATTTTAAAACGTCCTTTAGAATTTGAAAGCAATTCTTGCTGAAGAAGACAGAAAGAAACAGGAATGCTTTGTGGATACGAGACGGTGCAGAGCACTGGACTGGGAGTCACACGAGGCGTCACTTATTAGGAGGGTGTTTCCTTAACTCGCTGTGTGACCTTGAGCAAGTCATGGAATCACTCTGGGTTTTGTTTTCATAAATGAGGAGGAATGACTTTGTTCTAAATGCTATGACTCTTAATTTTGCCTTTTTCCATGTCCTTGAACTTCATAACCTTCTTTCTGTAGCAGGGTGTATCCTTTTAGCCAGTTCTTGATCCACTTTGTGAATAAATCTCAGCTATTTAAAAATCCCTAGCAGACCTCTTGTCACATCAAATGCTTGTGAGCTGAACCTCTGTCATCTGTGGGTTGACATGGCTATTAGCCCAAATGAGCCCAGATTAGGAAGACAGACCTGCTGTCCCCAACTCAACTTATTATTCACTGCTTCGGATTACCCGGGATTTGATTCTATCACCAGCCTAGTGACTGAGAGTTGATGGTATAATAATGCTATGTCAACATACAGAGATGTTATGGAAATAGTAGAAATAATTATGTATCACTTTCCAAATTAAAGTATATTTTGATAAATGAGAATGGATTTCAGATGTAAAATGCAGCAACTAGTCTTTGCCCTAGAATGCTGAAAGAAGCCTTTGAGTCTACACAGGAAGTCGCTATTCATCAGTTGTGATTCATTTGGAAAAAAATCACATTCCTTGACTCTAAAATATTAATGATAAGAATTTTGTTTTTATGGTGCTTATTTTCTGCTCTGGGGACATTAACCAAAATCTTCACAGAGTGTCTTCTGATCTCAAGATAATTAAAGACATAGATATCTTTGCTCTTTTCTTCAGGGCAGATTTTACGAGATAAGTTTTATTCATTCATTTGCATGATATATATGTTAAATTACCGAAGAAACATCTTAGATACTTATTGTATACTGTGCCACACGTGGGCTCAGAAAAGAATTGAGGAGGTGACCCCTGCTTTTAGAGATGCCTTTATCGGTCAGGGGAGATCTGTCAAGGCTGAGAGAAGAGAGTATAAAGGGGTCATTAGGGAGTGCGTTCTGGATCCTGGACCTTTCAGGAGCCTTCTCAGGAGACTTGCTCGTCCGTAAATCCTTCCCTCTGCATTCTTAACCTCTTAGCTTTATCACCCAAATTCTCTCTGTGTCTTACATCTTAAAAACGAACATCAAACCTCTCCTAACTCATCACACCTCTCCAGGATCACCCTTCTTTTCTACTCCCCATGGACGGGCTGCCTCCACTTACCTCCCATCATTCTTCATCCCTTCCTCCATGCCACCAAAAGTGCCCTTCATGAGGTCACTAACGGCTTCCAAGTCACTAAATCTAACAGATACTTTAAAGTTCTTACCTGACTTGACTTCTCAGCATCATTTGAGCCAGTTGGTATTCCCTCCTGAAATACTCTTCTCCTTTGAAAGTACCCTCTCTGGTTTCCCCCTTCTTCTTGGGCCGGTCCCTTCCCTTTTCCTCTGATGGCTCCTCCTCTTCTGTGCAGCTGTTACCTGCCGATGTTCCCCGTGATGTGTTGTTGTCTCCTTGCCTTTGTTCTCCTTTCCTCTCCTTTTCTTTTCTCCCTTTTCCCTCTCTCCTCTGAAGTAACCCCATCCTTCCTCATGATTTAAATTCTACGTATATATGGAAGAGTCTCAAATTCATATCTGTAGCTCAGTGCTCTTTTCTGAGCTCCAGATGTAAACACTGAACTGCGTTCTTGGTCCTGTTATTGGACTGTCTCATAGACATTTCAAACCTAACATCTCAAAACCTGAGCTCCAGGTCTCCCTCCAGATACCTGCTCTGTCTCCATCTCAGTGAATTACATCTCCAGGTGGCCAGGGTATCTCTGGCCTCCTCCTCCTCCCATGTCTTATAGGCCTGTCATATTTGACACTTGTAGCCACCACTCCACTCTCAGGAATTCTCAAAACAAAACAAATTTTAGAACACACATACACAAGAGCGAGGAAGGAGAGGAAGGAACAAAAATAAATCCGAAGCCTTCTGGTTTTGTTCCACAGCCATCTACTGTGCTATTGGAGTCAGAACTCGGTGCTAAGTTGTGACTCTTCCCTTTCCTTTATCTCTTAAACCAAATTCATGTAAGAAAAAAGTCACTTCCATTTCTGGCCATGATGAAATCACAGAGGGAAATTCACCCTTCCATCTTAAAAAGACTGGAAACTGGACAAAATATAGGGCATGGTTTTCAGGGGTGTGGACAGCTGGTTGGCTGGAGAAGAGGTGGTGCAGGACACTGAGGCCCGAGGGAAGGGAAGCCATTTGTGTGAGCCCTACAGTTGATTCCCCAACTCTTTCCCAGCACATTGATTCCAGGCACATTTTACCTGCTTGTGTGCCTGTCTGTTGTCTCCCTCCCTCCCCTAGAACAGCAGCTCCAGAGGGGCAGGGACTTGGCTCTGTAGCTGAGCACTTAGCCCAGTGCCCAGCCCGTTGGAAGCACTCAATCAGTTTTCTGGATGGGATAAATAAATGAGTGAATGCTTGATCACATCTGCTCCCTCCCCGGCCAAGTCTTATCTGTTCCAATTTTCAGTTAACCTCTTCAGTCCATCCACGTCTCTCCAGCTCTGCTCTGTTTCCCTGATCCCCCAAACCATCACATCTCCCCTGGACAAACACTATACCTTCTTAGGTGGTCTTCCTACTTCTACGCTCTCCTTCCTCCAATCGCTTCCTCCAAATTGGTTATTTAAAATGTAAGCTTCATCCAGTCCCTCTCTATTAAAACATATCAGTGGCTTCTGCTCTTTGAAGAATCCAGACTCCTTACATTCGGATGTCAGCGATAGCCTGTCTGTTTCCTAATCCAACTGTCTCTCAGGTCCCTGGCACACAATTTAAAACCCAGTCAGCTAGATGATTGCAGGTGTCCTTACAGCTCCTGGTGCTGTGATATGAGTGATATGATGCTCAGACTTATTTGCCACAATCTAAATTACCAATAAAATGTAATTGCTGAAAATTATATGCTGAACCTGTAAGTACAACAATTCTAAGCATAATGACAAGTACAAAAAGAGTGAGAGTATCTCTCATTGGGAAAAATGCAGGTTGGACTGTATGAATTTATCCGAGTCTCTCTGGCACCCTCAAGAAAGAGGGACATCTCGTTCTAAATACTCGTCTTGGTTTTTCAAGCACAGCAGCCATGGAAGGTAAAGTCTCAGTCCACCAGAACTTTCTAGAAATATCGTGACAATATTCTAATGCCTTTGCTTTGATTCTCTGTCGACAGGGCAGTACTCTGCTTTGTTGTTTGGCTTCTAGGGTCAGCTTACCCCAAATGCAGGTCCAGTTCAAATATACGTCCTTGCTTTTCAGGCCAGTTTTTATCTTTCTCTGTAGTTTAACGTACTGTTCTCCCAGCTCATGAATTGGCCTCTTGTGGGTTTAATTAGTGTGAGTCAACTTATCAACCATCAGACCATACAAAACAAACAGATGAAATGCCTTTTGTGGTCCTGCACATTTGAGGACCAGACTAGAACATGGACATCCCACCAAAGAATAAGCCCCCTTGGATGAAGAAATGAGATCGTGGCAGAACACAGTCAAACACAATGATGTACAGTGTTGACTCAGGGATGTTCAAAGGAGACACAGGTTCTAAGCCGTGGTCTCAGAGATGGATGGAGAGAGGGAGAAGGCAGGAATTATGATAATAACCAATATAATTTGATATGATGAAGACACAAATAATAGATCACAGTCCACCTTTTTTTTTTAAGGTAATACTTTTTGTCCGCCCCCCCCCCCCCGCCCCATTCCTGGACAAGCAGGAGATCCAGTCTCTTTCGCTGCCCCTCTCTCCCCGGCATAGGGCCAGAACCCTGCAGGGTCTTGTTTGTACGTATCTCCTGTGCCGGGCTCAGAACCCAGGTGCCCCTCCAGGCTGGAGGAACCCCCTTGCTGAGTTCCAAGAACACTTCGCTCCAAAGGACGCACTGTGTCTGGGTCCCTGGCTTGGGTCACTGCTGCCAGCACTCAGTTGTTCTTCGAAGGGTGAAGGGGTTTGACTGCTGTCAGACCTGCCCTTCCCTCGGCCCAGCACACTCCCCTCCTCCCACCAGCGCGCGCCAGCTCCACCCCGAGCTCCTGCTCCCAACTGTCTGCTTCTAAAATCCACTTGCTCCACTGCCAGTTCCCTGGGTGCTGTAACCTCAGGAGGGCTGGCTTGGGACAGGCTCCAGTGTTCACTGCCACGTGGACCCCGAGTGGCCACTACCCAGAGGTCATTCACTTGCTTCTTCAGAACCAAGAAGAGCCTGCCCAGGAGACACGTTCTTCCTTCCACTTTTAGAGCTGCAGGAAGCAAATGGCTGGATGCTTTCCAATACATTTTGTCCCTAATTTCACCCTCAGGCATTCAGAAATGATGGGGTCTTGTAACACCCCATTATACACTCAAAATCTTTGCTTAAATAATTTTAAAAGGAAATATTTGTACTCCTTGTTGTTTTGCTTTTTTTGTTTGTTTGTGTGTATGCGTGCGTGTGTTTGTTTTTAATCTTATCAGACAAGAAGCTGAAATCCTGGCTGGAAGGCTGGGCACCCCACTTTGGCTACATGTGATGAAAAGATGAGTGTGTGTGTGTGTGTGAATGTGAGTGTGAAAGAGAAATGTACCCGCTCCTGTAAGAGCACGGGCAGGGAGAGGCTGCCGCAGGGACCCGCCAAGGCCCCGGGCGCTGGGCGGATGGGGTGAGGGAGGGCGTTCGTGGATGTGTGAGATGCCATCCACAGAGACAGAAAACTCAGCGGGAGAGTCCCTTGGGGGAGAGTGTGGGGTGCTAGTTAAGAATGGATTCTGGGGCCAGATCAAAGGGCAGGGTCCAGAAATGTGTTCTGCTAATTAAGCTGTGTGTCAGTTTCTTCCTGAGGGAGGGGAAATGATGATGATGATGATGATGAAGGGGGAGGAGGGAGGAAAAGAGTTAATACAATGAAGCAATAATAGCAATGCTCTTAAAGTGTTAGCTCTTGTTGTCACTTTTTCCCATGTGCACAAAGACAGAACATTTTAATTTTTTTTTTCCTGAAACAATTTCTATCTTAATGACTGTGTGAATTGTGGATTCCCAAGGGCGTAAAAAACTGCCAGTAGTTAATGTTTAGGCTAAACCGGGGAGTTTGCAATGCCCTTGAGCTAGCGCTAGCCTTTTGGGTCCAGGTGGGTGATGGGGTGGAGGGGAGTGTGCTGTGACCAGGATTTTGGGGAGAGAGGGAGTGAAGAGGGGAGCCTTGAGAGCCAAGAGGGGTATGCAGAGGGAGGGCTGCCTGAGGGAGAAGGACTCAGAAGAGAGAGACTGAAAGAATTCAGCGCTTTGCTGTACAGTGGGTGACACGTTCCATTCCTGCGTGTCCTCGAGAAATCATCACAACAAACAGCATCGTGTTGTCAGGCCCGAGTCAGGTCTGAGTTTTGCTGTTTCCTTTTGTTTTTCAAAACGGGTCCTGTGCTATTTCAGGTCCCTATGGAAGGAGCTTTGAGGCTGTAAATAAATTGTGTCCATGAATTCCCTATGTCTTCATGTTTCTTTCTCTCCTAAAATACTAGACTAACGTAGCATGACTTCCCCCCATTGGGGGACATTTAAGAAACAGGCAGGGTTTCTGCTCGATCTATCTCCTAGTCTTTGACCTGCCGTGTCAGCAAACCTCCTGTTTAGTCTGCACACGTTCTTCAAGATTTTCGTGTGGATCAGACTCTACCCGAGGGTCACACCTTGATGATGGGGGTAGTCGTTCCTCTGGGACCTTGAGTTGCTGCTCTCTGGCTCTGATGCCTCTGGTTCTGTCTGACATGTCTAGAACATTCTGGACATTTAATATCTCCCATCAGTGCATTTCCAAACGGAATTTGGGAAGCAAAATTTCTTTAAATATTCCATTTAGTCTCTCTTTTCTCCTTTCATCTTCAGTCAAATCTTTGGCACCGTGATCCCACAGCCTTGGAGCCGGCTGCCCCTTCTCTGCCCCTGTGTGCGAGGCACCTCAGCAGGCTTTCCATCCTTTTGCTGCCCAGTTTCTGGCTTACACCTGTCCCTCAAACTGTCTCCCTCTCACTTGGTCCGTCTTTACAGTAAAAAAAAAAAAAAACCCTTCTAAAATAGAAGTTGTTTTTGTGTGTTCACTTGTTCTTAATAGTTGGTGGTTATATATATATATATATATATATACTTTAAAGAAATAATTTTTTAAAAACTCATAGAAATACTTTTCTTGGGCTTCTAGCAATAACTTGGCTTTCTCAATTAATTTCTTTTTATGTGATTCCTTTTTTTTCCCCCCTAATTTACTGCTTGTGGGTTGGGCACAGTTCCCTTTTTAAAGTTGGGTAACTGCATAATAGATTTTGTTGAGCTTTCTGCCAAAATGTGGAACTAAATCGTGTTGTAACTACTGTTACATAGTGGTTCCTATGAAAAGACTTTCTCTGTAAGTTCTTATCTGGCACTCAAAGCCAAGACATGATATTTCCTTTGTTAGTGAGTTCTGGAGAGCAGTCCTCTGTCTGATCCCCAGACTGTGCCTCTCCGCCTCACCAGACTGGGTTTTGTCAGCCTGGAAGGTGACACGAGGCCTTCCGTGTTTTAGCCTCGCTTCGTCTAGTGGTATCTTCACTTTCATTAGATGTTTCCAGTTTCATCTCACAGATTTTTGGCTTCTAGTAACTCTGTAGCCACATGGCCATGATGTAACCATGAAATTCTTCCTTAGCTCTGTGAGCATTTTCCAAGGTTACGGTCGACTGTGTGCCTCACGTACAACGTACCATTTTTCAGGAAACCCTCCCTCCTCTGGCCTGTTTGTAACGGGCAGCTCTGAGTGCACCGATCACTGCATAAAGCCCATTTTCAGCTCAACAGCCAAACCCTCTTTGTCTATTTTGCGTGTTTCTAAGCACAGAAGGTACTATGTATGTCAGCCTCATCGTCCCCCAGCCCAGCCCTGTCAGTTGTCTAATTAATGGTTCTATTACCTTGTTTTCCCTTTTTCCTCAGTCTCAGGCTAAAAGTTGTATTCATTTATGCTGATCGGATTTACCTGAACATTTATTCCGAAAGGACCCTGTCAGCTTCTTGGTGCTGGGAGCCTCATGCCCGTTCGGTTTGGCTTAAGCTTGCCCTGCCTCTGTGAGTGGGCCAGTGACCGTAGGAGTAACTGTATTCATTGGGGAATGATCAGGGACTCAGCAGGATAGACGTTTATCTCACTGTCAAGGAAACGTTATCTACAGCTGGGATGGTGGCTCCACTGTCACCGGGGACCCAGGATCCTGCACCCTCGTGTCACCATCCTCAGTGTGTGGCCTGCATCTTGAGGTCTGAGGAGGCCTCTCTCGTCTCAGCCATCACATTTCTGTTTCACTGACCAGTAACGAAAAAGACACCAGAACACGCCACACTCCCTTCTTTTGCACTCCAGCTTCCTCATATAATCCATTGACCAAAACTTAGTCTGACAGATCCACCTCCGCTGCAAGGAAGGTGGGAAATGTAGTCTTTATTTTAGGCACCCATGTGCTCTGCCAACACTGGGGAATACTGTTCCTGCGCAAGGAAAGAAGATTAGATGTTGGAGATCAATTAGAACTTCCTGATACAGACCTTAATTTCAAATAAATTCCCAGCTTCCTCCTGTCATCTCATCTGTGCCATCCAAATTTTAGGAACTATTTTATTTTATTTTATAGCTTTATTGATATATAACTGACACATAATATTGTGTAAGGGTAAGGTGTACAATGTGTTGATTCGACACACTAATATATCGCGAGACGATTCTCACCGTGGTGTCAGCGAACGTCTCCATCACATCACGTAACTACCGTTTCTTTCTGGTGGTGAGGACTTCAGAATCTAGTCTCTTGGAAGCTTGCAAGGATACAACCCACTATCCCTGCCTGTAATCACCATGCTGTGCAGCAGATCCCCAGACCTTAGCCATCTTGTAACTGGAAGCTTATGCCCCTTGACTGACATCTCCCCCTTCCTCTGTTCCCGACCCCTGGTAACCACCACTCTATTCTCTGTTTCTGTGAGTTTGGCTTTTTGAGATTCCACATAGAAGTGAGACCATACAGTCTTTTCCTGTCTGACTTATTTCACTTATCATAATGCCCTCAGTGTTCATCCACGTTGTCATCAATGGCAAGAGTTCCTTCTTTCTTGTGGCTGAATAATATTCGTGTATACCTCACAGCTTCTTTGTCCACTCATATGCTGACAGACACTCAGGGTGTTTCCATATCTTGGCTATTGTGAATAATGCCGCAGTGAACACAGGCGTGCAGATATCTCTTCAAGATCCTGTTTTCATTTCCTTTGGATATAAACCCAGAAGTGGGGTTTCTGGTTGGGAACGATTTAATTCTACACCCTTGCCTTTGGGAATACCATGGCGGAGATCCTGAACATAATTCTTACAATGAAGAACTCACCCGTGTCCCCGTTGGCTCTCTCCTGCCCTCCACAGCGCTGTAAGTTATGCCCTCTTAGCTCGGGCACTGAAGGCTCGAGAATCGGAGAAAAGATTCTCCTTTTGACAGTGTCAGAGGCTGAAGTCTCTGCTGAAGATTTCATTTTCTACTTTTTCGATTTCCAGTTCACTTCTGTTTACCACCCCTTCTCCCACTGAAACCCTCCGCTCCCAGGGGCAGGTTTTGCACGTTCCCTGCCTTTCCCATGCCTCCTGGCCGGTCTCCGTGTTTACATTCATTCCACATAGAAACGTTCCTTTCTTCCTGAAATTTGCGTGCTTTGTTTTTCACCAGGCTTTTTAACATCTTTTCCAGTGTCTACCTTACTCTGAGTGGAGTGCCTATTTTTCTTTAAATTTCCACACAACTTGCAACACTTTCAGCTTGCTACAGAAGTAACCATAAGGCAGAGCAGAAAATGCCAGGTGAAAGGTTTGCATGGTACACAAACAAATCAATTAGCTGTCTTAAACCAGCGACATTTATTCAAGAACCATTTTGGTTTTGAGCCCCAATTGCCTCTCCTAGTAAAATATGTTTTGATTACATGAAGCATTGCTCTGCCATTCTGTTACACATTAAAACATGATCTGGCAAGTATATACTATTTTGGTGTGTACACTCAGCCCCGCCCCCCAACGTTGTCCATTTTAAAGTTCTATGAAACTGAAGCCAACGAGAATGTTAACCTTAATTTTAACCATGTGTCTCAGAATTAGAAATTAAAAAGAAAGATCCCATGATGACTAACTCAGTAATAAGTGTTACAAAATTTAACCTATAAGAGGCATAAGATACCTGCTCAATTCCTCCCTCTCGGTGCTGCCACCCCTGCCCTGTCCAGGGTTCCGCCCACCGCTTCTCCTTCCCGTCTTGTGTCCAGTCATTCACAAGCATCTTTCCTCTCTCTGCAGATTCTCTTGGATTGGTCCCTGGGTCTCCATTTCAGCTGCCACCTCTCAGAGCCAAGTCCCTATCAAGTCTCATATAAATTACCACAGCAGCCTCTTAACTAGTCTCCTCACTTTCCGTGCATCCTGCAGGCTGCTGCCAGATTCAGCAGTGCTTTCAGCTTCTCTCTCCCCTGATTAAAAGACAGTACACTATTGCCTTACTTCTGATTCCTTCAAGTCCGGGCTCCTTAGCCTTCTGACAATAAGCCTTTCTCCATAAATCATGTTTCCTGTTTTCTCTCACAGAGCATCTCACTACAGGTGTCCCACTCCAGGAAGTTAGTTTTCTTCATGTTCCCTTCTCTCACCCGTAGTTTCCATCTTCAGGTCTTTGTTTATGCTGTACCTTCCTTGGAGAGCCCCCCTCCCCTCCTGTCAGTCACATGACGCCTTTCCCTCAGGGTGCTGAAGGCTCACTGCTCTCGCCGCGTCCCGCAGTGCTCTGCCTCTCCTGTGTAGTGTTTCTGCGGTGGTCTGCACTTACCAAGTCATGCCAAGTGAACTGAAGATTGCTTTAAGGTTGTTATACAGCTGTTCTATTTAGACACATCTCTCCTCAACTGGTCTATTTCACCTGCTTCCCATTCCCAAATGTGTCTAGGTAGATATAATCTGATATTCAATTTTATTAAAGAAAAATAATGAAATGAGAACCATAAAAGATTCAACACATTTATTTTCACCTGTTTGCTTTAATGTCTTCATACCTGTTCTTGGAGTGGGGTTAGGGTTTAAATCTTTTTATTTTATTCATAAAATCCCATGTTGTTCTTAAATATACCTTTGTTCTTTGTCTTTATGGCCTGGTAATTTCCATTAATTATTTAAGTGAAACGATTATGAGATACAGATCACACTAATAAGCTCAAGGGTAAACAAGATTAAACCCAGAAAGGAGAAGAGAAAGTCAAAATGTGCTTCTGTGTCTGGAGCGCCAACAAGCATGAAGGCTCATGCTGAGGGGGCTAGGACTGTTTCGGCAGGGTTTCGCCTTCCTCTGACCCAAAAGGGCCATGAACCATTACCGTGAACCCCAGAGATGACGGTCAGGCTCGTTGGTGTGGCAGAGCCCTGGCGTCAGTGTGTAGCAGGGACTTCCCAAGCAGCCCCGGCCTTCTTTACAGCGAAGTCAGAGCCATGTGATTAGTTCTGGTCCGCGGGATGTGGGTAAAAGTCATGTTCTCCACTTATGGGCCTGGCCCCCGGAGTGTCCGAGGCCATCTTTGGCTTTCTCCTTCTCTTTGCACGCTGATGAGTTAGATGAAGAAAATTCAGCGGAGGATTTGAAGGGAGGCTATGGTGGAGCCACAAGATAGGAGGACCCTGGGTCCTGGAATCATTGTGCAGAATGCTGCCCCCATCACAGCTTCATTATGAGGCGGGAAGCCCCATAAAAAGACTGGCAGGGCCCCCAAGCAGGGCCACTACTCTCCTGCTGGCACCGTCTGGTTCCCTGGCCCAGAGGCTCGATCTCACTTTTTGCCTCTGAAACAGCTTACTTACCCCTAAAATTCGATTGGTTCCCTGAACTCACTTCTGATTGGTTATTTCCTTCACTCCTGATTGGTTATTACTCTCACTTCTGATTGGTCCACTTCCCTAACTTCTGATTTGTAGTACTTTATTTGCATGAAGCTCACTCCTGATTGGTTATTTCTCTCACTCCTGATTGGTCCATTCCCCTCACTCCTGATTGGTCTATTTCTACAAAGCTTGTTCCTGGTTGATCAACTTCTGTTATACTTAATTTGCATATGATGTTGCAAAATGCAAAACTGGCAGCCTATAAAGGCCTGTGTAAACCTACAGACAGGGTCCAGAGCTTGGAGTGTTAACTCCTCTGGGCTTGCTGGCATAATAAACCTGAGCTCTCCAACTCTCCGAGTGCCACTTGGTCTCTCACCCAGATCCAGGTTGCTGTCACAACTGAGCTATAACACCAAGCTGTAACACATTTTTCTGCAATATTTTGACAGTGAAAAAATGCAAAATATACTTTGATTGATTTAAGCCTCTGAGGTTTGGTCTGACAATTACAAATAATTATATCTTTAATTCATCTTAATATTTAGAAGGGTTTTACTACCAAAAAAAAATCATTTGTCCAAAAGTTTTTTAAGAGCCAGCACATTTAATTAAATTTAACCAATAGTTGATGAGTAATTCCCGATGGGCAAATAGTAATAATAATAGTAATGCCAAGATTTATACAGTACATTAGAAATATAATGGAAGACAAGGCAGGAGATTTTACCGGAGAAGGCAGTTAAAAAGCACACAAGTAAATAAGCAGAATGTTTATAAGTGTTCTGGGGAAAGTAAGGCACAGTAACACGGCAGCAGGTGACAGGCGGAGCTTGGCTTAGACAGTGGCCAGGGAGGGTCTCTCTGAGGAGGTGTCATTTAGGTAGAGGCTTGGATACGGAGAAGGTGCCAGTCACGTGGCTCTGGGGGAGAGAGCCATCTGCAGAGAAGGCCTGGCGTGTGCAAGCTCCCCGAGGCGGGGACGTACTTGGCGTGTTGAAGGCAGGGTAGGAAGACTCGCGTGGCTGAAGCTCATTGAGCAACCGATGCCAGTGCCGGTCCCCACAGCCTGCAGACTCCGGTCAGAGGTTTGTACGTTATTCCAGGAGCATTGGGAGATATATATATGTATATATATAGAACGGAGTCAGTTCACCGCACACCTGAAATGTAAATCAAATATAGTAAAAAGCAACAACAACAAAACCCCAAAGAGCCTTGGGAAACTTTCACGGATTTTAAATAAGGTGCCTGATTTGTGTCTTTAAAAAAAAAAACCACGGCTGCGGTTTGGAGAATGGACTTGAGAGAGAAAACAGGGAGGCTAGTCAGGCAGGACACTAAGCCACAGCCCAGGCAAGACACGACGGTGGCGGGAACTAGGACAGAATTGGACGGACTTGGGATGGAGATGAAAGGAGGATTTTTTGAGTGGATTGAGCATGAGGAATTGGAGGGAAGAGGAATAAAAATTTATTAATTAAGTCACAGATACTTATTTGACACCTGCTATGTGCCAGGCGCTCTTCTAGGCTCTGGGTACAGAGCCAGGAACAAAATAGATCAAGTCCCAGCTCACCTTGACCTCACACGAGTGGTGAGAAGTAGGTAGTGGTCAACGACAGGAGTCGGGTTGTGGCGGGAAGCACTGTGACGCCGAGGGCTAGTCTGAGAGAAGACCGGCAGGGAGTCCTCTCTGAGGGGTGGTCTCTGAGCAGAGGCGCGAGGAAGTGAGCCTGCTGATGGCTGAGCGGCCATGAGCCAGGAAGTGGAAACAGTGGGTGCAGAGGCCACGGGGCGAAGGCGAGGGAGGCATGGAGGACAGTGTGGAGGCCCGTGTGGCCTGAGACAAGTGGACAGAGAGGAAGTGGGAGGAGACTAGGTCGTGGAGAGGTGGGTGGGTGGGCAAACCCTAGGCCAAGATCAGGCTTTGAGGTTATTTTGGGGTGGAATGCTATTGAGGAATTTTGCAGAGAGGAACAGAAGCAGAGGGACCAGCTAGGAGGCTGTAGTCTTGGCAAAATACGGTGGTTTTGTTTTCACCGTATTTTGGGTGGTTGGGTGTTGATGCCATAATTGAGAAGGAGAAGATGGGGGAAGAAATATGGGAGGAGAAATCACAGTTCTGTTCGGGACAAGTTAGGGTTGAAATGCCTGTTAGAAACACAGTGAGAGCCACCAAGGAGATCTGTGGCTATTTGAGCTCGGAACTTCGGAGAGGGTCAGGACTAGAGATGAAAATTGGAGCCGTCAGCCAGGGGGTGGTGTTTCATGTCCCTGGACTTGATGAGAGGCCCCAGGGAATCACTGTGGGAGGAGGAAGGAGCTGAGCTGTGGCCCCAGGGTTCTCCTACTTTCAGAAAGTAGCACAGAGGAGAAGGAGATTGGGAGAGTGGCTGGTGAGGTTGGATGGATGAAAATCAGAAGAGTTTAATGTGACAGATGCCAAGATTAGGCCATGTGTACCCTTAGAGAGTTCGACTGTGTTAAAGGCTGCTGAGAACCAAGGAAGAGGAAGACAGGAAGTTGGCCAGTGGGTTTGACCATGTGACGTGGCTGGTGACTTGCCAGGTAGGGTGAGTACAGGAGAGGAGGAAGTGGACAAGGGACAGTGAACAACTCTGGAGACAAATTTTGCAGGAAGGAAAACAGGAACGTGTCAGTAAATGGAGGGAAATGCAATTTCTGGGGCTCAGACTCTCATTTTCCTGTTTATCTGATCTCTCCTGGATGTGAGGGGAAGGCATCGCCTTACAGTGTGTTAGACCAATTTGTGTGGGACCAGCGGCTTAAGGTATTGTTTCTTTCATATGTATTTGCACTTTAAAAGGTGGGACTTTGTCTTTCGTATAGGAGGTAGTCTAATATATGTGGGGCACCTCGAATAAACAAATATTCTGGCTCAGGCTAGCTCCAGAGTGTGTGTGTGTGTGTGCGTGTGCGTGTGTGTGTGTGTGTGTACATTGTCTTCAAATCTAGGCGGCTGGAAATCTTCCTGACAATCTGTTAGGCATCAGGAATTTTTCTTTCCGGATGGGTGCCCCATTTTTCTTCTTGATAACCTCTCACTAATGAAGAGCCTGTGATGGGGATTCCATTTACAAACGGTGAATCATTAGAAACAGATTTGTAGGCGGAGAAGAATCTTCCAGCAGCAGAGCCTCACTTCTGAGACGCCATCAGTTTCCCACACACGTGGGCCTGGCCAGCGGCTCTACGGGAGGGAAGACAGCTCATTCCACGGGTCCCTCCCACACCCGCTCCAACCACAGCCTTCCTCTGAAAAAGCCCGAGGGCAAAAGGACAAACTGTCTCAGGTCCCTGGTCTTATCTCTCCTCTTTACCTCCTTCCTTAGCGGTTGTCCAGGAGACTGAGCAGTTTGCTTGTATTCCAGCCTGTGTGATCCCGCCATGGTCCAGCCGTGGTCCAGCATGACCCAGTCTTCTTGCCCATCCCCAAACTTCCTCAGAGTTTGCTGTCTTTGGTTTGGGTGCCCAGTCTGAGAGTGGGTCTGCTACTCTCGGAGGCGGGGTATTTTTCTGCAATTCAGACATTGGAGACAATTCCAGGATCTCCAAGCTTTCAGAACCATGGTGGAAGGCAGGCTGGGCCAGTGGACTTGCAGGAAAGAAGACTTAGGCCCAGCCCACATTCTAGACTCTGCTAGGAGTCTCCCTTCCCAAGTCCTAGCCCCTCACCCCTACCGTGTTTTGACAGGTTATTTTCTTCCGCCCAGCCTCCTCCTTCTAAACGCCCATCACCGGACCCTTCAGGTCACTTCGCATCCAGCCGCCGGAGAGCAGCTGTGCACCTTCAGTCATTCACGTACCTCCTTTGTGATTTTTTTTTTTTGCCGTATGCATGCACCGCTAATGCTAATTATTTACCTGAATTTTTTCTTTAAATCAACTCACCACTTTACTTAAAATATTTATTTAACAAGGAAGTTTTATTACTCTGTAAGTAGAAATTCAGGGTAAATAAAACAAGACACATAAACACCAAATTTATGTTATTAAATTCTAGTTGTATGCTTATTTACCAGACTCTTAACTTGCTTTCCCTTTTCTTAAAAAAGGGAGATGATAAAATATTAGAATTATTAAAGGTAAAGCAGCACCACACTGCGACTCTTCCCTTGACTCAGTCTGAAGGATCAGAGACAAATGCTGTGAATGTTCTAGAAGCCGCCCCATTGTATGCTTTCAAATGGTTCAAATGGTCAGTTTTAGGTTATGTGAATTTTCCCTCAATTAAAAAAAAAAGAGACGTGAAAAAGAGTGATTTTGATTCGGTGGTTTAACACCACGCTGCAGTGCAATAGCTTTCCTCCCTCATGTTGGCAGAGCCCTGCACCCGGGACGACGCGGCGCTCCTGAGGCTCAGACCCCGGGCCGCAGCCCCTAAGGAGCGCTGCTGCCTCCAGCCTGCTCATCTAAAGTGGTTTTAAACTAACCCGGTGCCTCCCCTTGAGTTTCTTGAATGATGTGATGTAGGACACAGACAGCAGTGCTCTTCTAAAGCCCCTATTTGTTCCCTTTCCACCTCTGAAACCCCCCCCACATTTGACCTTGAATGATTCACTTTACTTTTCAGAACCTAAGTTCCTTCGTCTGTAAAACAGAGATAATAGTGCCCATCTCACAGTGTTGTCACGAGGATTCCGTGGGAAAGTCCTAGAGCAGCCGAGCAAAATCCCTGTGTGTGGTAAATGTTACTTCTTTGTCCTACACAACAGTTGAAGAGTATTAAGGAGGCCACTTCATACAGCTGTTTTCTGAATAATTTGATGCCGATATGATGATGATTTGCTAGAAATCCGTGTAATCCAGAGGTGGACTAACTTAGAGTCTCGAAAATCGTCATTGTTAAATATTTAACCAACACTACAAACAAGCCCCTATACGAGCTAACGAAACAGGCTGTTCTGAGACTCACTTTCGGAATCCCTGCTTGCTGAGATACGACTCATCACTTCCATTAAGAAGCCTTAAATCATTGTTTGTATCTCCGTTGCATTTCTAGTGAATTCTCTCTCACTAAGTCTTATAGGTTGGGACCTTGCCAACCTGGTTTAATTAATTAACCTTCAAGTAAAACCAGAGCGCCCATAGAACGTTCATGGGATTTCCTTGTGGAGCATCATCACTTCTGGTCCACTCACATTTTGCTGTTTTTGGTCATCATTATTTGTATTGTTGTGTTTGGCAGCAATCCTGGAAATACAACTTACTTTATGCTAAAACCATGTCTAAGGAAAAGCTGTGACTCCAGTGTGGAGTGAAATATGGCAAACGCTCTCTTGCATTGTGTTCTCGGTTTTGGATATACATCAAACTGGAAATGATGTATTCTTTCAAACTTCAGAACTTGAGTGTGGGAGATAGGGAACTTTCAGATGCCACAAACGCACTTTTAAAAAGCATTTCAGAACCAGTCTTTTCTAGGAAGAGAGAGACAGCTAGATTCTCCAATCTTCTTAACCAAAAAGAAAGGTTAAAAACGCAGCCCTGGGGTGGGAAGAGGGGGTCCTCCCAGCAGAGGTTTCTACAGCATCAGGAAAGATGAGCAGGTACAATCTGTGTGCCTCAGGCATAGTTTGGCTCGTGGAGTAACTAAAGCCGAATGAAGTGTTTTATGATGGGTTTTACAGTTCATTAAACATTCACTTACAAGGAAGATCTGTTAACACCGTAGTTCCTGAGGTAGGCATTTTCCTTCTCAAAGTCCAGGAGGATGAAATTCTCCAGGACGAGAACCGGGGATCAGGCAAATGAAAGAGAGATGGATCTTCCTTTTCCAGGCTTTTAAATTGTGTTTTCAGCAGACGAAATCATTTGGGGGGAGCATCCTGTGTAAATCTTTCCCATTCTTTGAGCATAGCAATTCACATATTTTTTGAAAAAGAACTTTCTAAACACATCTAAAAAATGAAGATGTGGATACGTGCGTATCTAGGGCTGCTGTTACACGTGTCCCTTGACTCACCGTTACTGATCAGCATCCTAGGTCTAGTCTGCACGCAGAGACGGTCCAACTCTTTGTGATTTTGTCACCAGCAATCTAAACTGACTATAAGTTGGGGAACTGCAGGCTCTTCAGAGAGTCTTGGCTGTGGATTCCGGTTCTCTGGAATAATACCAACTGTAAGAAGCCAAGCGGACTTTTTTGGAATGCGATTTAACTAATTCTGAAACAGCTTCTCATCGGGTTCCCTGGACTCCAGTGCAACTGGACTGCTCTGAGTTTTAATCCCTGTGGGTGTTGTGAAATCATCATGTCACATAAACAAGCAACCCTCTGGCCAGGTTTGGGTTCACCTTGTTGACAGGTCTGAAACGGTAGCTCGGTGTGAGTGCCGGGGCTCGGCTGCCCCGTCACAAGATCACATTCTGTTAGACAAACACTGTTCGCTTTCCTTCGGTGCAGAAAGCCCGTGAGTGATTAAGTAGACCCGAGGCCCTGGTGGCGCTCTGAGGAGGAACAAAGCAGCCTCGTGATTGCACAGACAGCTGCTGGCTTCCTCCTGCTCCGTCTGGGCAGCGCAGGTGAACTCAAATGCTGTTGTTCCCTGTGAACTTGTCCCTCAGGGAGAAGACAGACTGAGCCCACAGGCAGAGGCACAGTGTTGAGTCCTCCATGTCTCGGCAGTGCCTCCGCGTCCTCTGCCCGCGTCTGGTCCCCGCAGGTCTGGGTCAGTTCTTCACCCTCCCGGGTGGGCTCCCCTGGGAAGAGGCGGAGTTTATTCGTCTTTGGCGCCCCTCGTGCTCCTTTTCTGTCTTTTCGTGACTTTCAGTTACTCTTGCTTCATCCTTAGGCATCTTTTTTTTTGGTTCTGAGCTCCTTTCACCCTCCTCTCCTCTGAAAACACTCCTTGGCAAAGGCTCCGATAAACACATTTTCACTGAGGTGTAAATGGCTGATGAAAGATGTGTTTCTTCTCCCAGGAGTATTTGCATTGGAGCAAGGATATAAATTGCTCAGTTTGGAATTTCTAATCAGTAAGCCAGGTGGGAAGTGGGCTGAGGGGTGCCAAATCTTCCTGAGGCCACCACAGGCCGGCTCCCAGGACAGCCCGGCCCCGCGGTAGCCGGCAGCGGGTGACGGAGGCCAGGCCGGGCTGCTGGCCGTGGGAGGGGCTGGCTCCACGGCCAAGACCCTGGCCCGGCTCCATGACCAGAGTTTGAAATTGCGGGGCCCCGTCTGAAAATCTTGAGCAAGAATCTTGCTTATCCTGGAGGAATGTTCAAAAACACTCTGAGTATTCCATTTGTGGTAAACGTTTCATTAGCTTACTGTTTTCTTCCGCTGGTGCGACAGACGCCCCCGAGTTTTACGGGTTCTTGAACTTCCCCTTTTGTGAGACATCCGAGTGCCCGCACCGAGGTTAGCTCCTGCTGACAGAAACCCTGCTGGCTTGTCTGAGTCAGAAGTGTTTTTGATATTCAGATACTGACCTCTGGGTAAATGAAAAATTGTGAAGTCGCAGTGAAATTCTTCCAGGCTTGGAGCACGCGACCATGAGCGCATCGCTGCAGAACTGGGTCACTGGGGCTGATGGCAAGACGGGGACACCAGCCTCCATGGAAAACGCAGCCCCTCCCTGGCGCTCCCTGACTGGACCTGCAGCCCGTCAGCTCTGCGTGGTCCATGCGGGACAGCTCTCAAATCAACCCCCTCATTTAAAAAAAAAATCATCGAGCTCCATGTAACTAAAAGCAAAGAGTATTTGTTAACATAATTTTTTCCCCTAAAAAACAATTCATATCTTAGAGAGTCTACTTTTGGCTTCTGTTTTATCCCAGTGAGCTGATAATTCACCATGCATTTCTTATCCCCTGATGTTCATGTACGCTGAATAACCGGTCAGAACCATAGTGTATGAGGTGTGTGTTTTTTGTTGTTGTTATTACTTTAAATATTATATAAGTTACAGGTGTACAGTATAGTGATTCACAACTTTTAAAGGTTGTACCCTATTTATAGTTATAAAACATTGGCTATCTTCCCTGTGTGGTACAGTATATCCTTGGAGTTTATTTCATACATAATAGTTTACCTCTTAATCCCCTACCCCCACATTGTTCCTCCCCCATCCCTCACCCCACTGGCAACCACTAGTTTGTTCTCTAATCTGTGAGTTGCCTGGTTTCTTTATCAGCCTGAGCTCCTTTAGGGCCACTGGCCGAACCATATTTATCTTTTCCTCCCTCCGGGGTCTTATGTGTAATAAGTTCTCATAAAAAAACTGTGAGGTTGTGAGGTGGAAAAATGAGTAAGTAAAGATGCTTATTTCTAACCCTATTTGTAAGTTAAAATCCTTCATGTCCTGGCTGTTTTGTCTATTGCACTCTAAACATCCTGTATAGCCATAACAATATTGTTTACACTGTAACACATGTGAGCCTCAGAAACATTAGGCTCAGTGAAAGAAGCCAGTCACAAGGGACCTCCTATCATATGGGTCCATTTGGATGAAATGTCCAGAACAGACAAATCTATAGAGACAGAAAATAGGGCCAAGGGGAAACGGGAGTGTGGCTGGTAAAGGTATGAAGTTTCTTTTTGGGGTGATGAAAAAAGATTTAAAATTATGTCATGGTGATGGTTGCCTAACTCTGTAAACACATACTCGATGGTACACTTTGAAAGTGATGGTATGTAAGTTACACATCAATAAAGCTGTTAAAAATGGACAAACCGTAGTCTTGAGTGAAATGGAAAGAACAGGAGAGGTCTAGGCTTGAGCTCCTACCTTTATGTAAATGAGGAACAAAAGAAGAATGAATTCTGGAACCTTACAGATACAGTGAGAAAGGGCTTTGTGTGGCTGTGAAAATGAAGATGCAGTAAGAGCTGGTACTCTTTGGGGATGAAAAGGAAATTGAGGTGGGGGAAATTAAATTGAAGCCAAGAGACTTGTTGTGGACACACCCTAATGTGACCCCCACCAACGACCCAACTTGTGTGATTCCCTCCTCTTGAATATGGGTGAGACCCACGATTTGCTTCTACCCAATAGAATATGGCAAAGGTGGTGGGATGTCATTTCCTCAATTGTGTTTTGTTCTGTAAGACTCTCTCTCAGCAGACTGGAGGGATAGATTTCCCTGCTGGCCTTGAAGAAGCAAGCTGCTCTGATGTGGGCCTCCCAGGAAGAGAACCACATGACTGGGAACCGCAGGGGGGCTCCAGGACCTGGGAGAGGGGACTCCAGCCAACAGTCAGCAAGAAGCCAGAGGCCCCCAGTCCTACAACCACAAGGAATTGAATTCTGTCAACAACCACATGAGCTCGGAAGAGGATGCTGAGCTCCAGAAGGAACACAGCCCAGAGGATACCTTGATGGCAGCCTTGTAAGACCTGAGCAGAAGGCCACCCTCAACTGTGTCTAGACTCCTGGCCTACAGAAACTGGGAGATAATAAAGGTATATTGTTTCAATCCATTAAGTTTGGGTGATTTTTTTATACAGCAATAAAAAATGAATACAGAGCTGTTACAGAAAGAAAAGGCAATTTCCTGGATCATTTTAGATGAAGGACTTCTGGAAGAGAAAACTTGGGGCAATGACAAATCGAGGTTAGAATGGGGACCTTGCAGTTGGCATTTGCAGAAGGCAGTTAAGATGAGCAGAGGTCAAATGACTCAAGGAATATGGGCTCCTATCCACTCAGATTTGTGCTTCGAGTTCACAGCCTACAGACCAGCAAAGAGATGGCTTGCAAAGGACAATATTAAAATGTTTACTATCATTAAAACAGTGGTAACAACGACAATGACAATTATAATATTGAAGATTACCATGTGCCAGGCAATGGGCTAAGCCCTTTATATGTGTATTTTATTATTTCGTTTTAAAGAGACAGCATGGGCTAGGTTCTGGCTCTGAATTCGGCTTACCAGGTTTCAAGCGCTGGCTCTGTCCACACAAGCTTCAACAAGTCTCTTAATACCCTTTCCTCTCAATCTACACTTTTATAAAACAGACTTCATAACAGTACCTGCTTCATAGAGTTGACGTGAGGCTTAAAGGGGACAACCCACGCGCAGCGTCCAGAGCCCGGCCCGGCACGCGGGAAACGCTAGTGACCGCTCGCCCTTGTTGCTGTTATTCCTACTGTCATATTACTGTTACATCGCGTGGTGACCAAGGGTCCCTAGTCTGCCACTTATTCATTGAGTGACCTTGCGCGGCTTATGCTCAACTTCAGTTCTTTATCTCTAAAGCGGGGAGAGAAACAGTACCTTCCCCACGGGGTTTTTGTGCGGATTAAATGAGATGCTGCCTGTGGCCTGATGCTGTGTGCGTGGGTCCGACATATGAGTCGGACTTCATTCCCTTGCAAAGAGGCCAGGTGCCAAATAGGACGTCGGAGTCTGTAGCCTCTTCCTTACCGCCGTAATTTTGCCTGCAAGCTTGGGAAAAGGCACCTCGCATAGCGATCGACAGGTGTCAATTCTCAGCGAGTGTTAGTTACTATTATTACTGCACGCAGTCATCACAAGTCTATCAAGCTGAGTTCTTGGTTCTTTATCGCACCCATCTTTTATATGCTAAAACTTAGACTTAGGGAAGGCAACTTGCCTAATGCCAAACAGTCAGAATTGAAAGGCAGACCTGCCTGATTCCAGAAGCAAACGTATTTCAGGAAAGCAGATTTTGTATGGATGATAGAGGACAAAGACCCTTAATTGGGGTCAAGGCAAAGAATATACTTGGAGATGGGAGTTGGGGGAACATAGGTAAAGAAAAACAGTCAGTAAAGGTAGGTGATGACAGGAGAGAAAAGATAACACAGGCTAAATGAAATTTTGGTAAACAAGCCCGTGGCACTAAGATGCATTGAATTTCACTTATATTTTACAAGTAGTTGTGATTTTTGCAACAAAACAGTGATACTGGGTTAGGAGATCTCATTTCCTGGCTCAGGGGTGGAACTTGCTTCCGTGTCTGATGTCTGTGGGCCGTGGTCTGAGACAGACACGATTACAAAATCTCACCGTCTGGCTGGAGTTGGTTGTGATGCAGGAATCAGTTGGCCTCTTTATGCAGCTAAAAGAAGGAAAATGACAAGCAAGTGGGATGAAGTTGTGTCAGAGCCACACACTCTGTTTTGCGCCAGCTTGTGTCCTGGCTTGACTCTTCGGAATCCCAAGGCTTCCCTTGACAGTCTTTTCTACCATCCAACTATTAGCGTCACACCAGATTGACCTTCAGGGCCGCCCCAGAGGCTGCTAGATGAAGACAATTTTCTTTGTGCAAGAGAGTTAGCGCCCCAGGACTGACTGAGTAACCAGCCCAGCGAGAGCAACTTCATAACAGGAGATGGACCTGGTGACATTCGGGGTAGTGATGTGATGATGGTGATGATGATGATGATACTTGCCATTTATTGGCCTGAAGAATGCACTGAGGCATCGTGAGACTTTTTTTTTAAATTGAATATAGTCAGTTTACAATGTTGCATCAATTTCTGGTGGACAGCATAATGTTTCAGTCATACATATACTCGTTTTCATGTTCTTTTTCATTATAGGTTACTATAAGATATTGAATATAGTTCCCTGTGCTGTACAGAAGGAACTTCTTGTTTATCTATTTTATATATACTGGTTAATGTTTGCAAATCTCAAACTCCCAATTCATCCCTTCCCACCTTTCCCCCTGGTAACCATAAGATTGTTTACTTTGTCTGTGAGTTTGTTTCTGTTTTGTAGATGAGTTCATTAGTATCTTTTTTTTTTTTAGATTCCACATATGAGTGATATCATATGGTATTTTTCTTCCTCTTTCTGGCTTACTTCACTTAGAATGACGATTTCCAGGTCCATTCATGTTGCTGCAAGTGGCATTATTTTATTATTTCTTTACCTTTAAAAAAATTCTATTCTTTTTTATGGCTGAGTAGTATTCCATGGCTAAGTAGTATTCTGTGAGACATTCTGATGGGTGTTAAGAGCACAGACTTTGACTCCAGATTGTCTAGTTTTAATTCCAGGTCTGCTACTTACTTGCTGTGTGACTTTGGGCAAAATACTTTATCTGTCTCATTTTCTTCACCTATAAGGGGGAAATATTTACAGTACCTACATCACAGAGTTGTTGCAAGGATTATATGTGGTTATGGGCAATATGTGTGTGTCTGTGTATATATACACATATATATCTATATGTATTTAATATTTCTCTGGGTGTGTAGTTACATAATGTATAAAGCACTCAGCATGATAAGTGGTAGCAATGCCTGAGGGCTTCCTCTGTGATAAACACTTTATCACTTTACAACAGCCCTGTGAGGGATCCCTTTTCCCACTTTACAGATGAGGAAACTGAGGCAGAGAGTGATGTGCTACAGGTCACACACTGGTGGAGCCAGGGTTTATACCCTGTCTGTCTGACTTCAAAGCCTGACATATGGAAGGGTAAGCTATGTCATCTCCCCAGAGACCACAGCAAAAGGCAAACCTAGCCACAAACATCACAGTGCCTCTAAGTTATCTTTAATTCATATGCCAGAAAAGAGACTCAGCTGTGAACCATACAAATATCTGCATCATTTTAGCACAAAATGATTTACAGCTGCTCTAGTAGAAACCAAGACGTTACACGTGATGCCTAAAACACATGCCATGCTGGATAAATGGACATTACAACCCATGGAGACAGGTAGATTGAGTCTGCTGGGGAGAGAAAATTCATCGAAATGAGAATTTTTCCCTTTTCCTCTCTAGCAGTTCACACTTACCATCCTGGAATGGTGGAAATTTTATCAGGTTGCAACTGGAGAGGCACAAAGAATTTGAATTAGGGGCTGTGCTTTCCCACTCTAGGTAACTGGAGCTCGGCAGTCCAGGAGCTGGAGGGAGGGGAGTGTCTCTCTGCTCTTGGTGTTGACCCTGATGGTTTGTGGAATCCAATGGCAGAGGAGAATTTGGAAGAACTGCAAAGACGTGTTTGGTGAAAAGAAGAGGGAAAATCTTCTCGGCTGCGAGGAAGAGGAATTGGAAAGGGTCGGAGGTGGCGGGGAGCCAGCAGGTGGTGTGGACCTCCTGGTGCAAACCAGGAGGGTTTGCTGGTCTGCAGTGGGTGTCTGACGTGAGGCGTAAAGGCTCTGAAACTCCAGGACGAAGTCCTTGGATCTGACCTGAAAGGCCAGTGGGAGCCCTGGTAGGTTTCTGAGAAACAGAGTGACGTTACCAAAACAACACAGCCCGTGCAGCATCAGGGCCCAAGGCCGGGCTGTCAGAAGCGACCTCCAGGCTCCAGGCCTGGTTGGACGGTCAGGGAGGGAAGTGACTGTGTGTGTTCTTGTCGCAGCCAACTCCAAAAAGTGTTTCAGCATGGGCGCTGACACCACGCTCAATGGCACATGCAAATACAGTAATTATGCCTGAAAAATGAGAGGTCAGCTGGAGGCCAGCGGAAGATTTGGCTTCTCTGCTTCCAGATTTTGAAATAGCAGATACGCACAACTCACTGTCTTCCGCCAAGACCTTGCTACACACCCTGGCCAGGATCTCATTTTACAATTTCCCTTCTTTTAAAGAGAAATCTCCACACAATGGCGATTGTGGCCAACGAAGTGCTTTCCCCCAAAGTGCGGGTTGTCCCAGCCCCCGCCCCCTCCCCAGGCCGCTCCAGCCCTGCCGGCCTCCCGGCCGCCCCGTCTCCACGCCACTGAGGAACCCGCGCCGCACTCAGGATGCCAGGATTTTCTTAGGAGAAGCATTTTGGGAGAGGAAGATGGAGTGGAGTCCTGAATATAATATGGCACAACGATCTTAAATATTCCAGACAGGAAAAGTTTTTTGTCAAAGCTTCTGACAGTTTAAACTTTAAAGCTTCAGCAAAACTTTTAAACTTTTAAACTTTGAACCTGTTTGAACCTCTCATGATTTATGAATTATTAAATGTACCACTGAAAATCACGGACTTTCTCTTTAACTAGTAAAGCTTTCTGCTTAAAAGCAAACGGAGCTGAGGGCGGCTGTGGGAGACGCAGCAGGGGAGAGGGCCGCATGGCTTTTGTCCGAGGGGAGCTCGTCTTGGTTGCGTAAAACCCGAACCCAGAAACTATCTAGGCGGTGAAAGGCTCAGACCAAGGCAATACAATGTGAAAATGGGGGAGCGAGACCAAAAAGGGAAATGTAAGCTGTCTGAAACTAGTTACACAAGTCGATCGAAGTAAGACTTGAGCGGATAGGTATGTATACACACCAGGCATTCTGTATATGGGCGGTGAACTTTACCTAACATAAGAGTTACCGTTTTAACCATTTCTAAATGTACGATTTGTGGCCTTCAGTATACAGTGCTGTGCAGCCATCACCAGTGTCCACCTCCAGAGCTTCTGCATCTTCCCAGAACCAAACTCTGTCCCCATTAAACACCAACGCCCGATTCCTGCCTCCCCGGCTCTGGTGACCTCTCTTCTGTGGGTCTGACTGTTCTAGGTACCCCACATAAATAGAATTTATACACACACACGGAGTGTATGATTCCACTTATATGAAGAATTTGGACTAGGTAACATAACATATATATTATATATTACATATATATGTAACTGCATTCATAACATAACAACAAGCAGAAGGAGGGCATCAGGCAAGGAAAAAGCTGAGGTTTTCCATCCACTTCAGACAGAATTGAAAGGCAAGCAAAGTGAGTTCCGAAAGAAAAAGAAGTTGGTTATCGTTTATGCTCCCAGAGGCTCCGCTCATTTCAGTCCTCAGGAGTCCGAAGCCCGGTGAAGGTGTCTGGGCTGAGTTGAGCCCTGTCGCCACCGGCAGCCCGTCTTGGGGACCCAGGCGGGCTGACGGGGGGGGGGTGGTGGTGCTGGGCAGGGCAGAGGAGGAGCCGGGAGAGGGTCAGCAGCAGGACCTGCTGGGAACCCGAGGGGCGAGCCGAGCTCTGAGCCGGCCTGGGGCTCAGGCACGTGTGCGGTGAGCCGGCCCGGCGGCGGCCCCTGCTCCTGGCTGACTTTCTTCCCTTCTGTTAGTGTGTTTTCGTGGGCTGAGTAGCCAGTTCAGAGCAACACCCTTCTCACCTCATAGCATCAAGTGTAAACTCTTTTTTTTCCATTGTTATAATTACTACTTTCTATGAAGGTGAGAGAAGAAAGGATAGAAAGTATATACTTATGGGGTTTGTTATATGAGCTTTTTTCTATGCCTTATGTGGTTCTCGTCATCTGTAACTGGGGTTTGAGTGTTCTTTTCCTCCTCTGCTGACACAGCTTTCCTCCGGCCCAGCAAGTGTGAAGTCTGCACACACCTCAGCCCCGGGGTGAGCAGGCAGATTTAGGAATTACCTAAAGCCTCTGGTCCGGCCGCATCTTTTCCATGTTTGACCTGGGTCAAGGCATAAGGGCACCTGGGAGGTGCAGCCCAACAGCTGGTTGACAAAGTAGCAGGGATTTGTTCCTTTAATAACTTCTATTGTTACCAAAATGAGATCGAGCCTGCAAAAGTCTGGGGTGAGGAAAGGGATCTCTCATGAGGGAGAAGGGAGGGGAGGTGGGGCTGTCTAAGCGGGTGGGTGCCTCCCCAGGGCACACGGGCACAAGGTCACAAGGTCCCTGGGAGGGAAGCGGGAGGGGCCCTGAAAGGGGAAGGGTGGAGCAGCAGCCACAAAGTGCTTGCGTCACAATTTGCCCAGCACTGCCCCTCACTTTACCTCTAGGAAAAAGCCTGTCCCTGAGCCCTGGGTTTGGGGAGGGTCAGCAAATTTGCTGGAGTTGCTTAAGTGCTCATTGGATCTGCCCTGTGCCCCCATCCTGGGTAAGTGCGCATGCTCCCTGACTAAGGAATTTCTGCGACAGTGCCGTGTCCCTGCTGGGATTCTGGCAATGGCCGGAAAGGCAGGAGGAGAACAGGGCTGGTGCAGTGTTCCTGCTCCTCCTCCAGCACTGGGTAACAGAGGGCGGAGCCCGACCACCAGCAGGTGGAGTCGATGGAGTCCCAGAAAACTAGACTGAGCTCTGTGGGCACCTTCTGCTCAGGGTGGAGTGGGGCCGGGTGAGAGGCGGGCGCCCCAGCTGGGAGCCCCCAGAACTGTCCCCACCCCAGGCTGGATGCTCAGGAGACAGCCCCCTCCTTCTGCCTCTGATACCATCAGTGAATCTGTATCCCCAATGGGAGAAATTTTCCTTTCTCCTCTGGTGGTGGCTTTTCTAAATCTAAGGGAGGTTTTGTTCCAGGGTGGACTTTTCAAGGATCTTTGTGCCAAGGACAGCACACAAGTTCCTGGGTTGTGTGGGTGGCCCCATCAGGTGGATGTCCCTGAGATGTCTTAAGGTCTATTGCCTGCCCCTGCCGCCACCCCAGGAGAGAAGCACCCCCTGCTCCCCAGTGGCCAGAGCAGTGAGCTACGGCTCCCTCCCCTTCTCTGACCCCACCAGCCACCACCAGGGTCATAGGACACTCGAGGGAATAAGAACAAGATGAAAAAGAGGGCAAGATTCTTCAGGAAACATAAGGAACTTGAGCAGCCTAGACATTTCAACATGGAGACCTGGCTCTGGCTTCATGTCAACCGGGGTAACAATCCAAGTATTTGAACTGAAAGGAAGAGGAAAGAGGCACGCGCCCCTGAGGTTAGCACAGGGAGGGGTTTAGAAGAGGGGGCCTGGGTAGTGGCTCCACCGTTCAGTGACCGCTGTGCAGAGTAAACCCTGGCTAAGTGCTTTATGTATTTATTTATTTTATTCTCTTTTGATCTGGGAGGGATTCTGGAGCCAGATCGCCAGGGTTTGAATTCTGCTTCCATCACTCACTTCCTTTGTGACCTTAGGCGCGGTCTTCAATGCTTGCTGATTCAATTGCCTTGACTGTAAACTAGAGCTAGTAGTAACGCCTCACTCACAGGGCTGTTCTGGGCACTGGCTGAGCCCGTAACTGTGCCTCCTACGCGGTAGATGGCATGTAAGTGTTGGCTACATAGCTCCATCCGTGTGGGAAAGACACTGGAGCTCAGAAAGGTTTAATAATCTGCCAGAGGTTGCCAGCCTGGATTTAGACCTAGGCCTACCTGGCAGGTTCCCTTGTGGTCACCCTGGCTAGCAGGACGGCAGGTTCTCAGAAACAGGGTTGTTTCCCTGAGATGATGGCGGTGGTGATGACGGAGATGAATGCGTACATTGTGCTTGGTGCCTTATATACATTATTTCACTTAATTCTTACAACGGTCTTTTTTGTTATGTCATTATCTCCACGCACTGGGTTGAATAGTGTCCCTCTGAAGTTCCTGTCTGCCCAGAACCTCAAAATGTGGTCTTGCTTTGGAATAAAGGATTGTTGCAGATGTAATTAGTGACGATGCGTTCACACTGGAGCAAGTGGGCCCTAAATCCAATGACAAGCATCCTAACAAGAAGCCCGTAAAACGACGCGGAGACACGTGGGGAGAGGCCAGGTGCGACGAGACCGGGGGAGCTGGACACAAACCAAAGGACACCAAGGAATGTCGCTCCCACCGGAAGCTGAAAGAGGCAAGGGGTGGTCCTTCTCTGGAGCTTTCAGAGGCAACGGGGCCTGCTGACTCCTCCCAGCTTCCAGAACTCTGAGATTGGTTCCCGCAATTTCAAGGCGCCCGGTTCGTGGTTCTTCATTATGGCAGCGTGCTCCCTGGGGACTCAGGGTCTCCAGTTGACACGTGAGAACTGAAGTTCAGGGAGGCTACGAGATCCGCCTTCGGTCTGCTCATTAGTGGCAGCAGACCTGGGACTCGAACCGGGTTCTGCCTGCCTTCCAGCACTGCTCTGCCGTCCCCCAGTGAGAGCCCGGGTCTGCGTCAGGGCTCACCGTCCTGTGCGCTCTGCCGGCCCCGGGGGGCCCGGTCTCTCCTGCACTTGCCCCTGTGGTCCAGACACTGTGAACCGCAAGCTGCTCGAGCATCGGATGGAAGGGACTAAAAGCAGCAGCCGCACCTCCCTCCCTCCTGGGAAAGCCCCCCCCCCAAATCCTTTGGAGAGAATTTCCCAGCTAAGCAGGTATTAACTTAGAGGGTTTCCTTAAATACAAGGGATACAGACAGTTATTTCAGAATAAAGTTTTGGCCTCCAGGGAATTACTTTCTCTCTCCAGTTCAGAGAATCAGATTAGTGACCATTCTTGACTCATGACGCGTTATCATCACGGTTCATGCACGGCTTCGCTACTTATTCCTCTATAACCAACATTACAATGTTATTCTCTCTATAATGAACACCCGTGAAGCCACTAGTAAAGCCAGCACAAGAATACTGACAGTAATTCACAGCAACCTGTATTCTCCCCCCCGTCCTCCCCACTCCCGCCTTACAAGTAACCACCCTCCTGACTGTGTCTTTATTATTTCTTTTTAAAAACAAATCTTCCTTTCAGATGTGCACGTATGTGCCCACAAGGACCTCTACGGTCTGGCCATTTTTTTGACCTTGACTTTCCCCCTCTCTTTCCTTCACCGCACACCAGCCACACTGGGCCTCCTTGCTGTTTCTCAAACATGCTGAACACACTTCCAGCCCAGGGCCTTGGTACTCGCCCTTCCTCATTCTACTTGTCCCTCTGCATCTTGGCCTCCATGTCACCTCTCAGAGTTACCGTCTCTGACCCTGGTCATCTAATGAAATCGTGCCCCCTTCACGCTCTCTCCCCTCACACTGCTCTATTTTGCCCCTTAGTGCTTGTCACTGACTGACGTTATGTAGTTAAGCATTTGGTCATTATCTGATCCTCCCACCATACTATAAACTTCAGAAGGCAATGATTTTTTTTTTCTGTTTTGTTCATTTCTGTCACCCTAGTGCTGGGCATTTGGTAGGTGCTCAATAAATCAATTCAGTTCTTCTAATAAACCAGCATCTCTTCTGTCACCCCTACATTCTGGTGAGTGTGCTAGGATACAGAATTGGACAGAGCTCTGTCCTCACTCTTCAGGAGTTTAGAGTTTAACGAAGACTCTGAAATGTAAGCATTAATTCAACAACGTGATCAGGGCATGCACAAGTTGCTACAAGAGTTATGATGGCACTGAGGACTTCCTGGAGGAGGTGGCATTTTGGCTGAGCCTTGAAGGATGAGTAGACTTAATGTTCAGGAGATAAAGTTAGGTGTCACCTTGTAGGAAGAGGCAATAATACAGGTAGAGGCACAGAGGTGTTGAGGAGCCTGTACGTACTTCTGCATGGCAGGGCAGAGGCATGAGAGCAGTGAGGCTGGAAATGAAGGCAGAGGCCAGATCACAGAGGCCAAGTCTGCAACACGGTATAGTCTGGACATCTCCCGCTTGGACCTGGGGACGCATCAAGGGACTTGAAACAGAGGAACAGTGGGATCCAGTTTGCAACCCAGACAGAACACTGTTTGCCTGGGTGTGAAGACTGGGTTGGAAGGGCGGGAGGATGAGGCAGGGAGAGTGGTGGGAAGGCTGTCTCGGGCAGTGACCCAGGCAAGAGGAAGGAAGCAGACAGGGGCCGTCCATCATGGTGTGGGCCCGGGTGGAGGTGGACGGTGTTGGGGCGGGGTGCTGCCAACTTCAGTTGTACATGTGCTGGGCTTGGGGGGGTCTCTGAGGGAAACCCAGGGCTACTCTGGTGATAACACTCTGCTTCACTGTTCTTCGGACAGAGCATTCGTGAGTGCTGTTTGGTCAGGAGGACTTTACAGGTACAACTTCATTTTTGTTAGCAAACCTTATAGGGGCGCCATTGTTAGAGCTCACACACACAAAATCAGACTTTTAATCCACTTGGGAAAGACTGCTGTGTGACCCTGGGCATTCTCCTTAACCTCCTGGAACTCCACTTCCAGGAAGTGGCGGGGGGGGGTGCGACACCCACCCTCGCATTTCTTCCCCACTAAGGTTTTACGACTCACTGCTGCCGTCTGGCCACCACGCTGCGTCCCCAGGAGGTGGGGATTTGATGGCAGGCAGGATTTTCTGTCAGTTTCTTTCTCTTTGAATTAAGGTTTGCAAGAGTCTTGGGGCTACGTGAACTCTAGTTTATTCATCCTGGCTCGGGAACCTGTGGCTGGTGGAATCTGCAGCCCCGATGGCCCACCGAGTAATGTTTCCCGGGTCCTCACAAGTGCCTGGCACTGTGCCCCGCCGACTCCGTCCTCGAGTCGTCCCGTCCCCGGGCTCATCGTTGCTGGCCCCGCACAGGCCTGGTTGCAGACCCCGTTATTGGAGACAGAGGCACGAGCCGCAGAGAAACGAGGGCCAATCTTGAGGTGAAATGACCAGAGTCCTGGGGGAGCAGAGGCCGTGCGCCAGACCAGGTTTCTCCGCGAGTCCATCAGGCCATCTGATAGCTCGTTTAGCCAGTGGGCATCCTTGCTGTTTGTACAGTCACACTTCTTTTCAGAGGGGACCCAAACAAAGGCTTAGTCCTGTGGCATCTGTACACACACAGGGGCTTTTTGTTCGGAGTTTTCCCACATGCAAATAATAATTCTGAAGCAGTTAAACAAATCTCCTGGTAACTCAGCCAGGCCCATGCCAGTCTCTGTGTTTTGCAAAGGGAGCAGGGGACCACTGAAACCAAAGGAAATGTTTCTTTGTGGGGGGAGATTCTGCTCGAGCCTTTCTGGCCAGGCGGATAACCCCTGATTAAAACCTCAGCTGCTCTCCCAAGCAGGGGAAATGCTGGGACTGGCAGGAAGAGGGGATGAGGTTGGGAGATGGAGATGGGGAGAGAGGGGCTTCGGTGAATGCTGTCGCTTTCTGTGGGAGGGGAGGAAGCAGGAAAATGCATCCTCGGCTGATTCACAAAGAGAACTGCCTGTCTGGCGTACTTGCCCTCCTGCTCACTGACATTCTCCTCTGAGAATAAATAGAGGAGGAGACAAAAATGGAAAGGAAACTTCTAAGTAATTCCAGTAAGTTGTGTATCCAGCCAGGGACCAGCCCGGAGCCAGCACACATCAAAGACAACACAATGGTCTGTCAGCTGCAGCGCTGCTCTGGGTCTGAGGTAAAATATGACACGGAGGGATGAGGTGAAAGTGTTGGAAGGAGAGGATGCGAACTTGAAGCCAAAGAAACAAAGGAGGAGGAGTGATACTCCAGCAGGGAGACGGGCTGGGGGAGTGGGGGACAGTTCTGGCCTGAATCTAGAAGGGGAAAATGTCATATCAGGCAAGCAGATGTCCTCTGGCCGGGAGATCAAAGCCGTTGCACTTGGAATGTTGTCACGATCATTTTAAAAGGCGGCCGTCCTCCAAATGCATGTGCAGTAACCAGTGAGTGTGATGGCGAGAAGCACTGGGGTGCAAATCATCAAAATCCACAAATGACCGCAGCCCTTCTTCACCTCCTGGGAGATTAATAATGGGTGGGGCAAGGCTGGAGGCTAGAGGGATCTAAGGACCACAGGCCCGGCATCCCTGGGGCTTCTGAGTGGCAGGTCGGAGCTTGGACACGGCTAGTGACATTTGGACGGGTCCTGCTCACTCAACACCGGTCCTGTCCATGCAAAGCCTGCAGATCAAAGGATGGAGAACCGGGGCTTTCTGCCAAAAAAGTAGCCCGTAAAATGCTTTCTTAAGCACAGAGAAATCAGCTTTGGCAAGAACACCCTCTTACACGTGCAGGAAAAGTGATCAAGGTAAGGGAGCCAGTGAAAATCTCCAGCAGCCAGAATGGTGGGCATTTTTCAACCTAGATGACAGAACAGTCACCGTGGACACAGCCACAGTCAAGCGGCATTTCCAGTAATGAGGGATCACGACTTGAGGCCATTTCTTTGGGGAAAGTTGGTTGCGGTTTGGGAAGTTTGGGCTTTTCTGGGGCCTCTCTCTGAACAGGGGGCTGGATGATGGCCTGGTGGCAGCGCCATGATTAGGGGACGACTCAGACACGAGTGGGAAGGGCTGCATGCCCAGGAGGGTTCCAGTCTTGGCCCGACCCACGCCCTCTCCTCCCCTCATCCGTTCTGGTTTTCCAACAGCCGAAAGCAACTTTCTGCCGAAGTCTAGGTGACGGGCTTGGGTGTGCCACCCGTTTGTTCACGTCTTACCGAGGTGTTTCCAGATGATGGATGTGCCGGCACCCGTCGGAGGATGGAAGGAGCTCACAGGAAGGAGGTGAGAACAGACTTGCCCTGGGTTCCCGAGCCTCCCCGAGGCGGGTGGACTTGCTTCAACCACAGAAAACTCCCCTTCTCCAGGCTCCCCCATCTGCACTCGGCGGCTCTTTGGTACACCTGGCACGTGGGAGCGGGGACGGCGTCTTAAGCAAGGGGGGGAGTATGGAAGAGCCGCCCGTCTCTCCGGCGACCTGCAGACCTGGATACCCCAGCCAAACTCCATTCGGGGACTGAGCCCACCTGGAAAATGTGAATTGTTTTTCTATTGGAAAGCAATACAGGCTTATTATAAAAACTTAAAAAATACAGAAAAGAATAAGGAAGGAAAAATTGTCCACAATCAAACTATTCAAAGCCCCCACTATTATGACAATATGGTATGTTGTTCATACACTAGACCATGATAATTTGTTCATTTTATCAAGCTTTAATCATATGATAAATAGAATTTTATCCTGATTTTTAAAAATTTCTATTAATAGAAGCATTTAAAGTTATTACAAACTATAAACTGTATTATTGCCCTTTTTTTACCCTTTTTTAATTTCTTGAATTAAACACAAATTGGTTGGTTTTTCTGTTTGCTTCTTGTTGTCTGCAATTTAGTACTGTGTTTTAGGCAGTGTTCGCGCAGTGGTGTGTTTTTGCTGATAGCACTTTCTGGATTTTCCATGTTCTCAGTTTAGATCTCCTATTTGACTCAAGAGTTGTTTTCAAGTATTTTTAAAATGTCTAAATGGTGAGTTTTCTTTGGTAAAGATCATTTAAAATGGCAGTTATTCAAACTGGGTAGACATGTAATTCCTCTTGCTGTGCATTTTCATGTGTTAACTACTTAATTAACGTTGTGGTGAACATCTTTGTGCATGAATCTCTTTACTTAGAATGTGAATTCTCACTGGGAGTGATAATCGCCCCTAAGGGGGCAAAAGCCGATTCTTGGGGGGTGAACTAAATCTCACTCTTTTAACGTATAAAGCACAGATATAAATGCAATACATAAATGAATAGATAGATAAACTGGTGTGAGGAGACAAGGGGAAAAGTGTCTAAAAATACTATCTAGTAAAGGGCCAAAAATGAGAAGAAATGATTAAGAAACACAGCCTTGGGTTAGAGGCCCAAAACGGAATCATTAACTCAAAGGGTGTGAACACTTTAAAGGGTTTAATACATATTCCTGGTTTGCCTTCTACAAAGACCATACTGATATATACCATCTCCAGAAATAATTGTTTATCCTAATTATTTCTTACCAAAAAACCCCCACCATTTATAAAGTATCCACAAAAGAAGACTTTAATAGTTCAATTCTCATTTTGAACATTCAGTGGTTAGTATGTTAAGAACACAAGCTTTATAATCAAACAGGTATGAGCTGTGTGACCTTGGGGAAGTCACTTCACCCTTCTGAGCCTCAGATTCCTAACCTATAATGTAAGAATTTTAATCTACTGTATCAGCCTGGATTCTTGGTTGTAAACAACAGGGATTTATTCTGACCAATTTAGGTACAAGAACTTTTCTAATGGGATTTGAGTAGCTCAAAGAATCACTGAGAAAGCCGGCTCAGACCAGGCTCGGAAAATACACTGGAAACAAGGGAAGAACCATGCACCCTTCTGCCTCATGGAATCCAGATGTGGCTACCAGTGCTGCTGCTGGCGAAAATTCTCCTCGTCCCCTTTCTTTCTGCCACTTGTTCCTGATTAAAATCTGATGGTTCTACCAGTTCACGTGCCCATGTCCTGGTTGCGGGGGGCCGCGGTGGGGTGGGAGGAGAAAACACGGGCCTGGGCTTCACAGCCTCTGGTCAGCAGCGAGAAAGGGGCCCCAAGAGGGTGGAGGGAGCGCTTGGCACCTGGGAAGGGGGATCAGATGCGGAGCAGCCAAGAACACGAGCGTCAAAAAGTCTCCAGATGTCTTTGACACCACTTTGCAGGGTCTTTGGGAGGATTACGTGAGCTGACGCGTGGAAGGTGCCGGCGTTCGGGAAGAGCTCAGTAGACGGCGGCTGTTTCTATTCTGTGACTGTTCTTAGTCATAATTCAACTCTGGCAAACCCGCTCCTCAGGTCAGCCCTACCTCCTCCTCCACTCATCCAAATCCTGGCCGTCCTTGCACGTCCAGAGCAAGTCCACATTCATCACACAACCCTCTCCGGACCCGGAGTCTCCTCAGCCTCCCTTCCCACAGCCTTTTCTTCCACTCAGTGCCTGACTACACCTGGCCTCGTCTTTCTCGGGCCCTCTTGCCCTCTGCGCGCGTCACGCCCCCGCGTGACAAAAAGGGGCAGGCCACTCAGCAGACAGAGGTCACTCGTGGCAGCTTTCAATCCCCAGCCAAGGGCTCAGGGGACTGTCTTCTCTGTGACCTTGAGGTTGTTGCCTTCCTTCCGTCCAGCGCCATCCCTTGGTCGTGAGCTCTGCGTACACAGACCCCGCGTCTGTCCGCTCGTCCAGCCTTCCAGCACGCACCTATTGACTGCACAGGTGTAACAATGATGCGGAAAGGGAGAAAGACCCTGGTTCTCAGAGCTTACAGTCCACCGAGGGCAGTGTGCGTGCTTCCTCACCGCCCTGTAGTTAGTTCCGAGGTCAGAAGTCAGACTGGGCGAACATCGAGATGCGAGCGGGGCTGTGTTTGTTTAGAGGAGAACCTCTTCCTTGTCTTTTCTGGCTTCTACAAACTGCCTGCATTTCCTGGCTTTGTGGCTCGTTTCCTCAGTCTTTAAAACCAGCAGGGATGTGTTTTTGTCCTCATAGCTCCCTCTCACTGACTACAGCCAGGAAGGGTTCTGGCTTTTGTTTGTTTCAAGGAATCATGTGACTGCACTGGGCCCCCAGGTAATTCAGAGCATCCCCTCACGTCAGGCTCCTTAACACATCTTCAGAGTCTCTTCAGGCATCTTTGGGGACCATTTTTCTGACAAACACAGGTATGTGCACAACTACCTACAGTTCAGCATTATGAGATGTCCAAATAAAAGAACCATGGGGGTTTAGAGGAGAGAGAGGCCACCTTGAATTGAGGGGAGAGAGAAGGCAGTGGAAAGAAAGGACCCATTAGGTCAGTTAGCCGTTTTTGACCATAAGGCTTTTTTGTAGAGGGGTGAGCAGATACGGGGCATGGGGGGTAGAACACAGACATCCATTTCCTTATTTATGCCGATTTAAAAGACCTTTTCTTAGCCACCATTAACTTTCACCTCCCTCACGGGGTGCTACTTTAGAGGCTCCGGCAGCATCTTTTGGTCTTAAGCTTAAAGAGTTGTGGTCTGGTGGAGTGACCGCTAATATCTTGATCAGCATCTTTTAAAAGTCAGATGGGCTTCTCAATTTTCTCTCTTCACTGGAGATTTTTCTGGGCCACCTCAGGAAACTCTCCTGATTTTCCAGCCTACACATGAATCTTAATTCTCTGGTTATAGACAGCATCTGTCTATCTGTCTGTCTATCATTCATCATCTATTTATTTTACTACCATTCAGGTCCTTACCCTGATCACATTTTCTAGCTTACTCACTTCCCAGGAATTTCTAAAAATGTATATCTAAAGCCCGCTCTTTTTTATTTTATTTTTTTGACAACCTCTCCTGGACCAGGAGACAGGCATTCCCTCACTGCAGACAAATTAAAGAAGGGACCAGTTCTTTCCACTCCAGTGCTATCAACCACACCTCCTAGGCAGGTCTCAAAGAGATGTGCCCTTATCCAGAGTCAGACCAGAAAGAGCGGCCGAGTCTCTCTGACTCCAAGCTTGCGTCTCCTCAACCATCTGCAGAGGCTCACCCACTGCTCCCAAGAGGCGCTCCCGCACCAGGACACACACACACACACACACCCCTGTTTGAAGAAGGATGCAGCAGGCAGAAGTTCTATATAGGATGCTGGGGATGCGACAAGACTATACGTGATTACATGCCGAATGGTTGGTACAGACAATCAGAAAACAAGGGGAGGAAGAGGCACTGCTGGTGGGGCCAGGCTGGGAAGAGGCGAGAAGACCAAGTGATGGCACAGCGATCGCATAGCCTAGCTCAGGCCAGAGAGTTGCATACATGACAGTTCTTTAGCACAAGCTGAGCGCCCCCGGGCTGACTTTCAATTTGATCTGTAGCCTCTGGAGCTTGGGGGCTGCGTTGCCAACGTGTCTCAGTCCAGGGTCGCGCCCAGTGGTGGAGCACGTGACGCTGCTGGGAGAGCCCCGAGTGGTTGCCAGAGTGTCTGAGAATTCCAGCTCCCACTATAAGAGTCGGAGTTGATACCTGTGACAGTCGTGTTTCTCTGCTTGGGCATTAAATGCATACCAGCCCCCTCCTGAGGGGCCCTTCTGGCTCATTCAAGCTACTTCTGTTTCCTTTCCGAGGCTGGGGGCCTCCACACCTGTCCACGCGACGAGCAGGACCACCGTTTCCTTGCCTGGACGGCGGGAGTCTGCTTCTGTCTTTCAGTCTGAGAACAGAGATGAGTCATTTTTTTTAGCTTCGCACAGGAAAATAAGAGAAAGCAGGGAGAACATGGATCAGCCAAAAATCTTCCCCTGGGCAGCTGCCTCTCAGCCAACAGGGAGTGAAGAGGAGAGAAGGGAGATAGTGACGTCTCAGCCACTCCATTAGACGCCTCGGAGCCCCTGCTCATTAGGGACGTGGAGAAACCGGTCCTTCTTGGTAGCGCAGACGTTCTTTGCCTGCAGTAGGCCAAGAGGAAGGACGAGAAAGGAAGAGGCGAGAGATTCGTTGCCTTCTGACAACAGTGGACACTGTTAGCAAGGCCCCGCAGGAGCCGCCGTGGGCCCCAAGCAGGACAGGAGGTCCCAGAGCGCAGGGCAGGGGTCCAGCCACAGGGATGGGAGGAGGCCCGATAAGATGGACAGAGAATGTGGGGACAGGGGACTGAGGCGGCCAAGCGATCGGTCCTATTCAGAGAGAAGGGGAGGTGGAGTGGGGAGGTGGGCAGAGCAGAGGCAGGGCCGGGGCAGAGCGGGGAGACCCTGTGAGGTGTGTGGTCTGTGGCGGGGGACAGGGAGCCTGCAGTCAGTAATGGGCCCCAGCAGTTGGGATGGAATCAGGGGCAAGGCTCTAAGCCTGCAAGGAAAGGGAACGGCAAGACAGGAAGAAATGAGGTGCCAGGCAGGTGACTCCGTCCTGCAGAGACAGCATGACATATTAGAGTGGGGCCCTCAGGCAGACCCGGGCTCAAATTCCCATTATGATTCTTACTAGCTGAGTGAACTTGAACAAATCACTTAGCCTTTCTCTGCTTTGGGTTGCCCATGTGTTACAGTACGGGGGCAGTGGTATTCAACTGTATTCTCCAGAATCACACCTACAGAAGCAGTGTGTTATTCAAGTAAGTCCGAATGTCCTGTTTGGGGGACGATGCTGACACCCCAATACTTGGAAGGCAGCTTGGGAGAGCAGGGAAGGTGAGAGGCTGGCCGTGTGCGTCACGCCCCCTTTTCCTCTTGACCCCTCGAGTCTCCAGTAAAGTTGCTAAGTTCATGAATGATTTGGTGTGAAGAGCCTTTTGGGGTTGCCAGAGGGTGGGGTATGGCTGAGTCAGGGTTGATGTGGAGCAAAGCAACAGCATCATACTTGAATGGGATGGCGGGGGAGGCGCACTGCCTGGTCACAGGCACAACGGGGTTGACGGTACTGCCCTCCTGCAGAGCACCTGTGAGCAGGAGACGGGAGCCTAGAGCGCCCAGTCCGCTGCCCGGTGTGAAGTCAGGAAATCCTAGCGTTATCCTTAGCCAGGGAAGCTGCCCCCAGGGTGAGATGGGACCCCGCTCTCTGGGTTTCAGGTTCAAGGAGGAGCTTCAGGCACTAGAATGAGGCGGAAGCCCAGACCCCCAAGGGCGGGCTGCTGGGTGGCTGAGGAGGGGCTGGGCGCAGAGCAGTGCCTGGCTTTGCATCTACAGTGGCACCGTGGGCTTTAAATGCTGTGCCTAATTTTTCTTGAATTTGACTGATGTCAGATTGAGAAAAAAATATTATGACCACTCAGAAATGATTTTAATGTTCACGTGTTGAAGGCAAACCTCAGGGTTTAAGTAAACGGCTCAGGAATCTTGTTGCTCATTTGGGAGACAACGATGCAAAGCTGTGTTTTCTCTCTTACTGATTTAAAACTCTGGTTTTCAACTTTTACACTAACTTGTTTTGTTTCTTTTAACCTGGCAATGTATCCATGTAAAATACTAAAACTTAAACCAGAGGTAGAGCTCGGGAAGAAGTGGGAACAACTTCATACGTTTGCAGCGTGTCAACTTGACCTGCAGGGGTTCTCCTCTGCACCCAGAAACGTTTGGAACCTTTTCCTTTCATAAATACCTGACATAGAAAATCTGACCATTTACAGCTTTAACTTTCCTTGAACGGAGACGCATCCCAAACACAAATTTCTCCCTCCAGGCACATCTCGAAAGCTGCAGCGTTCCTGGCAGAGCTGGACGGACTCACACGCTGTCCTTTCCCTGCCACGTTCAGCTCAGGCGGTGGTGATCTTCTTCCTGGGGTGGGAGTTGGAGGCGGGTAGGATGTGAGGCCACTGGATGCCACTGGATGCCAAATGCACAAATGAACCAGGCTTTGAATTCGTAGGGTTGGGGGTGAGCTACTTTTGGAAAATGAAGCCTCTTCCTTCAGTTAAAAATCCCCTGTTAGGTTTGGAGACTGTTCTTAGCACCGTGGTTTTGATGGCAAAGCTGCTGGCGTGGATGGGGGGCTTCCAGCGCCAGGGCGCCCTCGCCCAGCAGAGTGCTGGCTCTGTCGGAGCTTTAGGAGCACAGTCTGCCGCAGGCCGGGTTCCCCAGACGGAACCTGGAGACAGGAGCCTTGTGCAGGTGATTTTTGTAGGAGTGCCCCTGGGGTGAGTGGTGTGGAGACAGCCAAGGGAGGGAGGTGATGTGAAACCGCATCCTGCAGAGGTGCTGTGAGCAGGGCTGGGGCACCGCTGTCCTCCAGCTCAGGGCTCAGGGGATGGGGTGCTTGCTCTCCCGTGTCTGGCTAAGGGCTGCCTTTGGGGCTGCAAATTCCCAGGCACTCCCTGTGTGCCGGCAAAGTGGGCTCCAGCATCCGAGGGGCCCCCAGCAGAGGTGGGGTGCCAGCTGTGGAAGTGAAAGCACCCAGAAATGGTCATCGAAGTGAGATGCTTGGTGATGGCCACGCTGTCCCAACAGTGACACAGTGACACAGCTTCGACCTCTGTTACTTGTGTGTCTCTTCATGTCTCCAGAAGTTTCAGGATACGAACAAGCTACCTCGAGTTACATATACTGAGAAGAAATTGCTGACAGGAAGTTAGCCACCTCCATCTGACTCTGCCATTACAGGAGAATTCAAGATGGCTCTTGAAAGGATTTTCTCTCCTTCTTGAAGGAAATTCATCTAAATTGGGAGGAGCGACTTCTGCCGCTGGCGCTCAGCGCTCCCCACGTGGGTTCCCTCCTAACTGCTTCTTCTCTCCACAATCTCACTGTCTGTCTCTGTTCTGTCTCCTCTTTCAGGGCTCAGTTGAGGATCTTTGCGTTCTATTCTGGCTGACCTCTCTGCTTTCTTTTTTAGGGGTGAGGGGAGGTAATTAGGTTTATTTGTTTATTTTAATGGAGGTACTGGGGATTGAACCCAGGACCTTGTATGTGCTAAGCAGGCGCTCTACCACTGAGCTATCTCCTCCCCTACCTCTCTGCTTTCATTGCTCACTGCATTCCCCTGGTCTTCTATTCAATAGTTGTGTCCAGTACCTCCAGAAAACCTGGATAAAGCACCTACTCTGTGCCTAACACTGTTTCTGGCCTGGAGAGACAAAGACAGACAATGGGGATACTGTTCTTGCTTCCACGGAGCTTGTGGTCCAGGATGGAAGGCAAACAAATAAACAGGTGATGACAGTGTTGCGTGATAAGTGTTAGGTGCCCAGGGAATGAGTAAATGGGATGTCACCCCGGCTTAGTGGGCCAGGGGTGTTTCCTGAAGGAAGGGACATTTAATTGGAGACATAGAGGGTGAGTTGGCAGCCAGGAGAGGGGCTGGGAGGGCAGGAAGAGTGCTCTAGGCAGCGGGAGTAAAGGCTGTGGCAAGAAAGAAAAAATTCACATGATTGAATGATAGAAGATGAGCCAAAAAATGGAAAGCTAGAAGAGAGAGAGAGGTGGGCATGGGGGGTAGGCAGAGGCCGGCTCAGCGAGGACGGGCTGGCAGCGGTTCCCCGCATTACCACGTGCTCCCTCACCCTGGACTTCTTACCTGACTTTCCCTCTGCCTGAGAAGTCTCCATTCTAGGCAGCGCCCTCACCCAGGGTTAGGTCCCTCCTGTTCCGGTGCCCCTGGAATCCTGCGTGATACGTCCACTATCACAGGTGTCACACCACCCCGTGTCTGCCTGGTCCTGGTTGTCTCTTGCTTCTGGATGGTGAACACGCTGAGGGCAGGTCTTCTGAATGAAGACAATGAATGAAGCCTTTGTCCTCAAAGGATGCCTACGGGCTGGCCTGGCCCTGCCCATGAGTCACTGGCTTCCCAGGGAGATGGCAGTTTGGGCTCAGCTGAAGGTGGTTGACAAGAGGAGAAGAGAATGCAGAGGCGGAGAGGGACGAAACATCGAAAGATGGAGAGGAAATGGAAAAGGGAAAGGAAATACAAGATTTCACTCAGCTTTTTCACTCAGTTCTTAGAGAACGGGAATACAAGTGCAGTGAGCGCTACAACTGGAAAAGATCACAGCAAATCGCCTCTGAAGGTGATTTAGTTTTGAAACTAAAGAATACAGAAGAGAAACTTGGCCGAGTCAAGGGAAAGGCTGTACCGGAGGCAGTGATGGTGGCGACTCAGGTCTCTGCCCATCAGATAAGAGCGGGGCTCCTCTGAGTCCTCCAGGCAAATCAGAGTGGTCAGTCCCCACTGGGAGACTGTGGTTCGCTTTTATGGCTTTAATTAAATTGAATTAACTATAATAACCAGGGCTTCTGTTCGCCTCACTCTCCAATTCAAAAGAGGCCAGTTTAGCTGCTGGGCACGGTGCTTCTGACCTGGCAGGCAGAGTTGTGCGCATTTGTTCTCATTTTTCTCTTGTACTGGAAGGGCAGGCTGATCCCTGAAGAGCTGAATTACAGTTCAGGCACGGAAATGAGTTTCACGTGGCAGTTCTGAGTCCCTAAGCCTGTCACTTCTCCGCATCTGTGGGCCCCACGGCATTCTGGGTAAAGTGCAGCGTTTGGACGCCGGCTCTCTCCTTTTACTAGCTGTGAGATCTTGAGCGAAGCCCTACAGAACAGTCCTAAATCCATAAAACGGGAACGATGGCCATGCCTACTTCTCAGGGCTGTTTGGGAATTAAATGTTGCACGTGCAGCACAAGGCGTGCCTGGTGTTCAGCAAATGCTCAGTGGGTGCTGTCAGCGACACACATTTACTTTGCTGGGGAGGCAAAGACCCTGTCTCCCCATCTGCCCCTCGTTGGGCGCCTTTGCTGTTCATCCCAAATAAATGCTCGCTTGCTCCGGGGTTAAAGGGACACTGCAGGAAGCTGGCTATTCTGTCGTCCTTGTCACTCCTTGGCCGAGCTGACACTGCTGCCCTTCGCTGTGGCTTTTGGGAGTCACTCCTGCCCCTGGTATCTGTCTCTCTCCCCTGCGGTCTCCTCCGAGGTCTCACCTACAACTTTCCTTTGGATTTGATATTTGTAAGTATTTCAAAACGATCATCACACTAAGTCCATTTAACATCTGTCACCACACAGGTACAGAACTTTTTCTCTTGTGATAAGAACTTTTACGATCTACTCTTTAACTTTCAAATACGCAGTGCAGTGTTACTCAGTAGAGCCGCCAGGCTGCATGTGAACATCCCCAGGGCGAATTTACTTTGTAAGTGGAAGTTTGTACCGTTTGATTCCCTTCACTTCCTGGTTTCAGGTCCTCCAGTGAAATCAGCCTGCTTCGCACCTCCCCAGAGGTACGTCCTCAGTCCCTCTCCACATCTGTAACGTCAAAGCTCTGAACACTGCAAGTTATTTCATAACTCATAACTCGTGTGAGGCTATCAGAGCCTTCGTTTGCCTCTTAGATGTGTGATGGGTTCTGCAGAGTCAGTCATGAGTTTGGTAACAGGGCGCTATTCAGGACTCCCAGGCCAGAGGTGTATAATTCAAGGAATTGCCCTGAACTACTCATCTGAATCTGGAAAAGTTCTGACTCAAAAACACACCTGGACCCCAGGTTTTCAGAAGGGGCCTGAGCACCGTAATAACAACGGCTGCCCTCCCCAGACGGTTCTCAGCCTTATGCCACGTGGTCCCCACACAGCCCTGTGGGTGGGCTCGTTCTGCCTCCCGGGTGGCAGTGCTGACCAAGCAGAGGTTGCACATTTGACCAGACACAGTCAGGCCCTTTGTCTTCACCACCTCTCTCTGACGCCCATGTTTCTATTCCACACTCACTGAGATATGACTTACCTGTTCAAATTAGAGAAACAGGGCATTTTGTGGTGGTTCAGAACATGGAGACAGGATGCCTAAGTTCAAATCCCAGCCCCGCCACTTAGTGGCTGTGTGACTTTGGGCGGGTTACCTGACTTCTCTGTGCTTCCGTTTTCTCATCTGGAAATGAGAACAATAATGGCACCTATTCTTTAGATTGCTGTGAAGATGAGTCGGTGAGGTACTCACCTGGCCCACGGTAGTGTTAGCTGTTATTATTTCATCTCTCCTATGTGCAGCTGACCCAGCACTAAAGAACCTCATGTTAACAGAATTAGATTGAGCTCTAGGGCAGGTCGCGATCTCCTCCTGTAGGGGTGTAGACTCACTGCCCATGGGGACAGCCTCTAGCACAGGTTAATTCATCCTTGTCCAGTGGTGGTTCCTGTGGGTTCAGAGGTTCGCTGCGTTGGTAAACCAAGGGCTTCTAACCTCACAGCACGATAAGATGGGAAAGGAAGCCTTGCTGGCCATCTTAATGCATTCTAGTTCCACCGGAAATTCATTTTACCTTATCAAGTTGTGAGAATGTCTGTGTATTTCAGTTCAAGAGGAGTATCTTTGGGAAGGTGAAAGAGTTAAACTTTTACAGTTTCTGCTTTAAATAACTTCTAAATACAAGCCTGTTTGGAGAAAAGGTAAAATAACATGCAAATGTCTCACTTTGCAAAAGAACAACAGGAAGCCTCAGCTGGCAATGTTTCCCCAAGCGCTTTAGAGAGAGGAAGGTCAAGGTGCAGAGGCATAGTGGGTCGGTGACACATTCTGCCTGCTCAGGGGGAGCTGTGTCCCCTGCAAGTCCCCTGACCAGCCTCATCCCTGGAGCGTCTCTTTCCCGAGCCTCGTGGAGGAGGCATCGTGGGCTCTGCACAGGGCGGGCGGGGGCAGGCGGAGGCGGGCTCTCTGCAGAATCCACATCGCAGCCAGTTCAGGTCCCGTGGAAAGTTTTGGGGTTACCTATTCTTACATATTCTGGGGGGAAAACCCTTGAAAAATGGTAGGAAAGGCCATCTTTTCTCAGTACAAAGAAGTTATATTATGGCTCCTGGAAACGACAACAAAACAGGACAAAGGAAAATCAACGTTCATTCTGTCTTGAACACTCAAGCACAGAGGGACGATCTGTGGGAGCTTTGTGCTTCCCGCGGGGCTGACCTAAAGACACCTGCGGTTCTCAAGGACTTTCTGGGAGGTGATGGCAGCCATCGGCTGCAGGGCCGGTGTGACCCTGGCTCTCCCACTGTTCGGGGGGGTGGGGGGAGGTGGTGGTCACAGACTCACAGAGGGGCGCTGTGGTTGGGCCCCTGGGCTGGCAGCCGGCCTGCCCTCAACCGCAGCTCTGTCTGTGGGGTTTGGGCAAGTACTTTAGCCTCCAGGCCTCAGTTCCTTGGCTGTAAAATGGGGAGGATCAGGGCATTCAACTCACAGGGTTGCTGTGAGCATTGAGTGAAGACATGCAATATGTTTAATGACTAGAATCTAACAGCTAATCACTGTGTTATTTCCATTGTGTTCTGATCCTAGTTGTGCAACCAACCTCTTTTAGACTCTATTTCCTTCTTATAAAATGGAGTAGAAATACTTACCTTGGGGCCGTTAGAGTTTAAATGGAATATGTGCAAAGTGCTCTTTATTGAGTTGGATTCTCAGGAAGGGTTTTTTCTGAGTCGCCTACATTTTCTTAGATTCTCCATGACATCTATTTAAGTGCAAGTCTGGTAACACTCCCCTGCTTCCAGGACAAGATGCGAGTTCTGAATGGCTTGAAGCAGCAGTGAGGGAGGCAGGCAGCCCACCAGCTGAATAAAACCACCACAGAAGGAAACATTTAGAAAGTTGCGTGCAGTGCTCGGCACCATTCTAAGTATGTAATAACTTTTTTAAAATCTCAGAGCACCGGGTCTGTGTCCTGAGCCCAGGCACTGGCCTGGGACAGGAGCTCTCGAGGGAGAGAGGTGGCTGGGTGTGCATAGAAGGAAGTGAAAGGGGAGGCTGGCTAGAGTGTTGTGAACACCAGCCCACCTTTGACTTAAAACAGTTTCTTCAAGGAAACACAACTCCAGTTATTCTTTGTCACCAAAGCAGCTGCAGTCTCTTGTCCGGCATGTCCTATAATCGTTTTTCCCACTTCCTCCTTCCCCTTCCCTTGGCCGCCTCATGGATACGGACAGGGACAAATGAGGCTACAAAGCTCCAGTGACGGCACACAGTGTCCTTCTCTGCGGGCCACTCGCTCACAAGGTCAGCACAACAAACACCGCCTGCAAGGCCGCCCCGGGAAGCTGGGGGGTGGGGGGAGCGGGCAGCGCTGGGTCTGCGGCTCCTGCCTGGCGGAGGCCAGCACCCGCAGGTGCTGACTGGAGAGGGGACTTTCTGGGGAGGGCAGGAGAGAGGCGGAGGAGATGTGAACTCAGGGACACTTCATTTGGGCATTTTGAAAGATTCCCCACGAGGCAGTCATTGGAATGAGCTTTTGCACCTGGAATGCCTGATACTCACCGAGCACCTTGTTACCTTTTTTTGGTGAGAACCAGAGTTTGACTCAGTCACCTTAACACTCGTTATTTCTAAAATGACAAATGGCAGAAATATAATCCTTACTGTTAATGTTACTGTTTAGGGGGTGGTGGGGAAAGATTCACCAGCCTCTGAACCATCCCCATGGAGTACATTCCGTGGTGTAACTCAAAGATCTTATGTTCCTTCTCCTAACCAGAGATACTTCAAGAATCATGTTGTACGTCTGTGTAGCACCCAGTTCATAAATTATTTACATCATTTTTTAGGAGACAAAAAGAATCCTTCTGTTTCAAATTTAAAACCCTCTCAAAATGAAATAGAAATACCGTTTTTCCTGGGCACAGCTTTCCCAGGCCATGGCTGTAGAACGGGGCTTTCTTTTCTCCCTTTATTGAAAGATTATATGAATCTCAGGAAAAGAAAGCTGATTTTAGGTGGCTAAGACCAAAGATTTAGAAAGAAGAAAGGAGACTTGTTTGGAGGATCTGCCTACTTGGGAAATGATGAGAGTTTTATTTCTTAGAGACAGGATTTATGGATTTACACTTCCTCCATAAGATAAATGACTCAGGAACACTTTTTTCCAGCACTAACTCTAATCAATTACCTTTGTTACTAAAGAAATAAATAATCTCTAAAGAGTCAGAGAATTAAAATGCACTGAGTTCCAGTGTTTGAGGTTATTTGAAACTTTTTTTTCCGGGAAGGGGGCGGTCTAGGTAGAGTTGAGCTTTAGCTAATTCCTTGTTTTGGAGTTATTTTTCCTTTTACCAGGAGTATTGATCCACGTGAGAAAATCAGACAGGTTTAGAAGAATCACAGAATGTCAGGACAGGAGGGCCTTTGGAAATGCCCTAGCCGAGTGCCCGCTTTCACAGCTGGGACGTGGAAGCCCAGAGAGTTGGGGCAACTCGCCCGGCATCACCCACGGGGGCGGCCGAGCAAGGGTCCCGGGGTTGAATCCCAGCCGGCTCGAACACCACAGCGCTGCCCTCGCCCCTTGCCTTTGAGCTGCCCGTCCTCTCCGCACTTGGGGACAGAACCCCCTTCTCCATCCGCAGCCCCACTCCTCCCACAACACACAAGGGGTCCGGGCACTTGAAATATTTCCACGCTGGACCGGACCGGGGTGCGGCCACCCCGCGCCAGGCGCGGCCGGGCGTCTGCGGGCGCGCGCGGCGACGCCGCCCCGGGCGGCCCGTCCCAGCGCCCGGCTCCGGCGGGGCGGCCCCGGCCGCGCCGCGCCAGGCTCGCGGGGGTCAAGTCCAGGTTGCGGCGCAGGAAGGCGGCGGGGGAGGGGCGGCCCGGCCGCGCCCCCACCTCCTCTCCTCCGCGCTGGGCGCGGAATGTTGGGCCCGTTCCATCGGCGTGGTATGTCTGCGTAAACATCGTCAGCCTCCGGAGCCGACGCGTTGTGCAGTTTTAATTTCGCCTTACAAACTGCGGCCTCCTCGCGTTAGCGAAGAGGCTGGAGACCTGGCCTCTCCGCCTCTCTGTTGCATTCCTGGGCGCCCGCCTTCCAAGACTCGAGAGGGAGAGGCGCACCTCTCCAAGGGAGATGTCCCGGCTGGATTCTTCACGCACCTCATTTGTGACATTGTCTTTGGCTCGGGAGGAAATCCTTTCCACGCATCTGGAACTGACGAAACTTCATATGAAGGTTTACTTCTTAATCTCCCGGGCGGGAGAAGGGAGCAGAATTTCTGGCCACTCCGTCTTTGCCACCGCAAGCCGTGACAAGTAGCGATGGCTGGACCGCCGCCTGCCGCCCAAAGAGCCAGCGCGCTTCTCTCCACTCCTTTGCCAGCGTCCACGCGTCATCCTCCCCTGTGTCCCCGCCACCGTCCCCCTGCGCCCAGCCCTCCCCCACCTCCCTGCCTCGCTCATTTCTCGGAGCACAAGCTGCATTCAGAACGTCTTTTCAAATCCAAACCTTTAAAAAATCTATTTCAGCATCCCTGAAGTCTTTGCTTTTTTCACTCTGATGGGAGGGGCATCATTCCCCTCACTTGGGGTAAGAGACTGCCACGCTGGGGAGACTTCTTCCAGGGTGCCTATTTTGGGGGCAGATCATACAAATAACGAAGAAAAATCCCCGTGGCAGTTTTGACTTTAAACATGAGGCGAGTTAACAAGGAAGCAGCAATAAATTCAGCCCAGGGCACGACCCAGCACTAAATTGTCTCTTACAGTGTCCAGATTTCTGGCCAAGTTGTCAATTTGATGTCCCCTTTCTCTGCTAGGCTCTTCAAGTCTCCTTTCAGGTTGTGCTGTGTTTGTTCGTTCACTTTTGGTTCACTGCCAAGTTATCTCTGCTGTAATTCTCCCCCCATCCCACCACCATTTTTTGACCCTGTTTTCCAAGTTCCTTAAGCATGACCAGGACAATACCCTCACCCTGTCCCCCTCCATCCCTCACGTTGCTTCCATGGTAGAAATTTTGAAACCAGCTCGTGTCAGGACGTTTTGTTCATCCCTCCCCACAAACAAGCTGGTGAAAGATGGAAGGACTTGGTATTTGCTGGAAATGAAAACACGGGGAGCTGCTGGCACCAACACCAGGATGTTCTTTTCGTTCTTTGCACAAGGTGATCATGTATCTTTCACATTCTGCATCAGAACAGCGCAGAAGAACACGTCACCCAACTGGAGCCGAGCAGCACCGGCGAGGGTTAACAGAGAAGCACTTAATGTGCCTGAGGAAATAGTCCAGAAGGATTAGACCACGTTAGGCTAATAGGCTGATCAGAGTGATAAAGTTTTCCCAAAGATTCTTTCCGCTTTACGATTACCAGTTACTATTCTTCAAAGGCAATTGGGTAAATGGTGTTGGTTTTAGGGTTTGGAACCCTCCACTGGGACAGCCCCACTACAAGCCTGCGTTAAACACGGGATTACCTTTCCTGCTCCGTTAGATTTAGAAGGAGATCATGAGAGCCCTCCGTACACATCACACAGTGTTTTCCTCTTCATGTTCCATGAGTCAAAAGCAGGGAGATCAAACGCGGTCAGCACACTAAGTGCTTCTTAGAACAAACCGTCCACAGTGCAGATCATTCCAGCTGCCCACTGGACAAGATAACAAACGGAAGGCAAAGGCGGATTTTCCTGAGCATACGAAGGTTACTCAAAGCATATAATAATAATAATAATAATAATAATAATAATAATAATAATAATAATAATAATATAACGGCTAACACATGCTGAACACAGGGTATGCCAAACCCTGTGCTGACGGCCTGCATACACGATCTCATTTATCCTCACGAAACTTCAGTGGACTGGGCCCTTCCTACCCCAACTTTGCAGATGGGGAAATAAAGTCAGAAAGAGATCCTGTCACGTGCCCAGGGCCACACAGCAAGGAAACAGGAATGAGTTTAGAGAGCGCCTCGGAACTCCTGCACGCTTCTGCCTCCCATACGATTCCATTCTGAAAGTCAGTGGCAATGTCAGTCAAGAAATGAAATAAGATCTATTAAATGATTCTGTGAAAAGCTACCATGAAGGGGGCACTTAGGGTAAACTAGGCATTCAATCCTTGCAGCTGCCCCTGTAGGTAGACACATAGCATCACCTCCAATTTGAAGATGGGACAAAGGGGCTCAAAGAAGCAGAGTAACTTTGTTCTGTTTGTTTGTTGGGAGGTAATTAGGTTTATTTTTTTTTTAATGGAGATACTGTGGATTGAACCCAGGACCTCGTGCGTGCTAAGCATGCACTTTACCACTGAGCTATACCCTCCCCCCTAGAAGCGGAGTAACTTTGAACTTTGTCAAGTTCTGGGCTTTTCCTCTGCACCCTGGCTTAACTGCGTGTGTGTGCGCACGCACGTGTGTAGGGAGGAGGGAGACAGAGAAATCCACTTGGGGTGAGTAGAAGAAATGAAATCTTTTCTTTAATAATATCGTCATCCTCCTTAAATTCACATCAAGTGACCACAGTTGCAGTGAGGTCTCTGAAAATGGGGAGATCGGGGTGGATGGGAGTGACTCTTGTGAAGTTCAGGAGACGAAGGTCTGGGGATTGTCCCTGAAGGACAGGTAAGGTCTTGGGTATGGCAGTGAGGACGAGTCCAACTAAGCTGGGATTTGGGTCAGTGACTGGAGCGGAGCCTGGGATCATGTCCAGTTCATCCTCGAACCCCCTTGTCTAGCACACGCCTGGCAAGTAAGTGCTCAGTAAATGTCAGGGTGAACTGTTACGTCAGCAGAACCTCCTCGCTGGCCTGAGACCGCCCTCCTCCCCTCCATCCCCCTTCAGGCTCTGGGCCCTGCTTCCTTCCCTCTCTTCTGCCTGCTTGTCTTGGATCTGCCGGTTCCTTGCCTCAATCAAGAGACACTGTTCAGATGGAGAAGAGGCAGAGCTTGCTGGCCAGGTCCTTGATGGGGGAAGTGAATGGCGAGGACTGTAAACACAGACACAGCTCTCGGCCTGCAGCCACGGTTCTCAGCACTCTGTCTGCACCAATTTGTTGTAATCCTCCGTGAAGTAAGTATGCCTGCGATGCTCATTGTACAGATGGGAAAACAGAGGCTCAGAGCTTGTCACCTGCACGTGAAGGACTAGCCCTGACCTAAACATCTGGCTTCAGTGTCAGTAGAGCACAGTGCCTTTGGAGGATAGCTGAACGTTAGCTCAGCTGCATCTAAGCCACACACAGCCACCTCTTTGATGTGTACAGTTCTGACCTTCAAGTCAAGGAAATCAAGGTCAAGGCTTGTCTCAGTCAGTTCTGAGACGGGCCGTCCGTCTCTCTCTCTTCTTTTCTGTCTTTCAGCTTTCCTGGATTTTTTGTTTCTTCTCACTCTTGATCACCATGAAATAGCACCAAGTTCAGGCATCAAACTAGTCCTTTCTACACCCCCCTCGACAGCAGCATGCAGCTCCACATCATGACCGTTTGAGATGAGTTTCACTAAGAGGCCCTGTGTGAATCAACCTCAAATTCAGCGTCCTACTCTCCTGCGAGGGACCTAAACCCACATGTCGAGCTCATCTGTCTTCCTGTCTGCTTGTCAGAAGCTCAGGGTGAAGAAATGTCCTGTTCCAACCTTCAAATAACAAAGACTTCGCTAGCTGGTGTCACCGCCTCAAGCTGTTGTGCTGTTGCAGAGAAATCTGACAAGTTCCTTCAAAACTGGAAACAGGAAGTGGCTACACATGAAATTTTGGACTCCTGAGTGCGAGTTAATACATCAAACAGCTGTACTGAATGTGACCATGAACCGGTGTTCCTCTGAATGCACTTAATAGCACAGCCAAATTTGAACTTCCTGCTTTCTCCTGCAAGCATCCTTCCAAATCTGGCCTTTCAGTGACGTGGGTGAGATGACCATTTTTAGGACTTGGGGACATTGTGTTGTTAAAGTCAAGGCACAGAACATGGCGGAGAAGCATGACAGGAGATAGCAACACGGTGGTCGCAGGAGAGAGGTGTACCATTCTGACACTGAAGATGCCCTCCGAGAAGTGTATGAAGTTCCCTGGACATTACGTAGGAATTGAATACTTTGCAGAAGACTTGTTAAGATAGTAACTATTGAGTATTCCAATCCAATGCAGTGGCGGATTAATCCAGATGAGTGTGGGCATTTGTAACTGTTTACAGCAGGTCCCAGGTTTATACCGGCCTCTCCATGGCCGAAGAGATGGCTCGTTGAGGCCTGGCGAGGAACTGTGTGAGCGATGTTCAAAATCCTTGGGATAAAAGTCCATGTGAAACAGTATTCAGGCAACTTCCTCGAGGCTAGGAAGTCAGTTAGTTTTGTCTTTCTGCCAGTTCTAGAAATAAATACAATACCTTGCATCTTATTTAAGCCTATGATCTCACTTTGCCCTTCACAACAGCTCTGTGAGGTAAGTGGCCCATAATCTTCTTGACGGCTGTTTTGCTGATGAAAAACAGTCACGGGAAGATTTACAGGCTCTTTTCAAACTTCGGAGTCGTTTATCTAGTGGCGCTGGGACCCAGGTCTTCTGACGGCTGTGTTCATACTTCTTCACCGGAGTCACACAGCACGGGCTGCTCAGGGTTGTCATAGGTGTAATGCAGGGTGTGTCTGAGGACGGTGGCGGTGCTGGGAGTCTGGTAAGGAGCGTGGAGAGCGGCCCCCCACCTGGGGACGACACTCTACTTCTTTCCAGGGCCCCCACGGCCAGGAGAAAGGTTGAAGCGCGAGCCCTGGCCGGTGGGGACGCACTCCTGTCGCACGCTCTCTCCCTTGGTCCCCACAGCTGCCTCGGGGCGAGGATGAGCGCCGTGATTCATGAGTTGCTAAAGACTTTGGAGAAAACGACTCTTAAATAAACACGACTGATGTGGAAGAGCCATGGAGATCCAATTATTCAGAGTTGACTTTTATTGTACTTTCAAAAGGAATTTGTTGTCATTCTTCATCTCTGTCCTCTTCCTTCAGCTGAGTTTCTTTTCTTTTTTCGCAAACATTCCCATCTCAGTAGCTTAACACAACTGGAACTTAATGTCTTGCTCGCATCAAACTGAAAGCGAGTGTTTCTGATCAGCGGGGAGCACCTCTCTGGGCAGTGGGGGTGGGCGGGCCCCTCCGCGCTGGGCCCCGACCCACCGGGCTCTGCATCACGGACGCCCCAGGCCCACCGAGCTGGTCCTCGCCAAGCCCGCGGAAGTGTGAAGAGGCTGTCCTGGGCCCTTCTGGGAATGGCACCTGCTACTTCTGCTCAGATCCATCGTCTAGAACTGCGTCACAGGCACACACCTATCAGTAGCAAATGCTGGGAAGACGTCAAGCCGTGTGCTCGGAGAGGAGGAGGTGGGTTTGGAAAAGAACCAGCAGCTGTCCCACAGGCTGCACGGAGACGATCTCTTCCTGACAGAGCTGTGCTGGCCGTGAGTTTGGGAGCAGCATCAGCTGGTGCCGGATTGCCACAGCATGTAAGGGCGAACCACTTCTGCCGAGTAAGCCCAAATATGGCACATAGATGCCCTCTGCTGCAGACAGACTCTTTTAAACTGGAAAAGGTTTTCAACTGATCAATCTCATGACAGAAAATATAGGGGGAAAGGCAAGGGAAAAGAAAGAAAAATGCCCATAGAGAACCACTATTACCACTTGATACATTTTCTTACAGTCGATAGTTTTAAGAATACTTTTTTCATTAAAATAATTTTATTTAAATATGTCTCCAAACTCTATTTCTATTTGTTGATATTTAAACATAGATCATACGTGACTGTAATAGGGAAGAAGTGTAATTTGGAGGGCTGCCTGCTTTCATTCTGTAATAACACTTCACTCTCCTAGAGTATACCACAGCAGGGCACTCTCTTGCACCCATTTTCATGAACTCATTTAAGATTTTCTACACTCTATGTCTCATATTTGTGGACTCTTCATATTTATAATTTTTAATACTGTGTATATTTTGCACAATAGGCTTAATTCTCTTTTTCATAGATTTTTATTTCCCTTCCCCCTCTCGTTAGAAGACAGGGTTGGTGTTCCCTTCAGATTCCTTCAAATTCGTTTCAGCATCTTTGTGTTGACAGACATGTGAATCATGTCAAGCTTTTTGGAAGACTACTTGGAAGAATCTATTACAATTTAGAATTCATACGCTCTTTGACCCAGAAGTCCCTTTTAGGGACTGGTGTTTTTAATTTGTATGAGACAGAGTCTCGGGAACAGGGTATTTGGGAAACATATTGAGGGATTATTCATACGAGCAAAGTAGAAAGAAAAACAAAAACAAGTGCCCGAGCAAAACAACAAAAACCTGTTGACAAAGTGGCCAGTTAAGAGCCATTAATAAGAACGAAATGGAGCTGTGCCGGCTGAACTGAAGGGACTTTGACGAAGCACTGATCAGCGAGACAAAATGCAAGCAGCTGTGTACAGTGTGTGCAATTTATGATCCCATTTCTGGAAAACAAACAGGACAAAAAGAAACAAACAAAAAAGTCTGCGTGTATAATATAAATGAGCCAAATCAAAGGACCGATATACTTATGTTCCAGCCACAAACTTTTTTTTTTCCAAGTAACTGAAATAGTGATATCCAAATGAAGTGTTATCTGTTTCTTTGGAGCAGAAGTTATTACTCACCTCCAATACCTAATGAGAATAAGCAGTTTAAATATGTGGTCCAAAGACATCCATTTAGAATCCAAGGGTTAAAGGGGAGAGTTGTTTCGAATGCATGGAAGTGATGCTGTTCTTAATGAGGCAACGATTGTGCTTTACGCTTTAGTGCAGCTTTAAAAGCATTGTGATACTTGTTCCTGGAGGAAAATAAAATAGTGAGATAAAGAGTGCCTGTCGTCTAGAAATGATAGGGATGAAATAACTGTTATTGTTCTTACAATGTTCCAGCTATTGGGCTAATTGCTTTAAATGTATTATCTTATCACAATTCTGAGACGTATTATTATCCTCTCCATTTTCCAGAAAAACCCAGAGAGATTAATATTTCTCCAAGGTTATACTGCTTATGAGTGGCCAAGTCCAACTTGGAATCGGAGTATCTGGATTCAAGCCTGTGTGTTTAACTATCTTCCTAATGGCCTTTTTACTGTCTTTCTATAACACGAGCCTCTTACCATACATGGAGTTTATGCATTCTGGAGGTATCGTAGGTAGAGTTAATGTCTTTGGATTGAATCATACTTTATTATTGATTTGCATTTTAAAACTATATGTGTCCCTAAGGCCTAAATGTTGACCAGATAACATTATAAAACTGTCTGCATGTGTACATGTACACGTCTGTCTGCATATATATGTATGTATGCAATATATGTGCATGTACGTATATAATATAATATATGTGCATATGTGTGTACTGAGGGTGGAGTGGTATAAATGCTCCAAAGCAGCTTTGTATTTCATGCTGTAGCCAGGCAGTAATTTCACTCTTCTCTTGTTTGGGTTCTAGATGGCAAACACCTCCGCTACTCATCTTGTGGGGTTTTGCACTCTTGTGAGGATTCTGAGATACTTGCTTAAGCTAGAGCCACAAGAGAGGCTGGGATTGGTGGGTGCAGCCACAGGACACAGGGACCCTAACATCTGTAAACAGGAGTAACTTGAGGTAACTCAATTAAAAATTAATGTTTTTGTTTTACATGTTGATTATTGCATTATTATTATTTTGCATGTTGATTATTTAACATAATGTTTTAGCTCATAACGGCATTTCCACTTTCAGTAAAATTCAAGCTGTAAGTAATATGTAAAATACATTAAAGAGACTAGAATGGGATTATCTAAACTGCAAAGCGGAGCTTCTGTCCCAGATTTAAAAATAACAACAATGTCATAAACAGGATTAGTGAGATAGTTGTTATCTCTATGCACGTTGGCTGGTAAAAATATAGAAGTAGTATTGGGCATGTATCAACACGTTTACGTCTTGTAATTTCTTAACCGAATATGTTTCTTTAATACATTAAGGGCCACCTATTCAAAAATAAAAAGAGTAAAATATAGAAAAAACAATGACTTCTTATGCGCCAGGTGTTTAAAAATGCTGAGTTACTCCTGGATAAAACACCAAAGTCGTCCTTCTTGCTACTTCCCAGGCCAGATTAGGTTCTCGTTTTCACGAGGTGCGACGGCGTTAGAGGAAGCAAGCAGCCTGGCCCACAGAGCGTGCGCTGGCCCAGTGCGGGGCGGGCCCCCCGACTGTTACTGTGACGTCGCCCCCGCTCCCCGCCCTTGTTCGGAAAAATGCAGCTAACAGCTGGGAATCAGGAATCCTCTCTATGGATCTGCGGCACTCTGTTCTGATTCTTTCCCTGAATTGCCTGAGGGGAGAAAAAAGCAATTGCTTTTTCTGTGTATCTCAAGGACGGAGAAAGTTTTCACTGCCCATGCCAACTCTGACAAGTTGGTAGTTGTTTCCTGGGCTGAGAAGAATTTTGAAGCCAACTTCAATTCTGAGTTTAGTGTGAGTGCTCTGGGACCAGTATTTTACACTGGACTTCAGAGTTTACCAGATTTGGGAGACTCACCCTATGCTGGCATTTCTCCTGTTGCAAAAATATAACAATGTTAGATGAAAAAAAAGTGTTCAGAAAATACTTTTTAAATATATAGTTAAACTGTATTGAAAGGGAAAGTCTTGGGTTTCAAACACAAAAATGGAACTCAGCTGGAAAGGAGAGGCTACAGCTGGTGCTGAGATGGCCCGCAATGGATGTGGGCATCGGTCCCACGAGCTGGGTACTGGTTGTGTCAGTGCCCGCTTGGTGACAGATGTGGTCTTGAGGACTCGGACTCAGGCCTCAATATGGAGGGACACTCAAAGGGCCACCAACCTCCAAAAGGTGGACTATAAAATCACTGTCTTTGGGTCAGATTAAAAACCAGTTTAATAGAAGCAAAGATAAAAATTTTCCCAAAGAGACCTTTGCCCAAGCAAGGGTGCATGGGATGCCTACCAAAAAACAACTTTGGCTGGAGATGAGCTAAAAAAATTACAGATTCCATGAGAAGCACCATGGCGCTGTGATGCAAAGGGTCCAGATGCAATGCAAGGGAATACTGGCACCCAAGAATGTGAGAAAATGGAGCAATCGAGAGAGACGTGAAATGAAAATGTCCAAAATGAATACAAGTAAATTATGGAAATAGTAAGAAAGAAAATGATCTTACTCTTAGAAAAGAGTAAGTAGATTTGAAAAATAACAAAATTGTAAAAATGAAAAATACAGAAATTTAGAATTCAGTGGATGGGTCAAAGAACAAATTAATCACAGTTGAAGGGAGAATTAGTTAACCCAAAGGCAGAGCTGAAGAAATCACCCAGAATATAGTACAGAATGACAAGGAAGTGGAAATTTGAAGAAGGATTTAGTAACATGGATGACAGGCTAAGGAGACCCAATACATATCCAATTACGAGTTCTGGAATGAAAGTATTTTGAGATTCGAGGAGATGTCATATTTGAAGACAGAGACACTGATAATTTTTTAGAAATGAAGAAAAGTTTGAGTCCACAGAACAAAGCAACAGAGTCTCCCTTCAGCCACTGTTCTCGCTGACTCTTTCCCCATCAATTTTCCCCTCGCTACAATCTTCTTACTGCCAGCAAACAAACATATCACAATAACATGTCATGGTAAAATAAAACAAACTTCTCTTGTACCCCACCCTCCTCCAGATGCTGTTTCATTTCTCTGCTCTTTTCACAGCAACACCCCTTCAAGGAGATGCCTAAATCCCCCACGTGCTCTCTCTCCCCTCCTACTCTTTCCTGGACCCCTCTAATCAGAATTCCATCTCTGTCCCTCCACAGAGAGGGCACCCTCGGTCTAACGTTGCTGAATCCAGTGGTGCAATCTCAGTCCCACAGGGGGCATCCGCAGCATCTGACAGAGTCGACTGCTCCCCCTCTCTGAAAAGCCTTTCTCCACTTGGCTCCTAAGGCACCGCTCTCTCTTGGTTCTCCATGTGCTGCTCTGACTGCTCCTTCCTAGTATCCGTTACTGGTTCCTCTTCATCTCCTGACCTTAACTGGTAGAGTCGTCAAAAGCTCAGTCTCCCTTTCTGTTCTCAGAGTGATCTCGCCCCTGGCACGCTGCTGTAAGTGGTAAATGCTGGCAACTCCCCAGATGTATACGGAACGGAATTCTCAAATATAACACCAGAAGATGGTGGAAGGATATCATTGAGTTACGGAAGACAAAACAGTTGACTTAGAATGAGTACCCAGCTAAATTACTCAGAAGTGGAAGGAGAACGAAGAGCTTGCAGATAATAATTTAGTCTATTAAGGAGCCACTTAAAAAATATACATGCACTGCCAGCATAAATCCAGTAATTTGGTCCTGAAAAATCAGACATTCTGAATGAAGACACTGCCAAGCCTACTTCCCATTATATCAAATGAGAAAAATTCTACTTCATTATATACCAACCCCAAACCACTAACTACTTTCTTAAAACACAGCCAAAGCACAGTAAAACATCGGTGTATAATAACCGTCAAATGCTTAAACAAACAAATGCTTCGAGCATCACTTCCTGATTGCAGAATAGTAAATGTGGGTGTTTACAGATACCCGCTTGGGAGCAGCACTGTGTGGCGTCCCGTAGTGCCTGTAACACGGAGGCGCGCTCCGGGTTTTGCTGTATGTCCCCACGTGGTCTGCCGACTGACCGTGGAACAGAACTCTAGACTCTTCTTTCATATTGCTTTGTTTAAAGTGTTAATTAGATTTTGAGAGGTACATACTTTTTAAAATGAAAACTCTAGCCCCAAAACAAACAAACCCCTCATTGCACTTGGAAATTCGTAAGTTTTATGAAGTTTAGGAATTCAAAGCAGGAAAGTGTTAATGCAAGAATCCGTTTTCAGGGTATATACCTGTATTTCAGTAAGAAAGAAACTGAAACCAATGGAGAACAAAGACATTAGTAAACACATAAAAAAATAAGCACCGATGTAAACAACAACCCCAGACTCGTAGTGATAATAACTGACTAATGGGAGAGGATTAAAAATAAAGTGGACTTAAGACATTAGGTAATAATGTGGCTGGTAGGGGGGATGAGTGTCTCTTGCTTTGTTTGAAAGGTTAGAGCCATTGGTGACTTTTGGTTTATTATGTGCCCATGTTAAAGCTTTTTTTTTTTTGGTGGGGGGAGGTAATTAGGTTTATTTGTTTACTTATTTTCAGTGGAGATACTCGGGACTGAACCAAGGACCTCATGCATGCTAAGAATGCGCTCTACCACTTGAGCTATACCCGCTCCCCAAAGCTTTTTAATAGTAACTTAGTAAAACAATTGAAGTACAATTTATAATATCACTTCAGCAAAAGGAAACATGAGAGAATAAATGAAGCTTGATCCCATACAAGACAGGAGCATGGAGAAAAAGAAGTAAGCCATAGTCATAGAAAACACCTATGATGTTAGAAATTAGGCAAAGTATCAGCAAACAAATCCTTCAGTTACAAGAAAGGAAATCTCAGATTGAAGAATATGCCCAACCATATTTTGCTTAAGAAAGACATGCCTTAAACATAATGATGCAAAAAGATGTGAGAAACTCTTGTAAACCTGAAGTTATTTCCAAATGGGAAAGACTGTTACTATGTTACATCACTCACCAGGTTATCCCGTGATTATTTGATCGTCTCTCCTGCTAGAATGTGAACTTTTTGTATTTTCAGCCCTCTACCCTAGCACCTGACACACAGTAGGCGCTAAATAAATGTTTGTTAAATGAATATATAAATGAATGCGTGAGCAAGGCAATAAGCAATCCTTTGAAATTTACTATTTTATCAGTGGGTTGAGAGGAGACTCTTTTCTTGAAGTTGGTAAAGAGTTCCATGGATATTATTTAGATGCCAATTTTATTTTTTACTGCAGCTATTATGAGTATGTTATTTTGTAATGTTAGGCCTCTGTTTTCTATTTTCCTCCCTTTCTCATTTAATTGGCTCAATGTCACTGATTCTCTTCTTGAAAATGAAATGGTGCCAAATACATCAGATTTTTTAAAGCCTGCTTTGTGAGTGTATATTGTATCTTCTTTCAGTTTCTCTTATTTGTGTTGCCCAAGTTTGTAGTTACGCTTATTTTAAAAAATTACAAAAATGCCTTAAGGCAGACACACCCTCGTTTGTAAATAATGGTTGTGTCACTTAAAGGGTATGTACAGCTTGGTAACCATTGGAATTAAGACAGCTCCTCTCAACAAGCCTTGTGGGGCCGTGGGGGCTCGGGGAGGTGTTTGGCTGGGCTCGGTCACGTCCATGCCTGAGCCCCTGGGAGGCGGCCCTGTGCTGGCTTCAGGCGGGTGTGTGTAGAATGTAGTGACAGTTCTCAGTCCGTCCTCTGGGAAACTAGAGACAGGAAACACCAGCCGATAGCCTCTTAATAGAAGGACAAAACCACTTGCTGGTAATTAGTATCACCCTCATGACTAAACGTAGGTGTTAGCCAAGTTGTTCGGGCATGTTTGCTTCTTCTGGAGAAAATGTTATCTGGATTTGGCTTTTATCGTTTCACTATATTAAATCCAGCTTTACATTTTTATGTGTGAAATGCTCTAAGAACATTGCCTCATACCCTAAGCCTAATTCCAAATGATCAACGTCGCGGCCGAGACTGCAGGACAACAAACATCTGGATGTTCACAAACATGCAGTTTTTCGAGTGAAGTTTGCTTTGGTTGGTGTGGCTCTGCCAGTCTTCCTTGACACTTCTGATTAACAACCAGCCACAGAAGTTTCCCTGAATAATCTGTCTAGGTGCTATTCAAACACAGAGTCTCCTTACCAAGAAAGAGTTATCGGTACAGAAAAAAAAAGCCACGTAAAAGGCTGTATTTCCACATTCTACACTTCAAATCCCCCTTCTGATTGTTGGTGGCCTCTGGGCCGGGGCTCCGCTGCCTGGGCTCCAGACGGCCTGGAAAAGCCTGTGTTTGTCCTAAATGCACACTTTAGGAAACACCAGAGAGTTCAGATTGGAGAGAAAACTTAATGATGTAAAAAATGTAAGATAGTATTTAATGAAAATCAAATCTAAATAAATATCGGAGAATTCACAGTACAGAAAAAAACGCCAAAAAAAGAAAAACACCCGGGAGCGCCGCTGAGGCCCTCGTTGGCAGCACAGATCCAAAGGGCAGCTCCGAGTCCTGCTGAATGAGATCCTCGTCAGTAGAGAAGAGGGATCACGGGGCTGTTAGGTCACAAACCATCCCGGTCCCAACAAGGCACTTTCAGTGCTGACAGCGGGAGGAACCTGCGCAGACCTGGCAGTTTGGTCCCCGGGGGGCTGCTGAGCCCTTCGGGGCCGCGGCAAACATCCCACGGAGCCGGCTTTCCTGCGCCTCCTCTCCCGCTTTGTGCTTGTTGAATTCCCTTTACAGAAGATGTATGGTAATTACTGCTTCGGTTTTTGAAAACTTCCCGCTTCTTCAAGGTCTGCCTAAGATGTCATTCCTTTTGTGAAACCTCCCACGATACAGAGGACTAGTTCTCTTCGGCTAGAACAGGCCCATAGATCCCTCTCTGCACTTTCGAAAACTGAAATTTAGCTCCGAAAATGAAAAACTGTTATGTGAGTTACTTGGCTGCAAAACCCGACCTTACTGACCTGAAACCCTGTATGGTTTCTCACTAATATGAATATTCATATACTTTTACTGCATAAATATATTAATGTGTTTCATGATAGAGGGACACCCAGACTCTGATGTAGGTGTAGTTAATAATTGGTACATAGGCTCAATTATCTGTCTAGAATCTGAAAAATTCCTACGTGCAAGTGGCCGCTAGGTTCCAGTAGCGGACCTATACCTCTGAAGGGCACTGTTTCATTTGTACTGTTTGTAGTTAATTATTTGTATGTCTCTGAGCCTCAACTTCCTCATCTATAAAATGGGAACAATCAATTCTGTCCTGACTATGAAATGAAAAGTGTTGCAAACAAATAAAAGGCACCATTGCTGTTACTTCTCTCATCTCCTTTATTCTAGGGTGCTTTCTAGTTTATTTGTTTTTGAGCTTCCGCAAAGAACCACCTTTCCGTGGCTGGTGCTCAGTGAACATTGTGAGATCTGAGTGTAGACATGCACTCAGAATACCTCATGGCTCTGGTTAAATAAATAGGAGCTTGTCTTTCTCATAAAGCAAATATGCAGGAAGACAGTCCAGCCGGTAGGGCTCTCAAGGATACAGGTGCTTTCTGTCTTTCTACACGGCTGCTCTGTGCGATTTCTGCTGTAGCCATTGGCAGGAAAAAAGAAGTAGGAAGTGAAAGGCATGCCTGTCATCTCTCCTTAAAAGGTGAGCAGAAGCTTCCCTGAAAGCCTGACTCATCTGACGTCTCCTCTGCCAGGGAGCTGAGGTTACTGGGGCTGCTTTAGACCCATCGTGATTCTACCCCAGGGTGTGGGCGGGGCCTCTTCCTGAGATTGAGGGTCTGTCTGCGGCAACCTAAACACATCTGTTTGGTTAGCAGGGAAAGGGGGTAGCCGGGAGAGAATGGATGGTGGGAAGGCCATAGAACAGAACCCGCCACACTTCAAATATTCCAAGATTGCCCTCAAATCTCCTTGTAATGTTTTCCTGTCAAAGTTAAAATGCACTCAGTTTCTTTGCCCAGTTCTCCTGCCTCCTTTGGTTGGCCCAGTGTGTGGCTCTAGTGAGTGCCTGGGACTCAGCCCGGTCTCCCCGGGGACTGGGCCCCAGGGCCTAGTGCAGTAGGAGTACGTCCCATGGTCAGACTCTGCATTTTCCATCCACATTTCATGGGCTGGTTCTTATAGAGTTTGCAGTCAGTTCTTCAGTTTCATAGGAACTGCCCACAAGTCATATCTCTTATCCAGTATCTGTGTAATTGATTTTTTTTTTTTAAAAAAACCTAAATGAGGCCTACAATGTGCTGATTTGGGGAACCAATGTATTGAATTACAGTATGGATTTATTTCAGTTAACCTTAAACAGCTGTTCACTAATGAAATATGTTTAGGGGACTAAGACATGAATTTTATAAAGAGCCTTTTAAAACATTTCTGTAAAACCCATACGTAGCATTGATATATTTATTACTGCATATGGATTTAAAAGAAAAACCATCACCTCTTCATGTTTCTTTTTGCTTTTCCTAAAGCTGTTTTTTTCTGGCACATCATTGTGTGCTACCAGCAGGCCACACCAAATCAATTTGATTTATGCTGTAACTGAGTGGAGAATAGAAAGTAAGGTACAATGGCTTTAGTATGTTCAATAATAGTGTGTCATGGAGAATTAGTACTTTTGGAAATATATTATTTCATGAAATTTTAGGAAATATGGAATTCTAGTTCTAGGTGCTTTTTGGTCTCACCATTTTTATCCAATATAGAATTAGTATGTCTTGAAAAGCAGAAGCATTAACAGTTATACTGAAATGATCATATTTGGTTTCGTGATACCCAGAATGTATCCAGCTATCTCTAGGGCTGACATAAAATGTTGATTATCAATGTCAATGATTTCAATTCATTTTAATTATATATAGATGGATAGATATAAAACTAGAGATATAGATGACGTGTAGAATTTATAGGAAGAGCAAGGTGTGTTATGAAGGTCTGTATCCAGCATAGGGTCCCAAGTATCCAAACCACTATAAATCACAGCTACATATTGTAATGTGGCTTTGTAGAAACTGCAGTTAGTCACTACTGTAAGTGTGTGGGTCTTAAGGCCTGTGAGGGGTCTGTTCTGAACGTTAGAGTTGCTTCACGATCTGTGAGAGACTCCTCTCTCTGAGTCTGTAAGAAGCCACGGAGATAGCAATAGAAATATTTATCTCACAAAGCATATGAATAGCTCTGTAAGCAGCCTGGAAAGAACAAAGTTGGCTTCCAAACCCACACGCAAAACTGAAGGGATCATGTATTTGCAGACTGTTAAAACTACACTGTTGTTAGAGGAACGGGAACATGATGGTATTCTGTGGGTTATGCCAGCGCGTTGAAATGAAGATATAAAATAATAAGTTTTAAAAGACAGAATTAAAAAATATGTATACACTACTTACAATCATGTAAAATAGATATGGAGCATCAAAAATAGGAGAATGTGTAGAGTTATAATGAAAAGTTTAAGGTTTAGTAGGTTCTTTCTGTATTTCTCAGAACTGGGTTACTGGCTCACCCTGGCTATGGCTGGGTGAGAAGAGTGGCAAGTTTTTAATCCCTAAAAAGCAATTGTGGGTGTGGACAAACTGAGAAAACAGAGGAGCAAGCAAACACGCAAACAGCTCATTCAGCACCAGAAACCAACCACAGATACAAAGAATCTGAGGGCCAGTTATGCTTGAAACACTGCTAAGCACTGGTTAAGAAATATGAGAATCCGGGTGTTCTGGCCTCTGGATGCCCCCGTTTCTCCCTCACCCCACCGCCAAGCTCAGTCCGCAAAGGTTCTGCCGGGGCTGGGTTTGGCCAGGCCAGGGCCGTCAAAAGCAGCTCACTTGATTTAGTGGTGTTGGTGTCATCGGTGGAAGTGAGCATCTCAGGGAGGCAGATGAGTGAACACGCCAATGGCTCCAGTCTGAGGCTGCAGTGGTGAGTGGGACAAAATATTCCTGGCTGAGGCTGCCTGAATGCACGGCAAGGCAGGAAAGGGCTCAAGCCAGCCATAGTCCTGACCAACCCTGAGGCTTTGCACATACATGGAGGAGACGCAAAAGGGCCCAGTGGACGGTGATGACTGGGAAGACTTGAAAATGACTTGATCTTTGAATCTTCTCCGCTCTCCACAACACACAGATCCAGTGACCGAGGACAGAAGGCTTACTGGATGGAGGTGGTTGAGAACTATCTCCCTCCAATCACTGGCTGACCATTACGCTTTGCAGACACAGGAATGACCACAGGAACCCAGGCTTAAAACCAATGAAATCAATGTAGCGAATTGTTGTTCTTTGAAATATGTATTTTTAAAAGACAAAGTTTTAGCTAGACTGATCAAAAAAACAGAAAGAAGACACAAATTTCCAAAATCAGGAATGCAAGACAGGACATCACTACTAACCTTATAGAAATTAAAAGGATTATAAGGAAACATTAAGAACAATTTTATACCAATAAATTAAAAAACTCAGATGAGTGAGATTTGATAGTTTGTATCTTTCAAGGAATCGGTTCATTTTATCAAATATTTAAGAAGGAAAGAATACCAGTTATATGCAATGTCTTCTAGAGAAATAGAAAGACAGGCTCACTTTGTAAGGCCAGCATTACCTTGATAATCAAAACCAGACAAAAATATAGCAAGAAAAGACAATGACAGACCAATATCCCTCATAAGCATAGACACAGAAGTCCTCAGAGTTTTAGCAAATTGGATCTAGTAATGCATAAGAAGGAAAACACATTATCTCAGGGATGGAGGCTGATTCAATGTTTGAAACTTAATTCATGTAACCATGATATTAACAAACTAAAGGAGAAAAACTACATGATCATCTTAATAGACACAGAGAAGCATTTGACAAAATTCAGTATCCATTCATATTTTAAATTTAATTTTAAATTAAACTAAAAATAGAGAGAACTTTCCTTGATCTGATAAACTGCATCAACAACAAAAAATCCACAGTTAACATGCTTAATGGTGAAAGACCGAAAGCTTTTCTCCTAAGATCAGGAATAAGGCAACATCATACTGGAAGTCCTAGCAACAATAAGGCAAGGAAAAGAAGTAACAAGCATTGGAGAGGAGAAAAAGAAAAAGCTATCTCCATTCACAAATGATTGTGAATGATTATCTACATAGATTATCTACATAGAAAATCCCAAGCAATCTTCTAGAAAGCTCCTGGAATTAATTAGCAAGTTTAGCAATGTTGCAAGATACATGGCTAGTACACAAAAACTATCACGTATCTATCAACTAGCAATAAAAAATTGTAAATGGAGATTACAAAAATAGGACCAGTTACAATAGAGCTAAAAATGCAATACTTAGTTATGAATCTAGCAAAATCTGTTCAAGTTTGGTATGCTGAAAATGATGAAATACTGATGAAAAAATCAACAAAGACCTATATAAATGAAAAAATATACTTTGCTTATGGGTTGGACGACAATATTAAGATGTTGATTTTTCCCATATTGAATATAGCTTCAATACAATCCCAAGAAAAATATCAAAAGGATTTATGTAAATATAGACAAGCCGATTCTAAAATTTTTATGGAAAAGTAATCAGATAGCCAAGCCAGTTCTGAAAATGAACAAAGTTGGAGGACTTCATGGTTTGATTTGAAGACTTACTATAAAATCATAGTCATCAAAAGAGTGTGGTGTGGACAAAAGGAAAAACACGTAGATAAATGAAAAAGACCAGAGAGTCCAGAAATAGAACCACACAAATATGGTCAATTAATTTTTGACAAAAGTACAAAGCAAGACAATAGAGAAAGGATTGTCTTTTCAACAAATGGTGTTGGAATAACAGGACATTCATTTACACAGCAAGAATCTTGACCTGAACCTCACAACTTTTTGCAAAAGTCAAAATGGATCATAGACCTAAATGTAAAATAAAACCATAAAACTTTTAGAAGATCTATGACCTCAAGTTAGGCAGAAGTTTTCTAAATATAATACTAAGAGCATGATCGGTAAAAGAAAAAAAATGATAAAATGATTATCAAAATTAAAATCTTTTGCTTTGAGCAAGTCACTGCTAAGAGAATAAAAGGCCAAGCAACTGACTGGGTGAAAATACTTGAAAATTACATATATGATAAAGGACTTACATTTAGAATATATAAAGAGCTCTCAAAACTCAATAATGAGGAAACAAACACACAGTTATTTAAATTGGCAAAAAATTTTAACACTTCACCAAACAAGACAGCAAAAAAGTACATGCAGGATGTTTACCATCAATAGTCAAGAGGGAAATGCAAATCAAAGCCATAGTGAGACACTACTACACACCTGTTTAGAATGGCTAAAAAACAAGCAGACAAGTAAACCTGACAATACGAAGAGCTGGTGAGCATTCCGAGCAACTGGAACTTTCATATATTGTTGGTAGGAATGCAAACTGGCAGAGCCCTTTTGGAAAACTGTTTGGCCGTTTCTTATAAAGTTAAAAATACATTTACGAGATGACCCAGCAATTCTACTCTTAGTTAACCAAGAAATGAAAATTTATGTTCACACAAGAATTTGTACATGAATATTTATAGCAGTGCTATTCATAATGACCCAAAACTGAAAACAAGCCAAACGTTCTTCAATGGGTGACTGCATAAACAAATTGTGGTACATCCATATAACTGAAATACTTCCTCAGCAGTAAAAACAATGAACTATTGACACATGCAACAACATGGATGAATCTCAAATGCATTATGCTAAGATAGAAAAGCCAGGCTCAAAATGTTGCCTAGTAGAAGGCTGCATTTATACACCATTCTGGAAGAGGCTAAACCATAAGGACATGAGGTTTCTGGGCAAGATGACCCATGCCCACAATTGCTGGGGATGGTCCTAGTTTACATCTATTATGTTGCCTTCTGTCTAGTTCAGTAATTTCCCTGATTTAAGTTTTAAATGAAGTATTCTTATTATTAATTGCATTAAATAAAGCTGAGTATTTGGTAAAACTTCATTGGGAGAAGACCTTCTTCCAAGTCTGTCTAGCAGTGACTGGAATTCTCTTAAACATGTTAGGAATTTTGGAAGAAGACTAGAAAGAATCCAGCTCTGTTCTCCAGGCTTATTTTTTTCCCCCTTGTTCTTTCTAGATGCAACACAACGAATACCTCCCTTTCGAGGACAGCATGCAGGCTGCTCTGTGATAAAATTCAGTGTGGTGGGCATGAGAGGCTCAGAACAGCCAGTGCCTTGTGGTCTAGGGTGTTATTTGCTGCCACCGGTGGTGCTGGTCCCTTGGTGTGCCGCTACCTGTGCCAGGGCCCAGGCTGTAGCACGCGAGACGCATGAGGCCAAGAGACCACCAGCCTGCCTGCTTCCTCTGTGGGAAACGAAGCAAACGTTAGGTCAGGTGTGCGGGAAACACGTGCGGGAAATAGAGGCTGGGCAGTTGCTGTGCGAGGCGCAGGGCAAATGCCCTTGTTAAGTGCCAGTGTTACTTACCGGACAGTGCATGTCACACATATTGCTTTATTTTTATTGGTTAACACCTGTCTAAAATTTTATAATAAACACTTCCAGCAGCAAGGAAATTAAAAATTATTTTTTAAAAAAGTGCATAAGTGCATGTTTAGTGAAAAATTCACTGCTGGACTTCTACTTCCTAAGGAAATTGATGACGAAAGTACGAGTGACACGAAATACTGATTGACATTCCGAGCACTGGGGTGTTCATACGTCCAAGACCATTGAGGGGATCCTGGCACCTGCTTCAGGCAACGGATGTGCACAGTCAGGCCCACTGGGGACAAGTATGGCACACAGCGAGCTGGCCCACCCTCTCCTTCCTTCCCTCCCTCCTCCCTTCTCTCATCATTTTATTATGTGAATTTTCAAAATTACAAATAAGTAGAATCATATAATGAACCCTCATGTCCCTGCCATCTAGCTTCTGTATCAATATCAATATCTTGCCAATTTAGTTTCTTCTCCCTCCCTCCAACCTTTTATTTACCGAGGTGGTTTAGCATCATCCCAGGATCATGTCACTCCACCCATAAATACTACATTATACCTAACGATTTTTTTCTGCTAGCAAAACTAATGCATGTCTATGATAGGGAATTTGGAAAAGCACAAAGGGCAAATTAAAGTTGCCCGCACTCCTACAATCTAAGTCACTGTTAATTTTTTATTATTTTTCTGTCTAGACCTTTAAATTATGCATGCGGGTGCATGTCTGCTACCCAAAGATGCACACATATGCGTGTACACATGTATTCATTCATAGGCATCTATTTAATGGATCATATCTATTATAGGTTAGTCAGTTAAAAGGCCTTCTGTAGTAAGTAACAGAAAAGCCAATTCCAACTTGCTTAAACCATAAAGGGGACTTTGGGGCTTTTATGAATGGAAGTTGAGTGGCAGGCAGGCAGGCGTCGCGCCTGGCCTGATCAGCTCCCTGCTCAGCTCTTCTTTTATTCTCTGGTCGTCGCTTGTGTGTTGATGGGCTCCATTCTCAGGCTGCTTCCCTGCGCCTGCAGGACCAGGGCTACAGGCTGTCATATCCGTCTTCACAGGGAGAAAGAGCATCACTTCTCTTAGCTTTTGAACAAGAGTCCTGAGCTCTGCTCTGATTGGCTCACTCCTGAGCTAATCACTAAAACAGGAGACCTGGGATTACCCTGCCTGAACAACCAGCATCCTTCAGAGCTGAAGCTGGGAGGATACACTCAAACAACAAGCTGGCTATGCAATGGGGGAGGCATTGAGAGGGACCAGCAATGTTTGAGACAGAGCACCCTCATCAGCCTGGATATCCAAGAGACTAAGATGGAAAAGCCCTTGTTGGTGTGATCTACATGTGGCACAAGAAAGAAATAGACTTTTACTGTCTTAAACCACTGGGCTTTGAGGTTGTTCGTCACTGCAGTAGACCCCGGCCTGCCCTGATTGATACAGCAGACACCCATTCATCACTTCTGCTCAGAGGCTCACTCCCTAGCATCAGATGAGAATGACTATATCCAAGATCACAGGGATTTATCTTCATTGCTCTACACCAGTAATCTTCGTCTTATTATTCTTCCCCATGATTAGTTTAGAGGCAGGAGGATGGCTCTCTTGTGAGATATAATGGGGGATCTCCCAGGGGCTCCTGAGAAAAGTTGCCCTGGTCCTAGAGGAGAGACCAGAAGAGACAGTCCTTTGGGCCTCTGGACATTGCTGTCATTGGATGTGGTGCTGGAGCTTTGCAGCCATCCCAAGAAAGTGAAGGGAAACCCCCCGAGGCAAATCTGAGCCACTGAAGATGGCAGAGCAGAGTGATGGAAAGAGCCTGGTCCTTGAAGACATTATCCGGGCTTGGGATCAACCGACCCTGAAACCCTCCCTACCTCTGGACTTCCTGATAATGTGTGAATATAAAAGTCCTTATTTTAAAGTCAGTTTCAGTCAGTGTTTTATGTTACTTGAACCTGAAAACATCCAAGTGATATATTGCTCAGCTGATTTCTGTAATGTTATTTTAATTGTCTCTAGAGCATGTCTAGACTATAATATATTTAACAATCCACTGTGACTTAACAGTTAGGCAATTTTCCATTTTCAGTCACTATAATATAAAGAGGGTCCCTTTCTGCAAATTGTGCCAGATAAAATTGCAAGCATTTTTCTGTTTCCTAAGAGATGGAGGCCTGCCTCTTTTTGAACTAGATCTTCCTTTCTTCACCCACTCACTTATATTTTGTGAGTGCCTATCCTGCTGGAGACTCAGGATGGAACAGTAATTTTAAATGGACAAGATTGTGGTTCTCGTGTAGTTCATGAGAGCTTGTGTTCCTTTGATTTGGAAAAACCAACCAATAGATGTAAAACTAATTCCCAGCTGTTGGTTCTTGGAGAAAATATGACAGCAGATGTAGTAGGCTGAGAGATTAAGTGTTCTGATTAGTAGTACAAAGTAAACATACATTTTAGCATGAAGAGTTATGGCTCCAGACTTTGTAACTTCTTTAGGAAATCTGCAGTTTCCCATGCATGAATTGAAATTACCTATTCCTTACCCAGTTACCTAAATTACCTATTCCTAAAGTATATAAACCCACTTCATTGAGGTCTAACTGACATACAAAAAGCTATAGATATTTAATCCACACAACTTGATGTGCATGGAGATAAGTATACGCCTAGGAAACCGTCACCACAATCGAAGCCACAAGCTTATGCATCACCTCGGAACGTCCTCTTACTCCACAAATCAAAACCATAATGAGCTATTGCTATCATTAAAAAAAGGACAGGTGCTAGAGCACATGCTGGAGGTCCTGGGTTCAACCCCCGGTACCTCCTTACAAATAAACAAACAAACAAACAAACAAACAAACCAACAAACCTAATTACCTCCCGCTACAAAAAAATTAATTTAAAAATTGAAGGAAAACAAAGGACAAGTGTTGGCAAGGCTGTGGATAAAGGGAACCCTTTTACACTGTTGGGGGGAGGATGAAAAATGGTGTAGCCACTATGGAAAACAATCTGGAGGCTTCTCAAAAAATTAATGATCGAGTTACCACTGGATCTAGCAATCCCTCTCCTGGGTATATTTCCGAAGGAACTGAAATCTGGATCTTGAAGAGATATTTGCACTCCCATGTTCCTTGCAACATTATTCACAATAGGCAAGATACAGAAACTGGCTAAATGTCTATAAACAGATGAATGGATAAAGAAAATATGATAGATACACAGCATGTAGAACCTGACTATCTGGGGAAGATTCACAGTTTTGCTTCTTGTTTGCTGTGTGATGTTACACAAGTCACTGCTCCACTCTGAGTCCCAACATCCTCATTAACCAAATGCAGAGAGAAAAATGGTCATTTATTTCATTGACTTAATTTGGAAAATAGCATTATAACGTATGTGAAAGAGCATTATTGACTGGGAGACATATCAATTTTAGTTTTTGCTTGTCTTTTTGAGGTTAGTTAAGGGGGAAATACTTTGAAAACTGAGTTCCTAGACATTTGTTGTAAAAAGCAACATGTTTCTATTTTTTATTACACAGTGATACATAATCATTGTTGGAAAATGAAAACACAGGCTTGCTTGCAAACATGTGCACACACATGCACACTCCCAGTGTCATAGTGTTTGCCCAGTGTCTCACAGACACTATTCTGCCCTTGGCTTCTTGTCAATGGAAGACAATGATACTGAACATCTTGTCTTTAGATGGAGTAAAATCTATCAGCATTATCCTTTACATTTTCCTTCCTTGTGATTCTTCTTAGGAGACCCTTCTCTATTCAGGTTGTGTGAATTTTATTCCAGAAATTTGAGGATTTCTTTTGCAGACATTTAAATTATTAGTCCATCTGGAATTACTTTGATATAGGGTAAGAGAGATGTATCATATTTTTGCAAATGGTAATCTGTTTGAAAAATGAATATCTTTGTAAATGACACTCAACACCATTTTTTGAGTGACCCAGCCTCTCATCACTGATTTGAGCTGCAAATTTTTCCATATGTTAAGCTACTAAGTATCTTTGGGAATTTTTCCCAATAAGCTATCTATTCCACTGAATTGACTGTCATTTGCTCAGTTACTACCACCTGTTTTAATAAACTTCATAGAAAGCTTTAATGTGTAATTAAGTGAGGCCCTCAACCTTTCTTTTCCAACATCAGTTGACTTTTAGCATGCTTCTTTCTGAAGATCTTGTAGAATCCTTTTATTTCATATTGCAGACATCTATGAAAGTACAGAAAAATCTCCAAACACTTAACAAAAGAAAAACTTAAGCCGACAGACAATATAATGCCAGAGGCAGGCTATACGATTTCTAAAGCCTAAGGAAATTGGAGCTGGATTCAGAGAACCTCCAGACGGTTCGATCCCCACTTGAAAGATTCCCTGGCTTTGCTGCCTCTGAATAGACTCTGAATACGTACACCTCAGCCACTGCAGTCAGTTTGCATTTTAGTTAGTCTGTTGGTTTTTAAATATTGTCTTCCCCACGAGAGTATGAGTGCATGCTGGACAGGGGCTATTTCCTAGGTATCTTTTGTCCTATTGCACTGTGATCAGGACATAGTAAATGCTCACAGAATGTTTAGTGAATTAATTAATGGTACACAAGCTTCTGCTCTGCAGTTCTCTGGATGAACTCTTCCTCTGTCTCTGCTGGGGCGCAAGGTCCTGGGATGCCTGAAGCTCGCCTGGCCCCCCCAGCGGCTCCTCTGTGTTGCCTGATGAGGTTTGTATTTACACGACCTCACGCCACCACGGGCTGAATTCACAGACCTTTGCTAATGGATTCTTCACTGGCTTCCTTCTTCTGCTTCTTTCCTCTCTGCAGCCTAGCATGGTGGAGCTATACAGCATCCCTGAAGTAATATGTACCTTGGCCGAGGCTGACTCTTTGGCCTTGTCACTCTCTCTCCCCTGAGTCTGAATTCCTCTGGCGGCCTGGTAGGGAGCGGGCAGTTGAGCAGGTAAAGCTGGCCCCCAGTTCAGCTTATGAGGGGCATCCCTCAGTCCCCTGGTCCTGCTTCTTTACCTCTGTTTCAAAAAGATGCCTTTCCTCCCTGACCTGCTACACAGGAGGCACTCGACAAATGCTAAATTCTTCCTTTCCATGCCTTCTATTCAGCTCCCCAGGGTAGAGTATGAAAAAATGAGGCCTCGTGTCGTCTGTTAACATTTTCAAAAGGATGAAAAAAATCAGGATGGCTGCTGTGAGGACATGATGAGCTCAAAGGAAAAAATGCTTCCAAACTGCTTCAGTTTCCATGCCCAAGTAGAGACTGACACCCCGGAATGACCTGGTCTAGGCCAGGAGACCTGACCTTGTTTTTGTGAAGGGGAAAGATGACTTTGAAGTTTGCAGGCTCCGGGGAGACCAGGAAGTAGGTGCAAGGGGATAGCCGTGGGTGACAAGGCCAGGGACACACGTCACTCTTTGCCAGTTGATCTTCCTGGGGTTTACTTCACAAGGTCACTGGCAGCTTTTCTCTCTAGTTTCTGGATACCCTTACCGTGTAAAATGAAGAACCAAGGATTTTTTCTTGACCCACAGGATGAACTGGTCCAACTGCCAATGGACGGCTCTCTGACTGGGGGCGGCTGCAGGGACACACTGATAGTGACTAACGCAGCCCACACGCAGGTACAGGCTGCTCCTCCGTGGCCCATCCAGCTCTGGGATTGCTTTTAAAGGAGGAAAGAAAAGAGAGCCGAGTGCTGAGTTCTCGCTCTCCAGTCTTCTCTGTCATTCCATAGCAATTTTATTTGGCTTAAAGTGGAACTTAAGAGAAGTCCTAAAACCCATCAGCACAAGTCACTCTGAGGGCTGGGGACAGTTTCCAGGCATCGTGTGCTGTTGCCCACGACACCTCTGTCTGGACGCAGCCAACGGCCATCGGGGAGCTCTCGGGCGGAACCTCCCCATCACACCTCCTGCCCCTGATTCCCATCCTTCCTGAAGGTGCTGCCTCCCTGCAGAGCTTCCGAGCACCCCCTGCTCTCCTTTAGACGGCGAGCCCAGGCCCAGGCCCAGCTGGGCATCGTCTGCCCAGAGGCCGGTAGCTGGGCCACCTGTCTGCTCAGCCCGCTTCCTGCCTGGCTGGCTTTCCTGGTTGTCGCTGTCTGTTCGCGGTGGAAACCCTGCTTGCTCAGCCCGTGGGAGGGAATATTCTCTCCAGCCCTCAGGCCTGTGTATTCTGCTTGAGAATGAGCAATTTGGGTTGATTTCCTCTCCAGAACCTGGAGCAAGACTTTACGGGCTTCTTCTGGATTGAGGCAGGTACAGAGAGCACAGGCCTGGGGTCAGCGTTGGGTGACAGTGTCCCCATCTATTTGGATATTGACCTTGGACCTCACATCTTAGGAGGGTGCACTGACAGTCTGAAGGGCGGCCCTGCTGCAGATTGGGCGGGTTCATCTTTGGCCAAGCCCGCAGCTTTGCAGCGGGGGCGGAGGAAGGGGCACTTGTGCGAGTTGTGGCAAATTAATTCTGGTGACAGTGGGGTGACACGTTGTAGCCAGATCTCCCTCTCGTACAGGGACAGATAACAGCTGAACATCACACAGCTGACCCGAGTGTTTGCCTCTTGTAGCTCTGGAGGTAAGTGAGGAACAAATGTCCAAGAGTGCTTTACGATTGCCTGCCCGGGCCGGACTATGCTCGCATTCTCCACGGATGAAAGGGTGGTGCTCACCAGGGCCCACCGCATGCCGGGTCTCAGATGTTACCTTGTGCCAATCTTACAAACCACATCTTCGGAACAAAACTTACAACATTGTACCCTATTGCTCATTTTCCCTTTCCTTCCATTTTGTTAGAGAAACTGAGGCTCAGAGAGGTGCAGTGACTTGCCCATGGTCACAGAGCTGAACTTGGATCATGTCATATACTTAGAAGGTGGTGTCTGAATGCTTTTGGGGGATGAAATGTAACTTCAAGAAAAGTAAAACACAGACGGCTTTGTGCTTTCCTTCATTTGTTACTTGTTGGTTCACTACCTCTCAGGAGCAGAGCTTTACGTTTTAGTATCGTCCTAATTGATCATTCCTTGGAAAAGCTGTGTGTGTTGTAGTTTTGAATTTTCTCCTTCATCTCCCATCCCCGTTTCTTTTTCCCCGAGAGGCACCGCACTGCTCTGCTTGGTACATGTCCGTGGGTGTGTGTGTCTACGACTACATCCTTGAAAATACATATGGCATTATTTTACATGGGGGTGTATGTTAAATTGTAAACATGGCATTTCCCTATTTCTTTCTTTTTACTCAATGATTTTAAGTTCTCCGTATGGTGCTTTATAGCCGTCCGGCTCATTGCTCCTGAGCACTACATTATATTTCATGGTGTACGTCTACACGTCCCTAATGATGGGAACCTGGGCCATCTTCACCTCTCTGCTACACTGTTAATGTTGTGATGGGCATCCCTGGACATGTGGGAGTTTCTCAGGGGGAAATATCAAGTCACTGTACTTTCTGTGGCAGGTCAAAGCTTGAAAGGAGAGCTGGACAGCTGGAGATGGTGTAATATTTATTTTAAATGCAACCAATAGGAACTGGAAGGCACCCCCATTAAAGGGACTGCTCTACAAAGAGAACCATTAAGATGAATGTAAATCACAGTAGCTTCAGGGACAGTTTAATAACAATCTGACTTTTTATTGGGTGAGCAGGAGACGTGCCAGCTTTCTCCTTACAGACTCTTCTGGATCTTTTGCAGAGAGAGATTCTATCTGAACTGCTCTCCAGATTACCGAGGGCAGAGGGCTGCTCTGGGAGTAATGGCCATAAATCCAATTAGTAACTCACTTTCTCTTTTGCCACAGGCTCCATTTCCCCTGAACACAGAGAAGATAATTTCAAACTCTGGAACCTGGTAAATCCTGAGGGCTCCGTGATACCGATCGGGCCACGGAGACACCCAGGTTTCTCGCACAAGAAGAAGAGCTGGGATGCTGCACCCTCCGAGGAAGGGAGCGGAAGAGGTGGCGTGGGCCCCCTCGCACTGTGTCCTGCAAGCTTGTGTATCGCTTCGCACAAAAACGAGTTCCTGTGTTACATGTGAAATGAGGGAATGGAGGAAAAAACCTTTAGGGGTCTCTAGAGAATTTTAGCAAGATTAGAGATCATAGAAACCCCACTTTTTATGGCATTGTTTTACGTAGGGGTTTTCCTCTGAGACTGAAAAAAATGTACCCTGAGAACAGCTTACCTGGAGGATGGAAGCCTTCACGCAGGGTACTTTCCTCCTCTTGTTTCATCCTCATTTGTTACAAACTGGTTTCTTGTGGGTTGGTAGTTTTGTTAAAATCACGAGTGAAATAAAGATATGAATGAGTAAGTTATATTTTGCCTGAGCTTATAGAAAAAAGCACAGAGGCTTTGGGTCTGAATCCCAGATCTGTCCTTTACTAGTAACCTTGAGTAAATGATCCAACCCTCTGAAGCTTTAGTTTCACTATTTAAAAAAATATGAATGCTATATAGTTCACATGATGACTGTGAGGATACTGTAAGGAGAGTTTTCAGGACAATGCCTGGCACATGGCAAGAACTTAATAAGGATGTTTATTCGTATTTTAACAGGTGCATATTTATAATTATTATTTTCCCTCAGATGACTCCAGAGATGAATGAGGTATATGTTAGGTAAACTGGTGTCTTGAATTCCTCAAAAGCAGAGCCTGCGAGGAGGATCTGTGTGCAGTGTTTATTCAGAAGGTGATCCCTGAAAGTGCAGTGTGGAAGGGAGTCCAGGAGGAGAAGAAAGCCAAGAAACGGGCCTCTGTGGGCAACTGGACACCAGCTGGGACCTTCCGAGGGTGGTGTGGTGGGCACCAACAGCATCTCCTACAGCTCCACAAGCGCAATCTTCACTTAGGTTTTGCACGTGTGCCGCCTTTGTGCTTAGAAAAATTTTCTGTTGTTCTAAGCCAGACAGCTGTCTCCATCAGCTGACTTTCTCCTCGGTTGGAAGGAGCCACTGGCTACTACAAATTTGCTCTGCCAGCTCCTTCTCCATGATCTGACAGAGAATGTGGTTTACATTACCAGTGTGGTAAAATCACCCTGACTCTAAGTTTTACTCTCCATTTAAAGCTAAGGTAGCTTATCTCTTAGACTCTGGTTCTTAAAATTGAGGTGAAGGTGCTTCTGGAAATCATGGTGCTCTTTGCAGAAAACAGCACATTCATTGCAGAGCATCACATAATTTGGATACATTTAATTCCAAACAAATCAAAAACATGAGTACAAGAAATATGACCATATTATGAAATTACGAATGTGAACATGCAAACACACATATCAGTTAAATGTAATTGGCTTTTTATGGGTTTCCACTAGTATTTGTTTGCTAATTGATTATTAACTTGCTATCTGCTGGAATTTGCTAGCAGATAAGCAATGGTAGGCACCGCAGGTATAAGAAAAATACATGGAGAGAAATATTAAACACAGATCAATATTTACCCATTTTTACATTAATCTGAGACAAAGAATCCCTAATTCCTTTTCAGGAACAAAACCCCTCTGCCTAACTTATAAAATACTGGCATTGAGAACCTATTTAAAAGGTCGAATCACTGCGTTGCCAGTTGGGGCAATGTTCGCTAAAATAAAGAAAATCCCGTGACTCCCAACGACGTGGAAGTTCCCGAGAGTAGCTGATCACACAGGTTCTCCCTCACAGCAGTAACAAGAGCAAAATGCGAACTTCTGAGCAGACCCGTGGGCAGACACTGGCTCTTCTCTTGGGTCACTTGAAACTGTGTATATATATATATATATATATATATTGCTTTTACTGGGAAAATATTTTAATATTTTGCTCTGAATTGGGCAGTAGACAATTGAATATAACTAACACAACAGCTTCTTTGCTTACACTAGTCCTGACTTACAGATATCCATTTCCTAAAATTGGAACACCTTCTCCCATCTTTACTTAAAGACTAGCTCAAATCTCGTGTCCCCACAAAATCATAACTGGCCCTGTCCGCCATCTGCACCTGGCTCCTCTCTTGAATTCTTTTGATACTTTTTATACTGCTCACGTGATACTTAGTGCCACCCTGTGTTGTTAATGAGTTCTCTTCTCTCCCTCTTCTCTCTCCCGTGTGTGCACTCTCATGCAGACACACGCACCCCTCTTATCTTTCCTAACTAAACACAGTTTGCATTTTATCACTGTTTGTGCCTAGCAAATGCCCCCCACACAGTGAGCATCTGCAAATATATGTGAATCATGTAATTGGGCACTGCCCCCAACATTATTTATAGCCTCACTCTGCCAAACATCACTGAAAATTGAATAATGTAGAGATCCCTTAAAGAAAAAGAAACTTGTGCAGCTCTAGCGTTGGCTTAAAATTTTAAAATGTTAGTTAAATATGTTTAAGTATAAAACAAAGCATTGGGAAGGGTATAGCTCAGTGGTAGAGTGCAAGCTTAGCATGCATGAGGTCGTGGGTTCAATCCCCCATACCTCCATTAAATAAATAAATAAATAAATAAATAAATAAATACCTAATTACCACCCCCCCAAAATAAAGCATAAACTCCTTATGCTTGTATCTCTAACGTAACTATGAAATTAAAAGTTTTCCATTAGATGCAAATAAGCCCATTATATTCAAATTAATATTAATTTAATGTGACAGATGATGCTGTTCTGCTGCAACTGAATGGCTGTTGAGAATGTGAATATAGTACTGATTGCTCTAATGCAGGCTCTCTACGATTCCATGCCTGCACTGAGGTCTGCTGCGTGGCCATGCCGTTTCTCCATCCATTTTCTCTATTTGAACCACTTTGGAACCATCAAACTATCATTTGAACAATAAAACACCATGTCATATGAACTTCATTTGCACAGGTACATCATTTATATGTTAATTCTAACCTCTCTTTTTCCTCATTTACCTATCATAATGAACGTACTTCTTGGCATCAACATGGTCTTAAATAGACTATGTGAAATCTTGTGGCAGTACTTTGTTATAAGGGTGGCCATCCAGATGGTAAGGATGATACTAATACTAAGAGCTAATATTTACAGACTATATATTTTGTGACACTTTTCTATATATAGATTATCCCATTTAGTTCTCACATTAACCCTTGGAGGAAGAGGTTACTATTATCACTATCTTATTGATAGTTTGATAGGGAAACAGGGGCTCAAAGAAATTCAATAGCATTCGCAAATCCATGCTACTTATATAGAATTTAAACCCATTAAGTCTGATCCCAGAACCTGAACACAATACTTATTATAATTTGTTTAGCTTGTCATTAAAATGAACACAAAATTAAAATAAATGCTGTACAGAATTAACACATTCCAATATTTGATATTCCCATATACCCACAATTCATCATATGCTCAGTAATCCTGCCGGTGGATTGTTTTGAACCACTCAGTACAGGTGTAGTTCTAGCTAGGTAAAGTATGAAAGAATTCAGCTTCATGCCCACAGTCAGTGAAGTGCTTTACTAATAAAAATGTGTAACTTAACTGTAGGTGTCAATAAATGTGATATATTCGAAAGAGTTGAACAATACGTGTCTCATACTCTCTTCTATTATACTGTCCACACAATGGCTCCGTTCAGAAGTTGACTGACTCTCCCAAGACTCGGCTTCAGCACATGCTGTTGGGGACAGCAGAGAGCAGAGCTCACCCCGAGGCAGACCACCCCCACGGCTCAACAATTTAACCTGCAGAAGCCAAGTTCTACTCGATTCAAGTTCCCCAAAATTCAGTATGTCCTCACTCAATTTGGGAAATATGCAGACTGCTTTATTTCTTCTGATTGCCAAACTAAACAAAAGAAACTCTTGAAATATGGCTTATTACTGTGTCCTTCCTTGTTCAGTTGACTGGTGCTGTCAGGAAAATGTTTGGACAAGAAAAGAATATATCTTTAGTTCCACCCTGCCCACCCCTGACCCCAGCTACAGTGACATGGTACACATTAGGTCAAATCTCTTTGTTATTCTTTAAAAAAAAAAATAGTGTGATTAGCTTACTAGTTTCTATTTCTCAAGTAAATAAGCCACTTAGGAATGAGAAAAAAGCTTGTACATTTTAGACCTGTACGGAATAATGAATCAACTTCCTTCTAATATGGAAAAAGACAGTGATTTCACTATTTATACGTCATCTGCTGCACTCCTAGCAGATTGCACTGGCCAGGGCGGGACCCAGTGAAGTGTCAGACCGGGTCTCTGTCCGTAAGAGTATCACAAGCTTGACAGCGTACGTGGAGTCACTGAGTCATGCACGACAGAGATAGCTACGTTCAGAGTTTGGCTACTGTTTCTTCCATCTTAGAAACAACGTGGTTGGGTAAAATTTAAGTGTCATTACCCTCACGTAGACGGGCTGTTAGGGTCCAGGAGGTGAAATCTAGGGTCACACAACTAATCAGTGCCTGAGCCAAATCTAGAAGTCAGATTTCCTTGTCTACAGTTTCTCCCACTAGACCAAATTGCTTCTTCAGACCAAGGCAGAAACAGCGTAGAAGGTACTTAGATTTATTTCTAAAGTTGATCTGGCTCCATCACGAATATAAAAAACACCACCTGATTTGTAACTGGAGCCTGGAGTATCACCCACTGCCTCAGTTGATGATTTCATTACCAGCTGCTGAAACACTTCAATGGGAAGACATGAAATTCCTGCAGGAAATGACTCTAGGCAGCTCTGAATAAGTAAGGAAATTAAATGACTAACTTCGATGTTTCCTGGTTTTTGTCTATCTTAATTAACAATTTATTTTGGTAAAGGAAAAACTGACCAACTTTCTAACAGGCAACATGTAAAACTTAATATTTGTTTATAGTAGAAACATGATTCATATGTCTGCTCTTATTTAAAGAAAAGAAAAATAAATTGTTGAATGATTTTCAGTAACCATTTTTATTAAAGGGATTCTCTTAAAAAAAAAAACCAATTACAGCATATGTGTGTGGGAAATATCAATTTCCTCCTCATAGTTCCCAAAGGTGCACTTGAGAAAAATGTGTTGATTATTAACAGGGCTAATATTTTTGTGGTAATGTTATTACCGAACATCTACAATAATTAGAGTTTGGGACTGATAGAGGTATTGCAGTCAGAATACATATTGATTTCTATGTCAGATTTCTGCAGCACAGACCTAATTGGAAATTGTTACTACTTTTGATACATATTTTATGTGATTCTTATTTTGCCTTCTTTGATTTATTCAACAGTATTTGGCTTGTTGAACGGTTGCTATGTGACAAGCATTCTCCTAGGTGCTGAAAATACACAATAAATTAAACAGGGCTCTTGCTCCCACCAAGTTTACCTGCTAGCTGAGGGAGACAGAAGAGTAACAAATATATCAGGTAGTGGTAATTACTATGAAGCAAAACAGAGTGAGCTGAGCATGACAGGGTGATGGGGTAGGCAGGGAGTCAGAGGCAGTCCCTTTGCGGAAATTTCGTCACGAAAACATCACTCGTGGTGGACAAGTATCGTTGTGGCATTCTGTCCTGTCCTGGACACTACAGATGTTTAGGATAAACTTTTAAGTTCAAGGAGAATAAAAAGCAGTTTAAAGAAAGCTAATTTTTATATCCATGTGACTTTTCGTGCTCTCTCTCGCTCTCTTTTTTAAGCTTCCTTTACTGAATAATGTCTCTCAGGAATGAAGGGAATGAGGTAAAAGTAAGATTCTCATCACAGGACTAGTCACCTTCACTGCCAAGCAAACTTATATTTATATGTAGTTTTCCACTCAGGTTTCTCTCCAGATGACAGGGAAATTTATTTCTCTCTTTTTCCCTTTTCTTTTAAAAATTTTATTGGAGTAAGAACATTCTCCATGAGGTACACCCTCTTAACAGATTTTTAAGTGTACAGTATTGTTATCGACAGGCACAATACTGCACAGCAATCTCTACAAATTACTCATCTCTAGTAGCTGAAGTTTTATTCTGCCGATGAGCACCTCCCCAGCTCCCCCTCCCCATGTTCTATTCCATTCCTATTCACTATTCTATTCCTTGCTTCGGTGAGCTTGACTATTTTAAATGCCTCATATGAGTGGAATCATGCAGTATTTGTTCTGTGACCGACTTATTTCACTTAGCATAATGTCACCAAAGTTCATCCATGCTATCACATATTCTAGGAGTTCCTTCTTTTTTAAAGCTGAGTGACATCCCACTGTATGTATTTATCATATTTTCTGTATCCATCCCCCAACAGACATTTACACTGTTTCCACATCTTAGCTAATGTAAATAGTGCTCCAGTGAACATGGGAAGGCGAATATCTCTTCGAGTTCCTGGTTTCAATTCTTTGGGTAAATACCCAGAAGAGGGACTGCTGGATCATATGGTAGTTTTCTTTTTAATTTTTTGAGGAACCTCCCTATTATTTTCCATACAGGCCACACCATTTTCCATTATTACCAACAGCATTCCAGGGTTTTGCTTTCTTTACATCTTTGCCAATACTTGTTGTCTTATTTCTGTTTGTTTTGGTTTTGGTTTTTGATAATAGCCATCCGGACTGGTGTGAGATGGTATCTCACTGTGGAGGGGGATTTCTAAGTCAGTAAGAATAAATTTTCTTAAGCAAGAAAATAATTCCTGCTTATGAATCTACTGTATTAACATATTTATAAATATGAAGTGGAAACTCAAGAGCTTTATCTTGAAGAGGGAGATTCTGCGGTTTGTCTGACCAAAATTTGAATCACTGCTCTGTCTTCTAGTAACTGTGTGATCCTGGGAATGTCATGTGACCTCTCATTGGCTCGCTTCCTTGTCTGTAAAATGGGGCTGTGCATAATCTTGTGAGGGTACCTACTCATTTTGAAAATTGGTAAATAAAGGGAAAGAATAAAGCATTTATCTTATTTTTCCTTTAGAGTCTTTCAGGGTAAGCAAATAGCTGTTGAGGGAAAGGCATTTTTACATTGTAGCTAATAAATGTGGAAGAATTGACAGAATTAGCAAATCACCATTGGTTACCCTGGGGAAATCATGGTTCCAGGCAACAATTCTCAGTGGCCACTCAACCATTAGGTCGAATGTTGATGGCGTTTTGTAATTGATGTATCAGGCTGACACCCTCTGAACTCACTGGGCAATCTTAACAGCCCCCAATGTGGGACAAGCACCCATTTGTACCTCCTGACAGGATGAAAGTACAGAACTCCAGGCACTAAGCATTTGGTACCACCTGCCAGCGCTCAAACCTGGTGCTAATCAAGGCCCTACCAACCAGGTCGATAAAATGTGGAGGCTAAAGGAACACATAAATGACACAAGGAGGCTACCGTGAGCCCAGCACATAATTAAGGAAGTTCTAAAGGAAGGATCACTCAGTTTCTACCACAAATAAGCAGCAGTAAAAATAAACAAGAAAATGGGGGAACTCCCTTAAGGTATCCATCAACCATATGCAACATGTGGATATTTTTATGATCCCGATTCAGACAAGTCAGCCATAAGAAGACATTCTTGAGACACGAGGGAAAACTGACAACTAACTGAGAATAAGATAGTAAAGAGTATGGGTAATTTTGTTAGGTATGGTAATGATACTAAGGTATGATTTAAAAAGTCCTCATCCATTAGAGGATTTTAAGATGGGATGACATGCTGCCTGGAAGTTGCTTTAAAAAATATTCCAGCAAAAACTAAGTGTGTGTGTGTGTGTGTGCATGCGCGTGTCGGAGGACGCAGAGATGAAAGAGGAGGACAGAATGTTGATAATATTTAGAGCCGGGTGATGAGTAAGTGGGGATTCACCACACTGTTCTATTTTGTGTGTTTGAACATTTCCACAACAAAAACCATGTTTTTATGCCAAAACCAACAGATATTAGAACTCAAATTTGTATTTAAAATGTGTCTAAAATTTCAAAACAGAACAAAACACTTCAAACAAATTTTCAAGCTTTCAGTGGTGGCTTCTCACGCCCCGGGCCCCTGGGGCACACAGTGGTGGCCGTCCCCTGCCATTAGGGGTGGTGGCTGGGAGGTCTGAGAAGCTCTGAAAGGGTCAGTGGGAACTTTACAATCGATGGGTCAAGCGATGCAAGCCAGATGAACAAATGTGTTTTTCAAACTGCTGCTCATGACCTTTATTGAGACACAAAGTAAATCTAGTGGGTCCATCATTTTAAAAAAAGAAACAGAATAGACAGAACAGAATAGAAAACTGTCAGGGTGCATCTCCATAATAGTAAGTTACTTATATCAGTTCTTCACCACTGAGGGTGCTTCTCAGGTCTGGTGGTTGTTGGTTTTTTTGTTTGTTTTTTTTTCTTTTCATTCAAATGCATTTGGCATATACCATAGTGTAAATTTAAGGTGTCCGACATGTTAATTTGATTCACCTACATATTGTGATAGGACTGATAACTGGCAGCTCTATCGTGTTATGTAATTGTCATTTCCTTTTAGTGTTGGAATAACTGTTCCAGTCTCAGCAACTTTGCTGCTTACACGACGTGGTCTGGATTCGCTATGCTCTGTGTTAGTTTTCTAGGGCTTATTTGCTAGGCGTTGCAGGTTTGTTCCCTTAAACAGCGTCTATCCTATCCCCCCTCCTCCATCCCCTGGTGACACCTGTTTTTACGAGTCTGGCTTTTTGAGATTCCACGTATGAGTGAGCTCATACAGTATCTCTTGTTCTCTGTCTGACTTATCTCACTTAGCGTAATGTCCTCAAGGTCCATTCATGTTGTCGAAAAGAAAACGGCAGGATGTCCTTCTGATGTGCTCATGAGTCAGCAGGGGATCTGGTTAAAAGGCAGACTTTGACCCCGCAGGTCTGGGTGAGCCTGAGACGCTACACATCCGACCAAGGCAGGAGGCCATGAAGCCGCCTCAGCCCCCGCCTTCTCTTCACGTCTAAACCCACTGCTTCTGCTTCCTCACCTCACCTTCTGGCCTCCCCTGAACCCTGGCTGCTGGCTGGGGTCCCTCTTCTTGAGGGCACCACCCCCAGATGGCCTCAGGGATGCCATGTCTTCCTCAACACCTCAGTTCAGATGAGGGCAGGCCATACTCCGTCATTCCCCACAGCACGGCCAAGACCAGTCAGAAACCTCCAAGCAGGACAGGACTGAGGTCTGGGGTAAACAAACTAAAGGGATCACCTGAAAGCAAATGATCAACCCAATACAGTAGGACTTCTCACAGGCTTTTAGCTGGAGGATGCCTCCCTGCTGGTTCTGTGTGGCAGAGAGCATTTTCTTGTATCTGGAAGCTTCTTTAGGTCCCTCTTAAACTCCTCTTGAAGTCCAGACTCAAGAAAGTGAGGCTCAGAGAGGTCTAGGAGTTCCCTCTCCTGCTTGCTTTCTGACTTTCAATGTCCTCGCTGGATAACCGGTGTTCCTGACACTGGAACGCCCTCTCCATTCACGAGGTATGCGCAGGGCCCTGACCCGGGGCCCGGACAGGCCAAGCCCTTCCCAGTACAACGTAAACCCGACCTCTGTAAGGGACAGGGGTAGCAACACAGATGTGGTTTTGTTACAGAATCGCCGGGGCAGACAGCCGTTGAGCACTTAATCACCCCATCTACTGGTCTGCCTTTGGTTTTCCTTCTTCTCTGTCTCACTGAGACATTGGACATCACTGTCCCATTGACAATTTCATCTCTCGGCGTCTGGTTTTCCTCTAAACTCTCAGACCACCTTCTGTTTTTGCCGCCTGTACTTCCTCCTCTTACCTGTCGGCATTGCCCACAGTTACGTCCTTGGCCCTCGTCTCTTTATCCTTCCAACTGCTCCCGGCTGACTAGGGGTTTGTCCCCAGATGCCCTAAGTGGTACTGGAACCCTGGAAGCGTTACCGACTCTTCCCTGTGCAGATGCAGCTCCTCTGCTCCTCTCTCCCAGCACATCATCCACCTGTGGAAAACTCGCCCCTCAGACAGCTCAAATTCCATCTTAAAAATGCAGCCTCTCCTTACATGGAATACTCCTCAGCCATAAAAGAGAATGAAATTTTGCCATATGTGGCAACATGGATGGACTTGGAGGGCATTAAGCTAAGTGAAATAAGTCAGAGAGAGACAAATACTATATGATACCACTTAAATGTGGAATCTAAAAAATACAACAAACTAGTGAATATAACAAAAAGGAAGCAGGCTCACAGATACAAAGAACAAACCAGTGGGGAGAGGGAGGGGGGAGGGGCGGCATCAGGGTCGGAGTAAGAGGTACAAACTACTAGGTATAAAATAAGCTACAAAGGTATATTGTACAGCATGGGGAATGTAGCCAGTATCTTATAATAACTCTAAACGGAGTATAACCTTTAAAACTGAGTCACTATATTGTACACCTGTAACTTATATAATATTGTACATCGACTGCACTTCAATTAAAATTCTTTTTAAATGTATCCTTTCCTTGTCCACCTCTCCTCAGTCTGCGTCATTTCTTCTTTTGAATCCACAATGCATTTTAAACATTTTGTTTGAATAGTTCTGTGTGAAAGACACTGTTCCAAGGCCTTAACATCCTCACAACACATCTGTTAACTAGACATTGTTATCTCTATGTTACAGTGGAGACCGGGCCTCCCTGAGGCCCAGCAACCTGCCCAGGGTCACGTGATTAGTAAGTGGCGGGCCTGGGACTCTGCACACAGGGTGACCACACAGCTAAGTTTGTGCCTTCTTGGACCACCTGTCTAATAGCACCTTCTGCTATGGTTATTTTTGTAATTATTAATTCCTATGTATGCAAACCCTTGAAGAGCTTTATTTTTCCTTTCAGCTCTTGGCACCAACCTTATCATCTGGAATTTTGAAGACAGTCTCAATGTCAAATATTTTCTCTCACTATACAAATAAGGACTCTTGATCCAATCTGGGGCTTGTAAAGTGTGGTCAGTGTATACAGATGCCTTGAACATTGCAGGAAATCAAAAAATATCTGTAAAGTTGAATGGAATAATGTGGACAAACAAGCCAGGCTTATTTCAGATCTGAGTGAGAGAGTAAGTGATCCCAATCCAAATATAATGCTTTATTAAAACAACAAGCAAGTAAAATAAATTGCAAGTGGTCACTAATTACTAGCACCTGTGTATGCTGTGCAAGGCGGATGCAACACAGCAGAAGAAAGGACAGCTTTCTGCATCATTTCACTTCCAACATCCAAACAGAGACGGGAAAAGCTGACCACAGTCTAACTTCCTCTGTATCTGTGACTTTGCTCTTAACCGTAAAACTATTGTTCCCATATAACACCCCCTCCATTTAACTCTCATCCTTGGATTTCAGGGTGAGTGTAGTACATCTGCTAACTCATAAGAAATGCTAGTACTTCTCTCCTCACCACTCTAAGATGCTCCTTCACACCTGCCTCTTATGGGAAGTATGCCTTTTTCTAGACATTTCCAGAAATTGAGAATTAGAGAAATGAACCTATTTATTCCTTTGATTTTAACCCTGATTGCCTTTTATATCCCTTCTTTCCTGATGGCATACAGAGAAGCCCCATGTTCCCATCAGTAGCATTTCTCAGATCACCTACTTGGATGGCGAAGGGTTAATCTCATCAGTAGCTTGTGAATTCTTAGTAATTGGAGACAGACCGGGGTGTGCTGTCTTTATCGTGACCTCTTCTCCTAGACCTTGGGCCCATTTCAGTTCAGAGTTCAACTTCTGCCTTTAAATCTCAAAGTAGAGTTACTTTCTTTAAATGCCAAAATGCAAGAGACTGCTGGTGTGCAAGGAGCCCTGTCATTTATTTGTAAATAATTGCAGGGTTTTCTTCTTACCCTTCCAATCTACTGGCCTTTTAAATTCGTAGCATCCTAAATTCCCCTCCTCAAAGGGAAATCGGTTTTTGTCCTAGTAGACAAACCAGAGAACAGTTCTCAGAAGGTCTGACAACGCAGCAATAGATAAATGAAATCACCCTCCGTGTTGTCATTCAGCAAAGCCTTTTACAGACAGAGCTATTTTGAAGCCATTAAAAAATGCTATTCATCTCAAACTTGCCATCTGCCTTCTGTTTCTGGATTCGTCCATCGTTAGCTAAGAGATTAGTCTCAGTGGCCAACTTCCCTCTAGTTCTCCCATGACACTCAGGGAGACTCTTATGGGAAGAAGGCAATTTATTTTAGCTGAACGACCACATGGCTAACTATACACAGCAATTATACAAAGCAAATGTATCAACTTCTGCCACAGGAGGCAGGAGTTCCCTTTCTGGTCATTAATAATGAACACTCTTCAGTAAGTACGAAAACATTTACCAAATAAAATGGCCTATTATAGATGATGCCCCAGGCAGCGGAGAATTCGCCTGGCCATTGAGGAAAGAGTGAAGCCAACCAGACGGAGCAGCCCCGTTACTGCACTGGGTTGTCCTGGAAGCACCTCCAAACCGGCAGAAGATGTGACCCGTTGGCTCTTTGTCCAGAAATGTCTAGTCCGAAAAGAAGTGGCCTGGTCTTTTCTATATTGCAGTTCCATTGCTTCCTTTCCTGGCAGCTGCATAATCGGGGAATGCCGCGAAATCAAAACTAGGAGGAAGGAAATTAGAGCCGGGAAGTGTCAAGTTGATCTACTGCGGTGCTGAGGGGCGGGAGTGCCCGGCAAATTCAGCTTTCTCCCCGACCGACCTACCGGCCTCTCACCACTTCACCCACCATTTGCAAGTCTTGTTCTGCATGCTCCTGAAGCTCTGGGGAGGTTCCTGTTTGCTCCAACGCTTAGACTGCAACTTGGCCTACGGTCACTCATTCTGAGGACTCTTTTGCAGCCATTTTAATGAACAAAATCCCTAAAAAGGTGCTGACATTTTAATGCCTCCTATTGATACTTTATATTGAGACAAGCTTTGTACTGCATTCAAAGCCCTTGCAAATCCAAATGCTCTGGGGTCTTAGCCGCCTAGCTCGCACACGGGATGTAATTTAAAGAGACGTGGAACATGTGCACTTACATGCTGCTTTCTATTGAAGACAGCTGACCATTGCCTAATTAATTTTCAACACCCTTATGAGGTAGGTGTGTGTTGCCCTGGCTTCACAAATGGATGACTTCAGGCAGTGGAATGAGAAAATCCAAAGCCTCAGGACAAGGATTGTGCCTTTGATGAATTCTGCAAAGGGCAGAATGGTGACACAGTTATGGTTAAAAAGTAGAAGAAGAAGAAGAATTTTTTTAGAAAAAAAGGAAAAGAAAAAGCCATTAATAATACTGTGATGAAACCTGTGGCTTCTCAGCTGGTTCAACACATAACTTCGCCCTGGTGCATTACCAAATTCCATTAAAATTTGCTCTCCTTGGTCACAGTTTTGTGAATTGAATGCATGCACACCTCCCTTCCAATAAACCACAAAGGATGGGATGACGAGAACCAACTTGGCAACTGTACACTGTTTTTGAACTTCAAACGCTTAAAAAACTTTCCAGAGGGTATTAACTTTTTTAAAACGTAGTCATGAAACACATATTCATTGAGGGGCAATTATGAGCAAGGTACTGAGCTCAGTGCTTAGTCTCTTCCCTCCTGGACTTATTGTCCAATGGGAAATAAAAAGACAAAGGCAATCACCATACAGAGTGATCGATGCAAACAGGCGATGCAGACAGCATGTCACGGGTGTGGACACACATGGGGAACCCTCCAATCCAGTCCTGGGGAGAAGGAAGGCTTCCAAGAGAAATCATATCAAACGATATCTAAACTGCTAGCACAAATCAACCAGGGGGAGGGACTTAGTTCTGGCCTATTGAGCCCAGGGCCTGCCATTTTAAAACTGCAGGGAGGGAATCAACATGGAACATTATTTAAGACCAAGCAGCTCAGTGGGGTTAAATCAACTATATCCTGGAAAAAGCCACTGTTCCCTTCCTTTACACCTTTAGAAGTCAGGTCTCCTTCTAAAGGAGATGGTATAAGCAAGTGATTTGGGAAACGCTACTGTTGAGGATTTCTCTCTATGCTATAAGGAAAGAAAGATTGATCACAAAAGGCAATAATGTTAAAACTGAGGGAGTAAGTAAGTTTATGCTTCTAATTTCCAATTTCTAGAAATGTCTAGCAAAGGCATACTTCCCATAAGAAGCAGGTTTAGAGGAGCATCTTAGAATGAAGCAGGGTTCCCTTGAAAGTTATGGGAACTTATCATAAAGAGAGGAGGGAAAAAGAAAAAGAAGGAAGGGAAGAATAAAAGAAAGAAAATAAAGAGCTGGTAACTTAGTTCATATGTAATGTGAATAATCAACCTGGTAAGAGAATTTTGAGAGAAAGATTTCTGAAAGAGGCAAATAAAAATTGACCCTTAACATGGATTTTCATACTTGCTCATTATTCATTATTTTAACTATCTTTTTAGTTTATAAGGATGTAGTTCACAGAAAAAAACTTAGTTATCATTCAACAAAAGCAAGTATTCTTTCTCTTAGTTACAGACAAGCCACATCAGACACAAGGAATTGAAAGTGGCATTTTTATTTTCATTTGAGTGACTTTTGGGGAGAGGTGGCAAAGTGGATATAATGCAGTTACAATAGCCTTTCATCCTGAACCTAATGAAATGTAATGAACAGTAAATAAAGCCAATGAATGATATGGGAGCAGTGTTTCAACTTTAGAGAGGGTCTTGAAATGGAAGACTGGAAATTGATGCCTGAGGTTGTCTTTCTTTCCTTCCTTCCTTCCTTCTTTCTTTTTCTTTCTTTCTTTCTTTCTTTCTTTCTTTCTTTCTTTCTTTCTGTCTGCCTGCCTGCCTTCCGTCCTTCCTTCCTACCTTCCTTCCTTCCTTCCTTCCTTCCTTTCTGTGGAGATGAGGCACAAAGTTCAGAAAAATCTAATTGATCTTGCTCACCCCCATCCTCCTTCCATTTTCTGAAGTGGGGTATGCCACCCAGGGGTGGAGATGATGCATGCCTTTCCTGAGGAGAATTTCTTCCCTGACACCCTGGATAAACAGTTCTCAACAGTGAAGAAGAAACCATGGCTCACCATTTTCTTTTTCACTGAGTGGAAGGAAGAGAAATTCTTGGGGAAAATCTCCAAAAGTTAAAATTTCCCAGTAACAAATAAGGCTTTTAGCAGAACAGGAAGAGAAAAGAAATCAAACAAAAGCCACCAAGGAAAATGATGGTCCCCATCACCATGGATGGATGAGAAGTCCCCAGGGTGGAATAAGGACCGATCATCTTCAAATTCCTTCCTTTAATTTTATTCCACTCAAGTTGAGTGACATTCACAGCTGGGGAGAGGCAGGTGAGCCAGGAGAATTTTTTAAACTAGGGAAGATGTCTCCAACAGAAACAATGACTTGGTGGCACAGCTTTCATTGAGGGAATAATCCAAAATTTGAGGACATCTCTTGGGAGAACAAGACACGTTGGAACTCTTAACAGAATTCCAGAGAAGGAGCCAAACTGGAGGTCAAATTCACTAACTACAATTAAACACAACCCCAGATTTATTCCTTTTCCTTCCCCAGCAAGAGAAAAGCAGAAAGTAGAACACAAACTATTAGAACATGAGGTAAGAGATGGGGAAGGTGTCAAGGAAGAACCATACATAATATATAACATATATGTAATATACATACATGCACAGCACAGACAGGTATTGTACACATGTATACATATATACACTGTACATATATGTATGAATATGCATATATAATACACGTATGATACATTTTATTTGGGCAAGTAAAAGATCTGGGGAGAGTTACAGCCATCAAATGAGAATAAAGTAAAAAGAAACATTACCACAATCATGCAGTCATGGAAAAAATGAGCGTAGCTTTGAAGAGCAAATGGAGAAATCAGTCTCGAGGAAGACAATATAGGGAACAGGAACACTTTCTGTTTCTAATACTTTATACTCTCAAAGTTTTCAAAGAGGATGGGCAAATCTCTGAATCCAGAATTCTAAGACAGATCTGGATCTTTCCTGACTTAGAGTGAAACATTCTTTTTCACAGTGACGTAGCGTGACACCTTCCCATGGATGGATATTGGTGTCGTTCCCATATTTTTGCTATTGAAAGACAGCACATTGACTGCATTGATTTAAAGGCCTCTGTAGTACAAAAGCATTGTAAACACAGATAAAAACAAGTAACAGACTTGGAGAATATATGCACCATATGTAAACTGAGAAAGGAATCTTATTCAGAATATGTGAAGAATGCTGAAAATCATTAAGAAAAACGCAACCCATCAAACGGGAAAATAGGCAGAGGGTGTGTGAAGAGGCAGGCAATTCTAGAAGATGTCCGGTGACTATATGAAATGATAATCAACGTCGCCAATAACAACAATGCACATTTAAACAAGGGGTTGCATTCTGCTTCTGGAAAATATAGAGTAGAAGAGCTTTTCTCTATTCCTCCTGCTCAGTACAGATAAGAACCCTGGGCATTACAAACAAAATGATATAAAGAGACTCTGAAAGGCAGTGAGAAGAAGGCAGCCCAGCTAGAGACCTGGAACCAGAGGACCAACAGGGCAGTGAGTCCCTTGGGTTTTCTTTTTGCCTCATAGCGCCCAGCTTGGGTGCTGCAGCAGTGGGTGCCCAGAACATGCCAACAGGCACAGGCGGGAAAAAAAAAACAAAAAACAAAAAACGCCTGAGAAGAGCCTGCTGTCTCTGGTCAGAAGGTGAGGAAAAGGGCAGCCTGAAGAGACAGATAACTTTCAGACAGTAACTGCTCTCCCAAGCTGGATTCCACAGAAAAACCATAGCCCTGCCCCCACACCTCCAGCAAAGGCTGAGTCGGGGGCTTAAACTTCCACTCTCGATGGGGTATAACGAGCACCCCTCTGCACCCACAGCCCCTCCCCACCACTCGGTGGTGTCAGAGAAGGAAGTGAGGAGTCGAGATTTCCTCCCCACCTGGTGGTGATGGACCGCTCATCTCCCCATCACTGGGACACTTGGGGATGCTGAACTTCCACCCCGTGTAAGGACTCTCATCGACAATATATAAAGAACACTTACTCCTCAATTGAGAAAAACAATCCAACTAGAAAATGGGCAAAAGATATGAACAGACACTTCACTGAAGCGGATATACAGGTGGCAAACAAACACATATTCAATATTCCTGGCCTTGGGGAAATGCAAATTAAGACCACAAAGCAATATCCCTGCACGCCAATTAGGAAAGCTAAAATAAAGCTTACAGAGAACAGCAAATGGTGGCAAGAATGTGGGGAAAATCGTTCTGTCACACATTGCTGGAGGGAATGTAAAATGGTATAACCACTCTGGAAAAGAGTTTGGCAGTTTCTTAAAAAGCTGAACACTTATTTACTGTATGACCCAGCAATCTACCTCTGGGCATTAATCCCAGAGCAGTGAAATCTGTGTCCACAGAAATCCCTGTATGTGATGTTCAAAGGCAGCTTTATTGGCCATAGCCCCAAACAGGAAGCAACCAAAATGTCCTACAGCAAATGAATGAGCAAACAAACTGAGGTAATCTACATCATGGAGTACTATTTAGCAATAAAAAGAACAAATAAATGATAAAGTCAACAACTTGGATGGATCTCAAGGGCTTTAGGCAGAGTAGAAAAAGTCAATCTTGGTGATATACTACATGGTTGCATTTATATAACATTTTCAAGATAACACATAATTATAGGTGGAGAGCAGATTAGGAGCTGTCGGGGTTACGGATGGTGGGGGAGGGCAGGTGGGACTGTAAGGGGCAGCAGGAGGGAGATCTTTGTGGTGATGTTCTGTATCTTGGTTGTAGTCTTGGTTACATGAATCTATCCATGTGGTAAGTGACATAGACTATATCCACTTCATACCAATCCCACCTTTCTGGTTCTGATATGGTACTGTATTATTTGAGATACAGCCATTGGGAGATACTGGGAGAAGGATACACAAACCTCTCTGTAGGATCTTTACAACTTGCCGTGAATCCACAATTACTCCAAAAGAAAAAGAAAACACCCAATGGGGTATGATTTTTTTCATCAGATTGGAAACCACCTTAAAATTAACTTTTGGTAGTGCGCTAGGGAAGAGGGACAGTCATTCTGAAGGGTGGTTGATAGCATTTGTGATGGCTAAACGTACACACATTCTTCCAAGAGATTCTATGTGTTTCCTCTCAAGAAACAGCCATGTGCGAAGGAGAGAGACATACAAGAATTCACTGCAGTACTGCTTAGAAGAGTGAAAAGTGAGGACAGAGTAAATGTCTATCAAAAGTGAAATAGTCAAGTAAGTTTTGGTAATTCATATGAGACATAGCAGTTAAAAGGAATTAATTACATTCATATGAAGCATCATGATGAAATTTCAAAACCATAGTGTAAAAAGCCAATTACAGAAGACACGTATGGGATAATACCATTTTTAAAGCAAACACATAAAGCAATACTATATGAACATAAAGCTGTTAAAAGCAAAGGTATAAAACACTTTCACACAAAGTCCTAACCATGTTCACATCTGATAAGAAGAGGGGAACAGAAGGAGAATATATTCATCAATCATCACTGGGGTGATTACAATTAATATGACTTTGCAGTCACTTCTTACCAAGTTTTATTCTTTCATTGTACAAGTAGTTCACCCCAAAACAGTGATGATGAACATGTTGATATTTTTCTTTTTGACTTTGCATATTTTAACTTAGTTGTGATAATGTATGCATGAGTGTGTATCATTTTGAATGTAGCATTTTTTTAGAAACCTAACATAAGCATTATGTTAACTGCATAATGGTAGAAATACTGCAGAGAGATGATCAAAATACTTACCATTTATTGAGCACCAACTATTTGCCAAGTGAGTGCCCTCCGTGTATTACATACACTACTCCTAAATCTCACCACAATCCCATGAATTGTCATTCTCTCCATTTTCTACAGCTAAACTGAGGCTGGAAGAGGGTAAGCAAAACGCCCAAGGTCACTAGTCTGGCCAGAGGAAAGGGGCTGGACTCGTATCCAGGTGAGGAGCCTTTGAAGCTCATGCTAGTGTTCTGAGTCTAGCAGTCACCATCCTGTGGGGTTAATCTGACTCACACTGAAGCTGGAACACTTCCCTGAACCTGAAGCTAACTGCGGAAATTCCCATGATTCCCTGCCAATCAGCCGGACGGATCAAGGAAGTAAACAGCAGGACTGCCTTTCCTCAGAAGGGAAAGAGAGAAATTACAGCAGAACTTTCCCTCAAGGAGCCAAAGCTTGATAAATATCATTCTTCTAAAGCACCCATTACACCACTGCTTAGCTCAGGAGAGAGCTGAAGGAAGTAATGGATGACTCCTGACAGTGGTCAGCATCCAAGAGAGAATGTGAATAGCCTCCGTTAACAGAGAGCCCTCTGAGGCGTTTGATGAACAGTCTTACGTTGTCTTCCAGGTCCTTGGCCGAACAACAGCAGCAAAAGCAGTAACAACAAGAGCTAACACCTAGTACTTGCATATGTGTACATGCCAAGTAGTGTTTGAAGCACTGTTATATACAAACTCACTGAAGTCTCTGTGGTGCCAACTTATTAACACTTACATAATCCTAATAGGGGCAGAATAACTTCACGTGTAGTATAGTTTTGTCAGAAGCAAGAACTTGATCTCCAAATACTGGCATAATTTAAAAAACTTGGCCAAGTTCTCTTATTAGCACACTGGCTCCACTCAAAGCCCTACACAGCTGACCGTCAGCCATAGACCCGTAGGGGAGAAATGATGACACCAGGTTTCTGATGTGTGACCGCAGTGATGTCGTCTCTGCCTATGTTGAGATGGGGCTGTGCTAAGTCTCCTCTGCACAGGCTGAGCGACAGCCATGATACTAATATTTATTGCCCCATTTAGCCTTTGCAGCCTGGATGGCAATTCTAAATGATCTTTAACTGGGACACAGATAAATCGCTGATCTCAAGGCTGGGGTCAGCCCTGTGGGTCCACGTGACGAGCGTGGTGCTGAGCAGGGGAGACCAGCCAACCTAACACTGCACATCTTATCTATTGTGTTTATGATTTAATTCCACAGAAGTGCTGACTATTGGCAAAATGCTCCTTGCCCTGAAGAAATAATTATGCAAAAAGAGAAAGAAGGAGCAAGCAAAAGTCCTCCGTCAGCTTCACCTGCCTTCTTGGAGGAAATAGAAATGTATTTTCTCTCCCTTGAGGATGATCTTCTGAGAAATAAAAACTCTATTTCCAAATAGTAGTTGACCAATAATTAGCACCATTCACCCTTTGGAGATGTTAACTATCATATGTTTTCTCCACTTAAGAAATGAGAGGGTTGGTGGCTTCCTTCCCTTGCACAATCCAAAGTCAGTGCTTGGAGGTCTTTGACCTCATGACCAGACAGTTCAGCTAAAGTTAAGTGAAAGGTTGAGCAACGATCTAGCTGTTTGAGCAGTATAGAGACAGCCAGTACAGGTCACGGGGACCAGAATTCCATCAGGACCAGAATTCCTTTGAAATCTCAATCCATGGATATCTCCCTAAATGCTCTAGAAGAGTGATTCACATTCCAGAAGGTCATGTCTCCCACAGCAAACAGATCAGAATTTCAGGGAAAGGGGGAAAGTTTGAAAATGCAAGTTGATTTCATAATGTGATTTTTATATGTGAAAAAGGAAAAAAGATACCTGTTGATTTCATACATGAAGATAAGTAGCCGAAATCCAAGTCTCTTTGAGGAGAGCCATTTTGTTTTTGAAAACAGGGTTCCTGATTTAGAAATACTGCTCTAACGTTTAAACTTTCAAGTTTAGATTGACTCTCGATGTGTGGGAAGCTCAGAGATTAGGCATGCAGGCTTTGGAGCCAGACTGTCTGGGTTCAAATCCTGGTTCTACTGTCTGTGTGAAATTGGCAAGTTGCCTTAAACTTTTTAAAACTTTATTTCCTCACTTGTAAAGTGAAAATGTAGTAATAAGACCTCATTATGAAATGTCTTGGGAACTAAATGATATGATATAGGCTAAGTATGTAGAAGTTTTAGACACTTAGGAAATGATCAATGATTGTAACTATTATTACTAGACATCATTTTTTGATTTCTTGTTTTTCTCTGGTTCTATTAAATCTTTTGAGGAACTTCAGGTTCTTGTCAAATGCCCACGGCTATTCCAAATGCGTTTTCTCTAGTTCTAAGAAATAAATATGGACAGTGAAGTTCATCGGACAGTTCTGGTGGTACAATAATGCACCATGTGTTCTGTACTCCTCTCCCTATTTCTAAAGAATAAGCTTTTGAACAACAACAACAAAAAAGTTCTGCTCACCCACCATGGAGCAGACACTGTTGGTTGCCTACCCAACATCCATTCTTCAGTCCATTCGTCCTTCTTAATGGAACCCCTGGCCATCCTCCCATTGTCACGTACCTCAGGGGAAACTAACCCTCATTCTCAGCTATCGGGGATGGATCCCGGGTGGTTTAAGCCATCTGTGGTAATCCTACATCCCACGCTGAATCTCAGACAGATGTGAGAGAAAAACCATAAGCCCAGGCTACTGCTGCTCATGGGAAGACGTGTGTCAACAACACCATAGCAAACACCACACAGGTCCAAACGAGAGCCATTGCTTTTACATTTCTATTCCTTTCCTTCCTCTATCCTTAACCCCAAACTACTCTTTTTCTGTTTCTCAGTTCCATTTGAATAAACACGTAATTGGTTTCCATGAGGCAAAAGTAAAGTAAACTAAAATAAAACTAGAAACAGATATGCAACATGCTGAGAAGTCATTGGGGGTCCTCTACTTCCTTTATTCCTAAGAAAAGTATAGGAAGAGATGCCCTTTCTTCCCCCTTGTCATTGTGTTGTTTGTATGTGACACCTGGAACTGCTATTACCATCTTAAAATCGTGAGGATAGCCCACGGGAGGGCAAAGCTGATAGACTGACAGGGGCAGAGTGGAAGGATGTTAAGAACCTGGGTCCTTGATTCATTGCTGAGCCACTGATGGTACCAATATGAAGCCTGTACAGATGTTGGACTTACTCTTCTGTGAGGTAGTAGATTTCCTGCTGTTCAACCCAGATTGAATTGGCTTTTTCTGTTCTAGCCCAGGGTGTAGTAATACACGGTGCACAAAATTCACATTCGGATGTGTTAACATAAACTAGAAGTTGGAAGTGTCTCTCTTATGGTCCTACCATCACCCTTGATTTCCATCAGTAACCCCTTTCACTCATATCAACTCTAAAGTAATCATACCTACTCAAAATATGTCTGAATGCAGGTACGTCTCCCCATCCCTGCTGCTGCCGCTCTAGCCCAGGCTGCCACCACCTCCCTCCTGCAGCACAGCAACAGCCCCACAGCGGACTTCCTGCTTTCACGCTTGCCCCACTTCTACAGTCTGTTCTTTTCCAGACTGAGGAAAAATCCATATGACATAAAATTAAACATTCTAACCATTTTAAGGTGAACAAGTTCAGTGGTTTTTAGTATATTACCAATGTTGTGCAAACAAACAGCACGCTCTACTTTTAGAACTTTATCATCAGCCCAAAAAGAAGCCCATTACCCATTAAACAATCACTCCCCGTTTCCTCCCCTCCCCTGGCCCTGGCAGACACTAATACGATCTCTTCTCAGCCCAGCAGCTGGAGGGATATTTTCCAAAGATAAATCAGATCGTGCCACTTCCCTGCTTGAAGCCTTTCAATGACCTTGAAGAACATTACAGTTTCCTTAGCCTGACCTGGAGGACCACCTGGGACCCGTCTGCCTCTCCCATCTCATCTGGCACACTCCTCCCGCTTCCCGCCGGGTGCTGGCCACACAAACCTACTCGTGCTCCTTGAACCTCTGCTTCAGGACCATTCTGTTCTTGCTCCCCATCGTCAGATGCTTGCCCCCCACTCTGCAGATCGGTGCCATCTCATCATTTAAGGTTCCCCTCGAACGTCTCCTTCTGTGTGAGTCTTCCCTGACTCAGGTAGTGCTCTCAGCCCTACTCTCCCACGCCATTCCTTTTAATTTTCCTCAACATGTTGATCACTCTCCGAAATTACGGTGTTCACATCCAGTTTTTAAAGTGAGCTGAAATCCTTAGTTTATTCAAATTTCCTTAGTTTTTGCCTAATGTCTTTTTCTCTCCCAGGATCCCACCTGCCATGTGTCCTTAAGCTTCTTTTGGCTGTAACAGTTTCTCAAACTTTCTTCGTCTTTGATGACCTTGACAGTGGTGAAGAGTGCTGGTCAAGTATTTTGTAGGATGCCCCTTTATTGGCATTTGTCTGATGTTTTTCTTGTGATTAGACTGTGGCTATGGGTTTGGGGGACACAGCACAGAGATAAAGTGCCATTTCATTCCCATCACATTCATTTTTTATTGGCTGTTCACCTGTCACTGTTAGAAGGTTAAGCTCCATGAGAGGAGGGACTGTTCCGCTCACAGCTTTAATCCTAGAACCTAGAATAGCATCGAGCACATAGTGAGCCTCCTTAATTACTCGTTGACTGAATTAATGAATAAATTAGGGAAAAAAAGACCAATATGCTGCCTTTATACACGCATTTCACTGTTTTGCATGTGAAATGAAATATGGGTGAAGAAGATTTGTCGAGCATAGGTCAAAGGCACTAAAACCCTTTCAAACAAGCTGGCGTATCCATGAGATAAATCTAAACCCTCATGTGAATAAATAATTAACCCAAGGTCAATGACACATTCAAAATCATTAATGAAAATTGATTTTCCTTCTCTGTAGGGCTGCTTCTCTCTCCTGCACCATGATCCCAGCTGCAGAGTCAACCACGATTTATTGAGTTTTAATTCCTTTCTACCCAGGGTCTTCTTTTTCTTGAATGATGCTAGCCTCTATGAATTTTCTTTTTCTTTCTTTCTTTCTTTTTTTAAAAAATATTTGGCTTGGTTGACCTATACATGAAAAGGGCGTGGCTGACTTCATGTAGGTGAGTTTTAGAAAGGCAGTGATTTTCCTTCTCAACAGTGAGCTAAAACATGATGGGCAGCTCGGCCTGCCCGAGGGGATGGAGGGAGAGGATTACCGGCCCCCATGGCAAAATCAAGGGCTCTCCCATGGACGTACGGGAGCAGGAGGAGTCTGTCGGCAGCCAGCTAAATGCCTTTCCAGGAACATGGTGGAAACTGATTAAATATATATGCAATCACATGAATTGATAGAGGGAACCTGAGGGACGTCTCCAGCCATTAGAACACCAAACACCAATGGGGGTCTCCCCAGTGGTCATGAAGGAAGTTTATTTTCTGGCACAAGCTCTCAGAGAATGAAATCCCTGAAAGGAAGAACTATTTGTATTCCATTCAGATTTCATTTAACCTTTTCTTTTGGAAGCCCCAGTAAGCAAAGGCACATTTGTCAAGGCTTCAGGATGAATGAGGAAAGCGTCTGTGCATTAAACTTGCAGATATTCAGAAGGACTTACTGGAAAGGCAGCCCTGGGCTGGGAGGAGGAAGACATTCACCCTAGCTGGGCAGGCTGTGGGGGGTCTCAGCTATTTTCACCTCCAATGAGCCAATTTCCCAACTGTGCATAATCTCCCAATCAATTGACTTGAACACAAATTTCCCTAGGTAATTAACTGCGTTGGATATTTCTGGTCAGACTATTTACTTTTCCTACTACCCCTCAGAGAATGCGTGACTTATAGGTCAAACAGCACAAAGTTAGAGAAGAAGTTTAACTAACATATTTCATTTAACTAATACTATTATGACATATTTTGTGTTTCCTTGAGTCCAAGATGCCATTGATGGTAGCACTATGGATTTCATACACAGCATTTTGGGGAAAGAAAACAATCACAAGACACATTCCAATTTCAGAAATGTTAACTTGTGGGGAAACTTACAATATGGAAGCTGAAATTTGGGATGTCAAACACCAAATGAGTGCTTATAGACACTGAGAATTCCTGGTGACCTCAGTCTGCAAAGCCCATTCATCTCCCTGGTAACCATGATGTTTCTTCGGCGCTGGTTTCAATGTTCAGTGTCCCACATTTCCTGGAATTCCTCAACCCCCTTCTCCAGAAGGCACAAGCATTCAACCCTGCTGCCACTGAGGGCCACCTGTCTGTTTCTCACCTGTCTGGTTTCTCATCTTGACCAGCGACAGTCCCCACAGTCCATGAATTCTCTAAGGTCCCTCCTGCTTATTCATTCAGTCTTCAGTCCCCACTGTTCCCCATATTATACCCTGTACTATAATCCCAATACATTTCCATTTTTACCCAAGATAGGCAAGTTTTCCTCTTACAACCAGAGAAGAACTCTGGGGTTTTCCATGTTTGATAAACATTCTAAAGCACCACCAACACTACCTCATCAACAACCAGCATTTATTCTGAGCTGTGTGTGTATGATCTGATAATTCACTACAACAACCCTCGAGCAGATAATTAGTATTCTCTCTTACAAAGGCGGAAAATGAAACCTAGTGGGTAGGTGACATGCCAGCATTGATACAGCTCGAAAAGAAAGGGCCAAGATTCAACCAGATCTGTCAGGCTTCACGAAGCAAGCCCACAGCCAGTGCTTTGTGCGGCCTCTCCTTTGCTAGAGGTCTGAAGCTGTTGTACAGACAGCCCGAGTGAGCGGGCTCCCCGGTTTGGTGCGGGGGTGAAGGGGAGAGAGGAGGTGAAGATCAAGTCCAAGGTCCCCACTTGGGTAACTGGGTAGATGGCGGTGTCTTTCCTCCATGATGGAATTCAGGAGAAGCAGGTGTGTGAAGACTCTGGCATCTACCTCTCCACTGTGAGTCCTGTCATCCTCTTGAAGAATTTCAAAGCCCAACTCCAGCCTGGTCCAAAAACTCCAGCCAGTCATTTTCTTGACCCCTTTGACTCCAACGGCCTTTGTTTGGACTCCATTTCAGCCAGCTGCCCTCTTGGCTGTGCCTGTTCCTTGCCTTCCCCAGAACTTCCCTGTAAGAGAGACCCCACACTGGGATGGCCCACTTTCCGTCTGCCTCCTGGGTCCTGTCAGCACCCTCACGCTGATTACTTGCCCCACATGTGTGCTTCTGTCACAGTCAGAGCAGCAAGTCTTCAGCCTGGCTTTCTTCCCTGTGTGTGCAAACTCTATCCTGCCTTACTGCTCTTCCACAACAGCTGAATCCCATGGATCCAGACCCCCCTTACTTTTGTGGCCTCTCCTCTTGCCGTGGCCTTGTCTCTCTGCCCGCTTGTTCCAGGCAGGACAAGGGACAAGCTGTGTCCCTCCTTCTAAGACCCCACACGTTAAAGAGGCACTAATATTCAATAACAGATTTTTCAGAAGAAGGGAAACTCTGCCACAGCCAGTGTACATAGTAATGACAAGAAACTTCTGTATTTCACAAGTGGTAAAAGTGGAAACACATCTGTTTTAGGATGGAGGAATCATGACACTTTCAGTTCTAAGGATTGTTCTAAGGGCTCCGCGATACTGTCTTCCCTCCCTGGCAGAGATCTTGCCTCATTTATCTTTTTAACAACACTACAGGATGGGCAAGATCATCTCCACTTTATATGAGGGAAACTGTTTTGGAAACCTGGAGTTATTTTCTCTCAGAAAGTTACATAAGTAAAAAGGAGAGAATCAAGTCTCAAACATAGGTTTTCTCACTTCAGTTCTTCCTTCCCCTTTACTCTGCCATTTCACAGCCTGGGACTCATTAGTTCTGACTTGTTCCCCAAGACTCAGTCAGGGCACCTGCCCTGAGAAGCCCTTGCTTGATCGCCTTTTCCAGGCTGAGGCTGGACTCAGAAGCCGCGTCTGTGCTTCCCTAGGGCCCGGACGTGCCTCCTGCTAAGTCCCTCCTCTGCGTTGGGAACGACTAGACACAGAGGTCAAGGCTGTTTTAGTCTCGTGTCTCCGGGGCCAGTGTGGGGCTGGCACATGGCAGCCCTTCAGACAATACTGGCTTTCCTTCCCCAAAGCTGTTCGAAGCCCCCATTGGTCACTGACAGTTTTATCTGTTTCAGGCCCGTTAGAACTTCAAGGACCACACAAATGTTATTGTTCCTTTCAAGGCCTTCAAAAGCTCCCAAATCTATGCTTTCCCAAATCTATGCCTTAAATATTCCCCTGAGAAAGTGCTAATCAGTATCACAAGTTAAACGTATGTGCTTCTGACCATGCTGTTACAAATGGAGGCTTTTATATCACATCCAAAAAACCTGCTAGCTGGGGAGGAAATGAGTGTCCAAGTTGTTTGGCCCTGACGTTCTAAAAAGCCCACAAGAAAATTTTACTGATTGAAGAAAAGGCTTGGTGACAGCAAGGTCCCCCAAGATAGAAGCAGTGAGAGGGGAAATGGAGTCAAAGAACACGCTCCACGTGTATCTTCTTTAAAGGAGTCGGCCTGGCCAAAGCACTGCTTAGATGACTCACTGATCTCTGCCTTTGGCCCGGGCCAGCGCCTTGCCTGCCTGCCGGCCTTTCTGAGTTTCTGGCGGAGCTTCCGGTGCGCCATGCGGGAAGTGAGGTCACGATTGTTTTGGCAGTTTGGGGAGCGTTGATCCCCTGGTAGCGGCTGGAGTTTATCAGTAAGCTTAGCCTTTGCACTTTGAGAAACCAACTATTATCTCACCCACAATTTAGAATAATAAAAAAGCCCATGGCAGAAAAACGTGCAGTAAGTAAAGATAAAGAGCAAACGAGGGAGAATCCAGTGTGTCTGTCGACATTTGCCTCCAGAGCACGCGTCCTGCCCGCGGTCCCACAGGCCAGCGCGGAAGCTCCCCCCGCTTTGTCGCCCTCTCTCTCTGGGCTTAGCGTCCAGTCAGGAAAAATGCTAGACGGGCGCCGGGAGCAGAGAAAACAATGTTCCGTCTTTAGTTAATCATTTTGGTGCAGTTACTTCCTGAAGTGACCCGTCATGGGATGCAGGTTTAGGGAGACCACACGTTCTTCATCCTGGAGGCTCCTTCCCCCTGGGAGCTGTAATCAGAGCAATTAAAAGATGGAGCGGCCTCCACAGTGATTGCTGGAACAGTCTAGAAGGACGTGGGGAACCACCGGTCAGGGACCCTGCACGAAGGCTTCCAACGCCAGGCAGGGCACCAACTTAACTCCGATTTGACTCTAAGTCTGAGATTCTGTACGTTTATGCATCAGAATTATATAGAGAAGTAAGATTCTCCTGTAACACTGACCTGGAGGGGTCGCAAAGGCTAAAAAGTATGTAACTGCAAAAAAAAAAAAAAAAAAGTCTTTGCAAATCTTATTTTAAATAGCCAGCGCAATGGAAAAGTGGTATCATGTTACCATTGAAATTATCTAAGATTGGTTAACTGAGTCACTGTACTGTTGTTCACTGGAAGACACAGACAATGACGAAGATGTTGAAGAACTTGGTAATTAATAACCATTTATCAAGCAAGTGGGAGATTTTTTAAATGCAAATACAGTGATTCTGGCTTAACTTCTTCAAGTGTCTTTGTTTTGTTTTTTAAATCTGGAATATATTGTGGGACTTTGAGTATGTGGTTGTAAACCCAAAGCATATATATGTGTGTGTGTGTGTGTGTGTGTGTGTGTGTGTGTGTGTGTGTGTGTGTGTATATATACACACACACACACACACACACACATATATATAACATTTATACTTTTTAGGACTACTGTTAAAAGTATTGTTAAAAGTGATTGAAGTTACATAATGTTGAAAGATAGAAGAAAAGCTTGAAGTAAAATGTGGACTTCACAAAATGTTCTGCCACTTGATGTTCTGAAAACATGCTCTGAGCGAGAGGCTCGCAGCCCGCAGCAGGATCAGGACGTCCCAGAGGACTTGGAGTCTCTTAGTGGATCAGCTCTGCCCTGTCCGGGACTGGGCTGTCCCCTGCTGGCTCCTGTTGCATCTGGTCAGAGCTGGCAGAATGGGAGTTACTGACAGTGTCTGCGGACAGCGTATACAGTGACTGAAGTGCTAGATGTGGAGTCAGGCAGGGCACGTTTACATTTCCTATTCGCTTCTTGTTAGCGATGTGACTTTGAGTGAGTTAATTAATCTCTCTGAACCCCAGTTAACCTTGTGGGGTTATTGTGAAGATTAAATACATGGACAGAAGGCCACTTCACTAACAACCCAACTTTCTCATTATCCTTTAGGCTTTCAGGTACCCACATCCTTCTTTTCCAGATTGATCAGTATTCTTTCATCTTTACAGGCACCTTCACACCCCTTATCTTCCTTTCTTCATTGTCCTGGCCTGGAAAGCCCTCAACCCAAGGCAGCCCCATCAAGTCGCTGTCGGGGTTTCTCCCAATTCTTTCACCTGATGGGTGGGAGGTGACGTTCACACGAACCTCACACCTTTCCACCCTCACCTCCCTCAGCTCTCAGCACCGCTGGACCCCACTGGCTGCTCTCTTATTCTTGACTTCTTAACACCGCTTACAAATACCCCTTGCAGTTCTTGGCTGCATTGCTCAGATTAAAACTGGAGTTTCTTCCTTTCCAAGAGTCTATGCTATGATTTTTTCACAGAAGCAGAACACAATGATTTTTACTGAAAAGCAAGCCATTCAGAAGACAGAAGTTCCTTCAAATTTTGAACAGAGACCCTCTGACCATGTCTCGAATAGAAGATCTATATTCTCACCATAAATTCTAGAGTCTTAGAGCTGCGGTTCCTGAGGACTTGAGGAAATTCAGAAGGCAAAGTCAGCAGTCCCTGAAACCCTCTGTGTCAGACTCAGAGTTGACCGTCAGCTGACTCCTCTTCATTACTCTTCAGAGGCTGAGCCTAGAGGAGAGACGTGGAGTGATTCCACCAGTGGTTCACAGGACTTCAGAGAGATTTATAAGTACCTATTTGGTTTTCTTTCAGTTTCCATCAAGGTCTAAGTGGGAAGGGGTGGGGCGGGGAAGGCCCAGTCTCCAGGGTGTTGACTGACAGGGAGCAGACGTGATTCATGGGTTAGCCTCTCCGTGAGAGAAACTCACAGGGCTTCCGGTAGCAACTGCCCTTTCGCACATGCTCCGCCAGTGCCCTTTCTGTTTGCAAATGTCTGCTTTCATTAGGAGTGCTTCTTTTTTTCAGTGTCTTTCACAGTTATTGTAACTTCCAGCTCTAGGGAAGAGTACGAAGGAGTTCCTGTCTTTGCCAGTAGTCCTGGAGGAAAACGCACCGGTCCTCAGAAATGAGTCACTCACAATGTGAATTCATTGAGTAACTAAAGGCTGAATGATATGGGAAGAGTTACTCATACTCTGTAACACACACTCACTACCATCTGGCCTCTTCGTGCCCGCATGGCTCCTTACTCTAAACGAGGTTACTGGGAATTAATACATATGTATTAGGGGAAGGAGCAGTCCCTGGGGACATGAGCTAAACAGCACGGTGTTCTTCCCTAGGTAGACAACAAGGGTGCTTGGGGAAGCACTGAGTAATGGTTGAAAGATAAATTACATACAGACGAGTCAGTATCTTGCCAATTAAGCTTCTTGAATAGGACATTTCTGAGAAAATGCTGGCATCTAAGCAGTTCAAAGAGTTAACTTTTATTATGCTATTTCACAGGGCAGTTTCTTTCCACATGGACTTTCCTACAAATAGACAGCAGAAATACTTCTTTAAATTTACAAATAAAATGCTTTGAGGTTGTATCCGTAGGAATGGCGGTCACCGAGTAGGAAAAACAGTCATCGCACAAGGTGATGTTTGATAAAGGATGCCGCTACAATGCGGGCTATGCGTGGCCAACCTGCACATTTCCATCCTATCATTAAAAGCAGAGGACTTGAGCAGATATTCTTGCACACTCTCTCTCTTATTCATATCAGGGCTATCTCTCTAAGTCCACACTCTTAATTATTTATATAATGCCCATGCTGTGAAATATATATCCTGCATTATGAGCATTAGACAGTGCTTCTCCATGGCTTCTCTCACAGTGCTCTATCAACCCACTGTATAAACAACCTCTCTCATACATAGGCCTGCATGATTACCCTGATGAATTGATTTTGTTCAGACCCTGTGTACGTATTAGAGCAATGTTTTATCACTCTATAGATATATACACACACTCAATACTCACTGGTGTTAAGATAAATATTGTGACTTTGTGGAGAGAATGGCCTCATTGCATCAGATGGTCCTTATCAGCCATGCAGATAGGAGCGCGCCAGCTTGTAGCTTGGTTGTCTGGCTGTTTGGGGTGCTTCCCCTTCTCATCTAACCCAGGAAAGGGCTCTGTTCTTCATCAGATCAGATGGTCTAAGTCCATGTAGGATGGTCTATGTTGATGTGTACTGGAGAAATCTGAAAGCATCTTGTCTATTCTGTCAGTCTAGTTTGACGAAAGTTTTACTCCATTGACTTGCATTCATTGACCGCTTAGCAGTGTATCCTGAGCACTATGGGAAATATTAAAGGACAATACTCCTTTTAAAGAATGTAAGTGTACATGGCTGAAGATTGAAAAAATTTTTTAAACAGCTTTATTGAGATAACTCGTCCAATTCATCCAGTTAAAGTATACAATTCAATGGTTTTTAGTGACTTCATAGTTGTGTAACCATCACTACAATCAACTTCAGAATATTTCATTACCCATAAGATAGACCTTGTACCAAATGGCAATCAACTGCCCCCTCCCTCCTAATCTCCCATCCCCAGACAATCACTCATTTACCTGCTGTCTCTATGGATTTGCCTGATCTGGATAATTCATATAAATAGAGTCATACAATATGTGGTCTTTGTGACTGGCTTTTTTTCACTGTGCATAATGTATTCAAGGTTCATCCATGATGTAGCATGCATGTATCAGCACTCTATGCTTTTTCATTTTATTCCTTTTTTACAATGTAATAATATCCACATGTGTTTTCACTTGTCTTGGGTATGTAAGTAGGAGTGGAATTGCTGATAATTCTACATTTAATCTTTTGAGGAACTGCCAGACTGCTTTCCAAAGTGACTGCACCATTTTTCATCACCATTAGCAATATACAAGGGTTTCAGTTTCTCTGCATCCTTGTCAACACTTGTTATTATCTGTCTTTTTGATTATAGCTATCCAAGTGGGTGTAAAGTGTTATCTTATTGTGGCTTTGATTTGTATTTCCTTAATGATTAGTCTTTTCATGTGCTTATTGGCCATTTGTATACCTTCTTTGAAGAAATGTCTTCATATCCATTGCCAATTTTAAAATTAGGTCATTTTCTTTTTATCATTGAGTTGTAAGGGTCCTTTATGTAGTCTAGATACAAGTCCCTTGTCAGATACATGATTTACAAATACTTTTTCCCATTCTGTGGATTGTCTTTTCGCTTTCTAAATGGTCTCCATTGACGGACAACATTTTTAATTTTGATTAAAATCTAATTTACCTAGGTTTTGTTTTGTCACTGTGTTTTGGTGTCAGACAAGAAGACTCTACCTAGCCTCAGGTAATGAAGATTTACTCTTATGTTAACATCTTCTATTTCTTGTTGATCTTTCTAGTTGTTTTATCTATTATTAAAAATTAAGATAGAAATCTCTAATTACTACTTTTGAATTATTTCTCCTTGAAATTCTGTCAGTTTTTGCTTCTTGTATTTTGGGGCTCTGTTGTTAGGTACATATATACTTATAATTGTTATAGCTTCCTGATGAATTGACCCTTTTATCATTATAAAATATTCTTCTTTGTCTCTAGTAACAATTTTTGTTTTAAAGTCTATTTTGTCTGGTATTAGTATAGCCACTCCAGCTTTCTTATGGTTGCTGTTTGCATGATATATCTTTTTCCAATCTTCTACTTTGTATTTTAAATATGTAAAAACTTCTACAGAACAATATGAAGATGGCAAACAACCCATATGCGTTTCGTATGGCCCAGCGAGTCCATTCCTGAGTTTATACCCAAGATATATATGTGCTTATATTAAAAAAAAACAAGCACTAGATTGTTCATATAAGCAGTATTTGTCATAATCTCAAGCTTAAAATAACCCAAATGTCCATCAACAGCAAAGTGGATAAGCGTTCTTCAGTATATGCATACAATGGAATATAATATTTCAATGAGAATGAACTGTATACAACCACACACATTAATGTGGCTGAATCTCACAAAGATAGTGAGTTAAAGAACATCAACACAAAAGAGTACATATGTATGAGTCTATTTAGATAAGGTAAAAAAAAAAAACAGATAACATTAATCTATGCTCAGTCAGGATAGTGGTTACCCTTAGCTGGAAGGGAGAGTTACCTCACTCTCGAAGTTTGCCTCAGTTAGTGGAAGGGGAAGTGAGAAGGAATTCTGGAGTGCTGGGGTTAGTGCTTCTTAACCTGGGTGTTGGTAACTCAGGTGTGGTTACTTTTTAAAAATTAATTGATATGTGTACTTTTCTATACGTATGTTATGCTCTGATAAAAAGTGCCTTTTTTAAATCAAAAAAGACGTTGATTTGAATAATATATGGAATGCCTTGTATTTTTTTTAAAGCTAGCATGTATTGAAACTTGACAAAGATGGCACAAAAATTTTTGACTAAACTCAATTTTGAATATGGATACAAAACAAATAAAACACTAGCAAATCTAATCTAGCATTATATTAAAAAAAAGTTGATCAAGGAAATCAATGAAAGATTCAATATTAGGAAATCTAAAAATATCATTGATCACATCAATATGTCAAAAGAGACAAACTTTATGTTCATCTTGACAAATGTCAAAAGCCATTTAACAAAATTCAATATGCATTTCTGATAAAAAGTTAAATAAATTGCATAAAGTATACTTCCTCAACATGATTAAGAAGTTATCTCAAATCAGTAGCTTACATCATACTTAAAAGCAAAACACTAGAGTGGTGTTTTCCAAATTTGTTTTGTCAAGGAACATTATTTAAATGATAATATATTGAAGAACTACCAGTAGGAACCCATGACATATTTATAATACTATATTGAGATGGGACTTTTCTTGTTGACTCAGAGTTTCAGTTCCAAACCAAAGAACAAATAGAATAGTTGTTGATTGTCTCCACATCCTACACCTCTTGGAAGGTGCTAGATTGTCTATGCAAAATGAGCTAAGAAATTGTGAAATCCTCTGCCAGCATTAGGCTGTTACTTCCTCTAGACTGTAAGAGAAGACAAAGAATTCATTGTAGTTGAAGAGGCCTGTGTCGGCTTTTTTTTTTGGAATGGTTAGTAGGCCATGTATTTCTCCCATGGAGAAAGAGAAGAGGGTCTTCAAGCCAAGAAGTAGGTCTTCAAGAGTACAATCTGAAAAGCTTGACATGGGTCCCCTGGTTAGAGAGAGACAGGAACTCGTGAGTACCCCATGGGCCAAATTGAATAAAGCTGGATTGTATCATCTTGAAAAAGATTCTGACCAAGGTGACTCCAAAGGAGAGATAAACCATTAGAAATCAAGATGCTGGTCATTAGTAGTTAGAGAAAGGGAGCTATAGGTGAGAGATCCCGGCAGTAGTCATGGGGGGTTGCAGAGGAGGGAACCCTAAAGAACTGACAGGAGTCCAAGAAAGAATGTGTCATCACAAGGAGTCTACTGTGTGCAAAGGACAATTACTCCATGTTGTAACTGCACCAGCCAAGTAAGACTTTTCTTTCCCTTAGCTGTCTTCTCCTCTCCTACCTTCCCCCAAACTCCCAGCCCATGCTCACCCTGGACGTGTTTGAAATAGCAGCTTGCAAACAGATAAGATGGTGGAGCCAGATAATGGAAAAGAAGTTAGCCAAAGTCCCCAACCCCCACTGCAGGCTTCCAAGAGAAAGGGAGACATTTTTACTCAGATGACAGATTGGAGATATGTAATTATTATACAGGACTGAACTTTCATTATCTAAAAAAGACCAGATAAACTATGGACATGATTGAGATTTAAGTTAGGAGTGAGGAAAAACAAGTCAAAGAATAGGTATGAAAGTCCTGTGGTGATAAGAAATAAGGTTGCCCTTTCTTAATGCTCATTCAGTAAATTCAATGCATATGCATGCACACATTTATGCATTTACAGATACATAATTTTTGCAATCAATTATCAAAAAGTTGACTTACATGTTTTAAAACATTAAAACAGAGCTGAAATCATCAATACAATTCAGGGAAATAAATTTTGTTGTTAACTAAGCACCAAATACTTAGTGGATGGAGCACTTGTGGATACAGAGGACAGACTATGGGACTTGAGTATCTGCAGATTTTGGTTTCCCCAGTGGGTCCTGGGACCAGTCCCTCATGGACACCTAGGGACCATTGTATATCAACATAGATTAAAGATCTCTTGTATTTTCCCTTTTGTGCTATCCAGTAAGACATAAGTGATTAAAGTGCAAAAATATTGTTTGGGGTTTGCTCAGCTCACATCCAGTTTGTTTGATGTCTGCTGCTGCTAAATTGCATCCTCCCATACAATACAACACCAACCATACTCCTAAATTTTGTTTCATTGCAGTAGTACATGGAAACTCCATTTTTCACAGGTACCATAAGTAGGACAAGGAAAAAGATCACTAACAGCAAGATTATCTCCCAAAATCGCCTGAGGCCCAGTGGGGTCCAGTGGAGATGTCAGAGAATGTTCTGTCGCACGACACACACTGAGCATCTTGCAAATCTCTGTCTACAGTGGAAGGAAATCCAGAGGACAAATAACTTTCACAACCCCTTATTACCTGATATTTATTTGTTCAAGTTGGTTATTATTTCTTCTTGGAGAGTCTTCATCTGTGTTTTTAGAAACTACAGGATGAGACAGATAATCTTGTCTTTGAAGTTTTCTGACTTTGGGTCTGTTTGCTTAACATGCTTTCAAATCCATAAGACTGCTTTTTCTTTAATTGCTGACTTCCTTCTTTGATTCATGCTAAACTTCATTGCATAGAGAGAATAATACTAATATTTGTTCATTGTTAAGGGTCAGACACTGGACTGAATCTCTCACAAATATAATTTAATGTAATGCTTAAATTTCATGGTAGACACCATTATTAACCATGAATGAGGAAGCAGAGGAGCAGAGAAAGTAATTTGTTCAGCCAAACTCCACTACTGCTCTCTATAGTCTCCAGTAAAAAACAAGACAAAATAGAACAAAACAAAAACTTATTTAATAAACAATAACACAAGTGAATTTTATAACATGACCAGTGATTATTAAATAGAAAACATGATGATGGTAAATGAGGTCTGTGCATCAGATATAAAGAATAAAGCTTATTCATTTATTTATTTAGGTATTTGATGCCTTCCCATGCAACTTTCTAGTTTTCTCAGATATCCAGAGTTTTAAAATTTTTTTATTTTACTTTATTGTAAGAACATTTAACATGAGATTTATCCACTCAACAGGTTTTAAAGTGTGCAATACAGTACTGTTATCCACAGGCACAGTGTTGTACAGAAAATCTCTAAAATTGATTGATTTCTCATAACTAACACTTTATTGAACAGAGACTTCCCATTTTCCCCTCCTCTCATTCTATTTTTTGCTTCAGCGAGTTAGACCACTTTGGATACCTCATATGATAATGGAATTCTGCAGTATCTGTTCTTCTGAGACTGGCTTATTTCCTTCAGCGTAGTGTCCTCAGGATTCATCCGTGTTGTTGCATATTGCAGCATGCCTTCTGTTTTAAGGCTGAACAACATTCCAGTGTATGTATATAAGAATTTTTAAAAATCCGTTCATTTGTTAATAGACATTTAAGTTGTTTCTACATCTTGGCCACTGTGAGTAGTGATGCAATGAATGTAGCAATGCTAATATCTCTTCAAGATCCTGATTTCAATTTTTAGATAAATATCCAAAAGTGGTTTTGCTGGATCATATGATAGTTCTATTTTAAATTTTTTGAGAAACCTTCATACTATTTTCTGTAGTGGCTGCACCACTTTTCATTCCCATCAGCAGTGTACAATTTCTCTATTTCCTTGCCAACACATTTTTTGTTGTTTTGATAATGGCCATCCTGACAGATATGAGGTGATATCTCCTCGTGGTTTTCATTTGCATTTTCCTGACAGTGAGTGATGCTGAGCGCTTTTCATATACCTGTCGACCATTTGTATGTCTCCTTTGGAGAAGTGTCTATTCAAGTGATTAGCCCATTTTCCAACTGGGTTATTAGGGCATTTTGTTTGTTTGTTTGCTGTTGAGTTATAGGAGTTCCTTACTTTGGAAATTAATTTCTTATCAGACATATGGTTTGATAACATCTTCTCGTGTTCCCTAGGCTGCTTTTTCACTTTATTTATTTATTTATTTATTTATTTATTTATTTATTTATTTTCTTTGCTGTGTTGAAAGTGAGTTTGATGTAGTCTCACTTGTCCATTTTTGCTTTTGTTGCCTTGGCTTTTGGTGTCATGTTTAAGAAACTGTCCAGGCCAATACCATGAAGATTTTCCATGTTTTCTTCTAGGAGCTTTACAGTTTCAGGTCTTTTGTTTAAGTCTTTAATGCATTTTGAGTTAAGCTACAGTAATTGAGACAGTGTGGCACTGGTGAAAGAATAGAAAAATAGAGCAATGGAAAAACCAAAACAAAACAGGAAGCCCAGAAATAAGCCTACACAAATATAGTCAACTGATCTTTGACAAAGGAGCAAAGGCAATACAATGGAGCAAAGATAATCTTTTCAACAAATAGTGCTGAAACAATTGGATATCTGTATAAAAAAAAGAATCTGGAAACAGACTTTATATCCTTCTAAAAATTAACTCAAAATGGACCAAAGACTTCAATGTAAAATTAAAAACTGTAAAACTTCTAGATGATCACACACGATAAAAGCTGGATGACATTTGGTTTGGTGGTGACTTTTTAGATATGAAATCAAAGGTGCAATCGATGAAAGAAATAAACAATAAGCTCGACTTCATCAAAATTAAAAATTTCTGCCCTGCAAAAGGCAGAATGAGAATGAGAACACAAGTCACAAACTGGGAGACAATATTTGCAAAGACATATCTGATAAAGGACTATTGTCCAAAATATACAAAGAACTCATAAAACTCAATGACAGGAAAACACATAGCCCAATTTAAAAATGGGCAAAAGACCAGAGTAGATATCTCTGCAAAGAAGATGTGCAGGTGCAAATAAACATATGAAGAGATGTTCAGTGTTATATGTCTTTAAAGAATTGCAAATTAAAACAACAAAAAGAAAAATAAATAAATAAATAAAACACAGAGATACCACTACACACCTATTAGAATGGCCCAAACCTAAAACACTGAAGACATCAAATGATGGTGAGGATACGGAGCAGCAAGAACACTCATTCATTGCTGGTGGAAGTGCAAAACAGTACAGCCACTTGGGAAGATAGTTTGGCAGTTTCTCAGAAAACTAAACACACTGTTACCATACTATTCAGCAGTCATGCTTATTGGTATTTACCTAAATGAGTTGGAAACTTATGTTCACACAAAAACCTCCATACAGACATTTATAATTGCTAAAACTTGGGAACAATCAAGATGTCCTCCAGTAGGTGACTGGATAAATAAACTGTGGTATACATCCAGACCCTGGAATATTTTTCAGCGCTAAAAAGAAATAAACTATCAGGCCAGGAAAAGACCTAGAGGAAATGTAAACGCATATTACTAAGCAAAACAAGCCAATCTGAAGAGGCTTCATACTGTATGATTTCAAATACATGACATTCTGGAAAAGGCAAAATTATAGAGATAGTAAAAAGCTCAGTGGTCGCCAGGGGTTGAGGGGAGGTGGGGGAGAGATGGACAGGAGGAGCACAGAGAATTTTTAGGACAGTGCAATTTTTCTGTATGACACTATAATGGGGGATACATGTCACTATACATTTATCTAAAGCCATGGAATGTACACCACCAGGAGTGCCCGTAAACTACACACTTTGAGTGATGGTGATGTCAGGGTAGGTTCATCTATCGTGACAAACATACCACTCTGGTGTGGGGTGTTGATGGTGAGGAGGATGTGAATGTCTGGGTGCAGGAGGTATACGGGGAATCTCTGTATTTCCTGTTCAATTTTGCTGTCAATCTAAAATTGCTCTGAAAAATAAAGTCAATTTTTTTAAAAATTTGTATTAGGAAACATATTTTACTTGCTAAGTCTGCTCAGTGGTCAGTAGCAGCCAAAGACATGTTGATGAAGGAGATACTGTTCTTGATGTAAGTCAGAAGGCAAGTGTGCACGTCTTAGTATCTGTTTTCTCATACTACTACCACTACCTTTTAGAAATAACTAATCCGCTCTGAGTTTTTTTTTACTATCTGTGAAATGTGATCAAATGAAACTTAAGGAAGTTACTGTGTAAAAACTATAGACATTGCTGTAATAACAGTAACAGGATCGCTTGCATTTTCTTCTTCTTTTGGTGTCCTTACGTTAACGGACACCCGCCACGCTAACATCAGATGGCCTTAGGTGGTCATTTGCTTTATTTTGTTTTGTCTCAGCTTTGTGTTAAAAACTAACTTTAATGAATATTCCAGTACTTTGCTATTTCCCCAAAAGGCAGAACCAAAATATTTTGGTGGGCATTTTTACGTGTCACATTTTGAGATGATTCTTTATTTTACTAATCGAAAGATTGCTTAAATACCTTACTAATATTATAACAGTAATTGTCATGATGAATCTGTTTTCTTATGACTCAACCACATACAGAATTCACCATTCAGGGGATCATTTTCTTTTATGCCATAACAGAGCTCAAAAGAATAAATGGCATTCACGAAAGAATAAATGTCCTTTAAAGTCTTTCTTTAAAAGTTCCTTTTCAATATGTTATTTCAGGGGGCAACTTTATACTTGCAGTCATATACAGAAAAGCAGCAACTTCTAAATCTTTCCTGAAGGTAAGTATGGTGAGGAGAGAGTGATAGCAAGAATGAAGAAAATAAATGAGAACAGCTGCAGAAATGTCAGTGCTGGGAAACCTCTCTTCCAATCATCAGAGGACTCTGCTCGACATTTCTGGTGGGGGTGCCCTCGTGCTGGATATCCCAGGGTCTGAGATGCGAACAGTTCTCAGGCCAGGTTTCTGTGTGTGGCCACGGACAATCTGCAATTGTAGATATGGCCCAGTCAATGTCCTTTCCGGTAGTAGCCTTTGCTGCCTTTCCCCAAGATACAGTAACTTAGGTTACAGGTTACAAGTACAGTAACTTGGGTTAATTAATCTCCTAGGTATTCATGTCACTGCAAGATGAATCGCATCCAACTCTCCTACAAGGATTATTACAAAATTCCTCAAAATTAGGAGGTACCTCATTCCTTAATAATAGTTGTCCATGTTGACAGTTCTGTCCTATCTTGGAAGTTAAATTCAGCCTTGCAAAGAGGTACTCTTTTTTTTCAATAAGAGGTAATGTTGGATAGGTACCCACTTGTTATTTTGATTATTTCAAGGCAAACTGGTCCTAAACTTAGAAATGATTCTTAGCTAACAGTTTATTAAGAATGTGTTAGTGACAGTAAGCTACTCACTCTGCCCTCCATCCCAAAGGCTTACAATGAAATTCTACCAAGGCTCTGCCTCTCCAGACCCCACTGCATGATTCGTGCAATACTGCATGATTGCTGAAAGAACAATTTCAAAAGCACCGCTTTGCAGAAGTGTCCTTCTCAATTCCATAGCATCTACATAGCCACCTTAATGATGAGAAACCAATCTTGTTCTCTGCGGCTCTTTATTACTTGGTAAGAAAGTTGGGGTCCTCGTTGGTTCCCAAAACAGAAAAAAAATGCTCCAATACAGAGGTGCTTCTTCCCTGGGCAGTTCCCAAGCTCATAAACACTGCTTGATGAACTAGCAGAATGCTTTTGCAAGTTTTGCAATCTGGTGTTGATTTACTATCTTCATCTCAAACTCTGCCAAATTATTATTTCACCGGGGAGGAAAACAGAGATACCACAAAGCGACACATATTCCTAAGAAATATTGGCAGGCAGCCCTTTCCAACCAGGAGCCTGCAGTGGCCCCCCTCTGTCTCTCCCAGAGGTGACAACACGTACCAGGGTTTCCTTGTAGGGTACAGCAGGATCAAAGAAATGATTGTTCTTTCCTTATGTTCATTGAAAAAAAAAAAACAACCTGATACTCAGTTTCCCCAGTGACGTAGGCCTGAGTGTTGGTGTGGTTTCCCTGCCATCTCTTCCACAATAGTGAAGGACAAGGGGATACCTTAACATGGTACGTGATAACTATCTGGTTGGGTGACTCAGGGCAACAAGGTGAGGAAGAATGCTGACACAGGGCACTGATGAGAAGCAGAGGCACAGAGGATGGGGAAGCAGCGAAAGATTTTCAAAGCCAGCAGGCTTAAGGTAACTCCTATTATGGTGACTGTTGACAAAATGAATGGTGGCCTTCAAATACTAGACAGGAAGGAGAACCAAGGATGGTGACTCTGCAAAGACTTCTTTTACGACTCCCTTTGGAGACACTGGCAAACTCCCCTGTAGGTGCTGGGGTCCTGCTGACAAGTGTGAGGGGTAACATCGCAGGCAGTGAAGGAACAGCACTGCCAGCAGACTCCGACAGTACTGGCAACGTCAAGAGGGCAGGGAAGAAGTCACCCTTGAGAAAAATTTGTCTAAAGATGGAGAGGCAATAAGGATGTTGTGAAAGGATTTGAACTTAGGATCAAAGGGTCTCGTTTGCATTCCCACCCTGCCTCTAACTGGCTGAGTGCATTTTGGCCAGCCTCGTCCGTACTCTGAGCCCCAGTCACAGCTTGAGAATGCTGACTGATGTCAAGGTTTCCTTCAGGAATGGTGATGTTATGACGTCGCTAGAACTGACTGGAAGCTCTTAGTGCAAACGTGTGGCACTGTGGAACTACCACAGAGGTTCTAACTGCTGCTGGAGCTTGCCAAGACATTGTTATCTTGCATTGTAGGAATTGAAATTTTCCTGTGCCCATCAAGGCAGTGGCTCATTGGCTTTCTTTCAGTATCTCAGTCTATGCAAAACATTTTCCCTACCACAGGGCCTTTGCTCATGCTAGTCTCCTCATCTGGAATGCTATTCTCCCAAGTCTGAACCTGGCTAACCTATCCTTCAGATTTCAGCTTAACTATTACTTCTCAGACTAGACTTGGTGCCCCATGAAACATCCCCAGAACAGCCAGCACTCTGCTTCATAGCACTTACCACAATTACAGTTCCATCCTTATTTGTGTAATTAAATCATTTTCTCTTTCCACTACACTAAAGGTCCATGAGGACAGCAGCCATTTTCTGTCTTATTCAATATAATTCACTTCAACAGCCAACACCGGTGACAAGCATACATTGAGTGTGCAATAAATACTTGTTATAGACGGAGCTGAAGGGAGCAATAGTCACTTGTCTTGAGTACCTGCATAGGTCAGGCCAAGTGAAGCCTTGGATTTACCCACTCTCTTCCAAAAGAAACAGCCACTGTACTAAAATATTTGGATTAATAACATCATTTGATATTTTAGTTTGCATAGCATTTCCACTCCATTGGTGTGCTTGCAACAAAAGCTCCTTAAAACGGTGTCCAGAAGGCCAAAAATTTTCAAACATAGGGGATTAAGTCTGATGGATTGTAAGCTACTCTCAAAGTTAGTTAGAACTTTGTGAACTTTTTTTTTACTAACAGCATTGAACGCATTCTCAGTCCATCTGAAAGTGCATCTCCTCCCTCTGGACGGCCAGCTAAAGATTACTCATTTGGTTTGAAGTAGTTTAATGAGCTATGACACAGAAGGTAAGTGGAAGAAAGCAACATGGCCAACGGAAAATGCTTATTTTATAAAATGTTAGGTTTCGGTGGCTTAAAATATTGCCTATATGCAGAATTGGCATCTGAAGTTTTTTTTTCCCTCACCGTAAAAAGCTGTGACAACAACAAACATACTGTTTGATTAATAAAGGAACAAGGCTTGTGAATACCAGAGGTTTAGGGTGGCCAACTGGGGTGAGGGTTTTCTGAGAAGAGGAATTTCGATGCTAAAACGGAAAGAGCCCCTAGCAAATCAGTACAGAGCACCAAGTGGGAATCCCCACCTGGGAGTTTAAGTTTCAGCTCTGTTTGTATGGGGTGGATGTCTTCCCCCTGGAAGTTTGTGGAATTGTCTTAAAATGAAGCAATTAAAGGATAACTGATGCTCCTGCCAGCTCTGAAATGAAGGGCATTCGGGATTCTATGAAACGAAGAGGACAATGGTGCAGCAATAGTGATGGTTCAGAACCAGTGGGAGATAATCTGAGTGTCCGCATTTGTAAGCCTTGGTGGCCTGAGGGCTTCAAATTGGAGCACAGAAGATTTGAGGGTTGTGGGGACCCTGTGTCCAGAGAGCTGACAGAGTGCAGAAGGCTCCACACACATTCGCTCATTTAATTGACTTACTCCTCATAAAACTCAGTGAGTTAGGTGGTTGTGAAACTGCGATTTATAACAAGAAATATATATTTGGTTTTCATCCACGTTCCTGGCACAGATCTCCTAAGCCCTTGGGGTTTCCTAAGTGATGAGAGTGGTAAAGCTGTCTCTTTTTTTGTTGTTTTGTTAATGAAGTGATTTTTGGAAAGCCTCTCAGTAATCTAAGGGTGGAGGCTGGTTGCCAGGGGAACCAACCCCATGATTAGAGTGTTGGAACTTTCAGTCCCATCCCAGACTTCCACAGAACAGAGAGGGACTGGAGGCTGAATTAATCACCAAAGGCCAATGATGTCATCAATCATGCCTGTGTGATGAAGCCTTCATCAAAACCTAAAAGGACAGGATTCAGAGAGCTTCTAGATTGATGATCACATGGAGATTTGGGGAGAGTGGCATGCTCGGAGATGGTGGAAGCTGTGTGCCTCTTCCCACACACTTTGCCCTTTGCGTATCTTCCATCTGGCTGTTCCTAAGTTATGTCCTTTTATAATAAACTGGTAAACATAAGTAAGTGTTTCTCTGAGTTCTGTGAGCATCTCTAGCAAATTAATCAAACCAAACCCAAGGATGGGGGTCTTGGGAACCTCAGATTGATAGCTGGTAGGTCAGGAGCATAAGTGACAACCTGGACTTGCCATTGGCTTCTGAAAAGGAGTTTTGCTAGAACTGAACTCTTAACCTGTGGGATCTGACACTATCCCCAGGTAGACAGTATGAGAATTGAGTGGGAATGTAGGACACTCAGCTGGGGTGGGAGAATTGTCTGGCGGTACAAGAGAAAACAAAACAAAACAAAACAACACATTGGAGTTGGTGTCTGACATGGAGCGATATTCTCCTGACCCCCATTTTATAGGTGAGGACATGAAGGAAAGAGAGGTAAGTAAAGCTTTCTTGGGAGGCCACCCGTGAACTGCTAGACCACATCGGTCCTACTCTGGGCCAGTCTTGCCCAAAGTCCCAGGGACTCCTTCAGAAAGGGCTGGGAGAGCAGAAGCCTGATCTGCTGCAGGTTCCCTTGGTGTCAACTCACCACAACCACCAAGCTCACAAAGCAGCCCGGAACTGCCCAGAGGCACTGGGTTTTGAATAAGAAGAGACCCTGCCCCAGGCACTGTGTGCTAAGAGTGCGCGACCCAAGGGCATGCACTGTGAAAAGAGGAAATGTAAAAGGGTACTTAGGACGTCAGCTTCTTTGCACAGGCCTTGAACGTTTTCAGTCTAGAGTATGACGTGTCCCACCGCCCCAGCCAGGCCCTCGCAGAATGAGGGGCCCAAGAGCAGGCGCTGTTCCGCAGGCTGGGGAGCCAGCACTCAGACACCCACGGCGGGGGGCGGGGGGGGATGCTCCCCCCAGAAAAATGCAGAGCGAGAGAGGGAAGCCCGGAGGAGGAAAGGCACAAAGGTTAGTCCTGCTGGCAGGGCGAAGATAAGGTTGTGGGTGGAGGAGGAGAAAGGTAATGTCAGCCAAAGGCAATAAACAGGCCTTCCACGAGGGCCTCAGAGCAGCACTGGGGAGTCGAAAGAAATAAGCCCATTAATAAAAGAGAAGGGAAGGAAATGACTGCTTCGAGAATGTCTGGGACACTCAACTATTTTTAAAATATCTTAAGCAAGAAAACTAAAAAGCCCCTGCGTAAAGAGCAGGGGATCAGCGTCAACCTGACAACCTTAAGAGCTAATGCTTAGTGAGGACAGCTGGGCACACCCGGTAGCCAGGGGCCTGCTTGTCAGACAGGTGAGATGCAGAAAGCTGTCATCTTAAGGAAAAGTCCACCACGCTGGTTATTTTCTCCGGGGAGGAGGCGGGGAGAACATCACGTCAGCCTCAGATTGATTTAGGTGCCCTCGCTTCGAGTCCTCTTGCTGGTTCTGAGACCTCAGCCCGTTCTCCTAGACCCTCCATCCATGACACGAAGCTTACGTGGAACAGTACCTTCCCATGCGGCTCTTGTTGGGGTTGCATGAGTGCATACAAATGCATGGTCTGTAAACGGGAGTGATTTGCATTCACAGTTCCACAATCTCTTCTCCATAAAATACCAAATCCCCAAAACTGAAAACCAAAAGACTTTTGCTAACTCATTGGGCAATAGTAATCTGATCTAAAGTAATCTGAGTCAAAGCTAGCCTGACCTGATGCTAGACTATGTGTATTTTATATTTACCCTACTTAGTGGAAAAATTCATATATTTACCTACGAAGTGTTACTGTGTTTAATTAGGGGCTGCTGTCCCAGACCACAGTAGATGTTACATAATACACAGTATATGCACATTTCTTCCCTGAAATTTAAAAAAATTCGCATCACGTTGGTTCAAAGGGCTTCAGAGACATGCTTATGGACCCAAATCATGGTGACTCTCCCATCCACCCCGTCATGAGCAGCAGCACAGCTCTGGCATGGAATCCGGACATCACAGTCCAAGGAGAGGACCAGGCTCAGAATAGATTCCCACCAGATTCCACGAGGCCTCGGCTCCGGCAGCCCTGATCAAGAAAATGGCAAAGGGGAGCCTAATTTATTAGCTGCTAATGTTGTTATGCAACAAACTTGATCTCTGAGCTGCAAAAACCCAGTTGGAAGAGGTAAAAATGTGAAGTGATCGTAGTGACTGAAGTGTAAGTTCAGAAAATAGATGGGTTTCATGGGAAGAAGTTTCCAGTAGTCAGAATGACACTAACGCTCATGAAAAACTTTAAAAAGAGGTGCCGGTTGTGTTTAGCCTTAAGTTCTTTTTCTCTTGTGGTTTAGTTTCAGCCCTATCAGTTTCAGGCAGGATTCTGAGCATACGGATATAATAAGCAAGCAGCAAGTCTCTGCAGTGTCTGCAGCTTTCAAAGAACAAAGAGAAGCGAAGACCCAAGTTACAACTGGAAATCTGGACATGCAGACGATGGGAAGGAATACGCGAACTGGGCGGTCAGGATTCAGGGGCAAGATGGGTGAGGATGGTAAGGGAGAGGGAAGAGTGCTCACCGTGGCACTGGGCGGGGAGAAACTGGTGAAGAGGAACGAGGTGCCATCCTCCCTAGGACTTCTCATGGACGGCGAATGAGTGTGTGTGGGCATGTGTCTTGTGTGCCGCGCACACATCTTCTCGGTCCACATTCTATCCTTCACCAAGTTTCTCTCCTCCCCCCCGAACATACTGGGATGCCCACATTTCCACCCACCACTGAAGTAGGAAATGTACTTTCAGCAACTCTGATGTATCTTAGGCCTAGGACAGGGCTCAGGCAACTACTGCCCAAGCTCCCCTCTGACACATCACTGCATCTTCTTTCCAGGTTGCTAAGGAGACCAGTGGCACAGCGGTTAGGAGCATGGCCCAGGAGTCCCCATGCTGGAGTGTGAGTTCCAACCCTGTACGAGCTTGGTTACATTATTTAATATCGCTCAGTTCAGTCTCCCCTTCTGCAGAATGGGATCATAGCCATCACACCTTACTCATGGAGGTTTTGTGAGGATTAAATGAGGCGACTCCTCCAAAGGTGACCAGAAGCTGACCGTGGGGTCCAGCACATAGTTTCTCTCTCTGTGGACTCAGCATCCTCTGCTTGTGGCAGATCTGGGTCTCTCAGCCACGCCAAGCAGCCCGTCTTGCAAGCAGCCCAATCCCCGTGAAGACAACTGAACCCGAAATAAAAACAGCATTTTGAGGTTTCCCTGGCCAACAGCTCTCAATCTGGGGATTCATAATTTTCTTAATCATCTTAAGCCTGCAGTCCCCAAATCTCTCAGCTAACTTGCCCCGCTGCTCCCTCCTTTCCCACTCACAGCACACTCACTCATGGCTCCTTTTTCTCCTCTTGACACACTTGTCAGTTGTGACAGTGTCCAGGATAATCCCAGTTGTGTGGTTTTGCTTTGAGGGGACTAACAGGATGGAACCCGGACTGAGTTTACAAACAATGTCTAAGATGCCTGCCTTGCTGGGGTTCTTGCAAAACTTCCAAGGTTTACTGGTGGACAGGACTCCCAGAATCTTTTTTCAACTTCAGATAAGAAATTCTGGAAGAGAGACCACTCAAATGATACCTTTAGAATCTGAAAAATGCTCATTTGCCTTTCTCCTGCTTCTGATTTACGTTGAGAGATGTGTCTTTGATTGTTGGAGCACTCTCCTTTATTTTATGCTCCCAGTGCAGTTGCATCATCAAAACCGGGAAGGATGGGACTATAAGAGGACCCAGAGTACGGCTGGGGATGGTGCCAGCACCACCTTGGTCATTGACCCTGTCCTCCAGAGGCAGGTCAAGATACAGCAAAGGCATTACTTACTGAATCCTGATTCTGAAAAGACTATGGGAATTGCTTCAGTAAAATAAACAGTAAGGATTTAAAAATAAGACATGAGAATTAGAAGATATGAGAGAATAGGTCCATGGAGCACATATAGCATATTTCGCAAAAATAAGAAATATCTTTAACACTTGCTAGAATGTCACCCAGAGATAATTACAATGTTTGTCAAGCACTCCCTGAGAGGCACACTGGCGAGCATGTTACGATTCCGTAACATGGGTATGGTGGCTGTTTTGACCTGCCTCAGAAAGAAGAGAAAACCGAGGTTCAGGAGACCAGTAACTGGTGGGGCCAGGATTCAAATTTCGGACTGTCTGTTGCCAAAGCCAGCAAATTGCTACGTGCCTTAGTCATTACATTTTTTTTAGGATTGATTATTTCAGTCATAATACAACATCAGCAGTGAATGTAGAAATGTAACCGGATTTTCTTCCTCCTTTTTAACTCATACGATCTCCTATTTCCTGATGATGCCTTTTTGCAATTTTATTAATTTATTCATGTATTTATTCAACCACTCACTCACTTATTTGGTGCGCGCGCTCTCTCTCTTTTTCTTTCTTTTTCAAATAAACACACACACACACACACACAGAGGGATTACTATTGAGTCACCGTCCTTGAAGAAATTTCTTCAAAGTTTGCTACAAAGTGTAGATTCGCACATTTCACCAGAAGATAAGCGTAAACAGAAATGGCAGAGGAAAACCAGTTTCGAGACAAAGGGAAGAGAAGTCCTCTTACCACTATGAAAGCCTGCTCAATAAAATGTTATTTACTGACGGCCATTTGACCAGATCCCCACTGTTCGGAAGCTGCACTGCACATTCCTATGAAGAAGAGGAGAAGTTTCTTTGTGCATAGGGTAGAGACATTTCACTTTCTGTTTCTGATAATGAGGGAGTCAGAGTCTGTATGGTGCCGTCAAAGATCTTCTGAAACAGCACGAAAGCAGCTCACGCGCATTTTCTGAGAGAGGGCAGAGCTGGGTTAGCGTGTTGCTTGACTGAGGGCCATGATAACTGTCCACAGAGATTTAAAGGGTGTAAAGGAAGGCTTTATTGCTTTAAAATGTCTCAGTACTAACTGAGTTTACTAAGATGCAGAAGAAGAGTCTGGTGAGGTGTTTCTGAACCCCAGAGCCTCAGAAAGTTTGTACTTGGGGCCTGTGGGCTACAGCCCAGCCAGGGAGAGGGCCCTGGACACTGGGTGCAGACAGACTGTATCCGAGGGCAGAGGTGAAGCCACAGAAGACAGTGGCGCCTCCACTGGCCTCCATGAAGACACCATGCGGGAGAACGATGACAGTTTAATGGCACTGCAGAGCAGGGGAAAGGGCTCATTAACACTCCATGGAGGAGGGGGAGAGCAGCGGCCCCTCCAGTGGCAGGAAAGCCTAGAGGGAGGGGCTGCGGCGCAGGGAGGCAGAGGGCGGGCTGTCTGCCTGCAGGTGAGCAGAGACCCATTTTATCTCGTTCTCCTGTGACCATCCACCTTTCCTCTACGTCTCTTTGGAACTTCCGTGGAAGCGTGGGATGAGGGCAGGGTAAAGGCTCTCAAAGTAGCCAAAATTCCTTTTTGGCACCTCTGGTGGAAGGCTCTCTAGATTAATTCAGAACGATTAATTATTATGAAGTTGTTAAGGCTAAAGTTTCTTGGAACACTTATGGATATCATTTATCCAGATAACAGGTCCCATGTTTTTGTGGATAATTGGATTTTGGAGATTTATACACTAATATCGGGGGTGGGAGGAGGACGTTGTTGCACAACAAAAACGGAAACACATGGAAAGGAATCACGCTGAATGTTATCTATTGTCCAGGATGAAGGCTGACTGTACAGAGCTTAGGTTTTTAGTGACCTGTAAGTGCCCTTGGAGAGCGGGCAAATTGATGAAGTCTTCTGACTGGAGTAAAGTCACATAATGAAGAGATTATTTGTAACAGACCCAGCCAACTACGGGGCACTCAGAGCCGGCAACCCCTAACCCCACCAAAATAAACCCCTCTGGAGCACATGGCATGAAGATGAAGGGAACTTCCCCTAAGCCTTACGTAAGAGGTGGCTAATGATTTCTTTACAAATACTGAATAGTGTAAGCCTAAACAAGAGGCAAAATGTCTTAGTTTCATCCAAACACTATAAATGAAGTTAAATGGGAACATACGGTTATTTAACATTTCTATAGGACTGTCTTGTTTGCCAAAAGATTTATAATCACTCATCTCTTAATATTCATAGCATCCCCCTAAAGCACATTTTCCCATACCGGGACTTCTTCGGAACTGTGGGGACGGTGGAAGAATTCCAAGAGGGTCATGGGGATTTGAGCTGCAGTATTTCAAACAGCTGTCTGGTGGCAATGGAAAACTGCGGGCTGGAGGAGAGAGGTATGGCGGTCCCAGAATCCCGAGTTCCCTGGACAAGTCTCCCCCTGAGACCTGGGCAGCTTCTCAGGATCAGGCCTGCCTCCGTGCAGCATCCTAGGCTCCGCCTGTTCTCCTCTAGAGGCACCAGCTCTTGCCTGAGCTGCTGGAGAACATGGCATAGAAGATTTGGGGAACTGTGTTTGAATCCCAGCCTTGGTCCTTGCTTACTGGATGACTCTGGCAAGTTTCTTACCCTCTCTGAGCCTTAAGTACTACATTTGCAAAATGTTAGATAATCATACATGTTGTGCGGAGTTGTAATAAAGAACAAGAGGAATCGTGCAGTATTTGTCTTTCTGTGAAGGACTTATTTCACTTAACATGATATCCGCAAGGTTCACTTAGGTGGTTGCATATTTGCAGAATTACCTTCTCTTTTAAAGGTTATATAGCATTCCATTGCATGCACAGTCCACACTTTCTTTATTCATTCATCTATCAATGGACATTTAGTTCGTTTCCACATCCTGGTTTTGTGAATAGTGCTGCAGTGAACATGGGAAAGCTAATAGCTGTTTGAGAGCCTGATTTCGGTTCTTTCAGATAAATACCTAGAAGTAGGATTGCTGGATCATATGGTAGTTCTATTTTTAATTTTTTGAGGAATCTCCATACTGTTTTCCATAGCGGCTGCACCAATTTATAGCCCCACCAACCACACACAAGGGTTTCCTTTTCTCCACATTGTCACCAACACTTGCTTTTTGTTGTCTTTTTGATAATAGCCACTCTGACTGGTGTGAAGTGATATCTCTTTGCAGTTTTGATTTGCATTTCCCTGACGATTAGTGATGCTGAGCATCCTTTCATGTGTCTGCGGCCATCTGTGTGTCCTCCTTGGGAATATGTCTACTCAGGTCCTCTTCCTCTGTCCATTTTTAATCAGATTTTTTTTTGTATTGAGTTCCTTATATAATTTGGATATTAACCCTTACAGAGTATATCTTTTGAAAATATCTTCTCCCATTCAGTAGGTTGCTTTTTTTTGTTTTGTTGGTGGTTTCCTTCATTGTGCAAAAGCTTTTTATTTGCTGTAGTCTTTTTTTTAAATTGAAGTATAGTCAGTTTACAATGTTGTGTCAATATCTGGTGTACAGCATAATAGTTCAGTCATACATACAATACATATATTCGTTTTCATATTCTTTTTCATTATAGGTTACTACAAGATATTGAATATAGTTCCCTGTGCTCTACAGTGTAAACTTGTAGTTTATCTATTTTATATATAGTCGTTAGTACCTGCAAATCTCGAACTAATGCAGTCCTATATGTTTATTTTTGCTTTTGCTGCTCTTGCCTGGGGTGTGCTCCTGTTTTTATTCATGAAAAATCCTAGCTTTAGCAGAGTCTAGTGACTTTTATTTCCAGGACAAATATGATAAGTTTTTTTTTTTTAAGGGCAATAGATGATTTCTTGTCTTAAATAGAGAATTTACACCTTCAGATGTGTTGATGGCCATTCAGTCAGGACCTTGCCCTTCACAGAAGTTATCCCAATCGGGAAATTTCTTCACACTTTCTTATGTTCCATGTCCTAGTCTTTAAGCTGGGTTGAAGAGGGAGGTGGGGGTTACAGAATTCAGTAACAGCAGCGGTGACCATGGCACTTGCAGACCAACTGCAGCCCTTTATTTTGGAGCATCGCTATTCTCAAGGGAAGTGTCATGTGATCAGCGTTCCAGAAAACTGAGCAATCTGATGACTCAGATACTCACTAAAAACGAAAAAGTCATCATTTAGTGTGTTGGTGAGTCAGGGGTAGGAGAGAGATTTCTTTGTGTACAACCCTCCAGCTGCCAGTCTCTGCAGGAGGAGAAACCAAAAGTTGACAACTAACAGTTGTCTCTTACATTTTAGGAGATTTCCTGTTAGCTTAAATTATAGCCCTGGCCTTCCCCTAACATAAATTTCTTGCGAACAGCTGATTCAGAAAGCCTCACCTTGCTTAAAATGAGTAATCAAAACGGAACTAGCACAGTACCTGTACATTAAAAAAAAAAAGACTTAAGAAATAAGGAAACAAATTGCGAGGTGAAAAAGATTCACTAGAAAAATATTTGCCACAAAACAGGTGACATTTGTTACCTAACATACCATCATGAATTTAAAAAGGAAAAAACAACTTCGTGAAGCAATAGCCTTTAAAAAACAGAAGGTTAGAAAAACAAAACAGATATATTCAGGAAATATTCATCAAGACAAGAGGTGAAACAAGAATAGACAGAACTTAGCAAAGAAGGTAACCTAGGAATAAAGGCCACAGTGGAAGCAACAGAGAAAAGATCAGTTCAGTTGGAAACACGCCACGTACTGACAGGAGGAGAGTGAGGAAAATGAACGAAATTAAATGGAAATGAACAAAGGTTTATAAAGAATTGGCAGGAAGGCAATAGATATGAAGGGCAGACAGTAGATGAAATCTACCTGAAAAAGAATACAGTAAGTATGGAACAGGAATAATATTTTAATAAAGTGTAAACACTTCCTGTATTATAAATGACTGAGCAATTCAGATTGAAAGGGGCTACTCTGTTGCAGGAGAAATTAACACAGAATGATAAACACTGAGACATAGCCTAGAAAAGTTATTGGACTTTATAGATACAAAAGAATCCTCTGGGCTTTCTGAGAGTAACATCAAGTCACCTATCAAGAGACTCGAAAAAACTCAAGCTCATATTAGGTTTCACCACCATACTCAGAAAAGCTAGAAGAGATTTGTCTGCAGTACACAACCAAAGAATTTTATAACCAGCCAAATCATTTCTGAGCAAAAAAGCAGAAGACAAACATGCTGAATATACAAAAACAGAGAAAATTTAAAGTCCCATGTATGAGACTAGTTCCTTTGTGTTTTGCTTTTTAGTGCCAATCAACATAAACTAATGTAACTAATAAAGTAAATATACTTGATATGCATAGAACTCTATACCTTGAGAAGATACTTTTCCAAATGCTTTCGGAATAGTCAAAAAATTGTCTACATATGTACAGCCAGAGAGAAAATCTCAATAAATCCTTAAAATTAGAATGAGTACAGAAAACCTCTGATCACAAAGCAATTCATTTAAAAATTAGTAATAAAATTAGGGGGAGAAAAAAAAATTCCTCTACCTGGAAATGCTAAAATACTCTTTCTTGTACAACTCTACAATCAGGGATATATCTGAATAATATTAAAAAAAATAAAAATAGTTACATTACTGTTTAGCAGAACCTACCGGATAGAACTAGAGCAGAACTCAATAAAATGTGAAGTATTTATATTAATATTATGAAAAGAAATAAGTGCCTAGGCATGTCTACCTAAAAAGTAAACATTTAACAAAAAAATACAAATTATATAAGAGAAGATAATTTTAAAATGCTATTGAGAAACAAAAGATTTCAAGAACTGGAAAGGCATACCATATTCTTAAACAGAAAGATTTAAAACAAAAATTTTAATTCTCCCTTGAAAAATCTGTAAATGGAATGCAAGTCCAATAAAGATAAATATTTTTTAAAACATTAGAAAGCAAGGCACTGTTAGTTTGTGCCAGCAGAAATAAACAGGCAGCAGAAGGAGTCACACAACTTTAACTATTTGATGCTCAGACAGAGTATAAATTGGTATGCTAATTTTATTTAAATAAATGAGAGATAAGCTTTGAAATATATGCAAGGAATAGGAGACAATAAAAAGTGACATACGGGTTTGAAAAAGACCAACCAGAACTTCTTAAAATGAAAAATACAGCAACAAATTAAAAAGTCAATGGATGGGTGTGACAAAATTAGACACAACAGGAGAGAGAATGAGATAATGAATTATATAGAATTGTAATGCAGAGAGGCAAAGGAGTGGAAAATATGAGAGCGAGGCTAATAGATATGGAAGATAGAAAAGGTTTCTCTTCTCAAAGAAAGTCTTTCTCAAAAGTGTAAACGGTATTTCAGAAGGCAAGAAACGAAAAGAATGGAGGGGAGTGGAGTGATGAACAAATAATAAGAGATCTTAAATTTAAATGAATATAAATTCACATCAAGGCATAAGTAGCCAGACTTGCTGTGGGATGGTGTGTAGGGATTAATGAATAAGACTAGCCCTAACAGATGTCAAAATACAAGGCAATGTACTATTAATTAATATGGCGTGGTACTGGTATAGCAGTAAATAGATAGGTCTATGAAATAGAATTTTAAAAGTCCAGAAATAAATCAAAGATATATGGGAATTTAGTATATGACAAAACTTAGCAGCTCAATTCAGTAGGGAAAAGATGGTTCATTCAATAACTGATACTGAAATATACAAGCCTCTGGGGAAAAAACGTATACTTTGATTCCAGCCTCATACATTACTTCAATTAAATTCTAGATGCACCCAAAATTTAGAAGGTAACAAAACCCCAGAAAAGTGATAGAAGGAAAAATAGAATATATTTTAAAAATAAACTCAAGTGTAGTAAAGGCCTTACTCTGTATAACAAAAAACTGAGAAACCATAAAAAAATACAGTGGTAAAATATTTTCTAAATGTGTCTTCAACAACAATATCATAAGTGAATAAAAAGGAATAAACCACAGCGTATATTACTGAATAAAGACAGATTTTCCTGAATGTATAAAGAACCTGTACAAGTAATAATCTTATGCAAAAAATAATCAAATGTAAAAACGGACGAAAGCTCTACAACATTTCACCAAAAAACAAAATAAAACTGGCTTCTAACCATAGAAAAAGACGCCCAACTCCACTCATAAAAAGAGAAATGCAAATTTAAACTAAACCGTAATACTACTCTTCCACTATCAGGGTGACAAAAAGATGAAAACATCTGAATATGTTGTGCTGACAAGGATGAAAGCAAAGTTTCGCTTGGGTCTTGCCGGTGAGAATGTAACTTGGTACGATCTTCTTGGAGAGCACTTGGTTCTGTGCACCAAGATTGTAAATCACGTGCTCTTTGACCTGGCAACTTTACTTCTAGGAATTTATCTTACAGATATATTCACCAATATATGAGCTCAGGAATATTCATTACAACATTGTAAAAACAAAAGCTTGGAAACAACGTAAATCCTTATCTTATCTTTGGGGAACTTATGAGCCTCGTGCCAACTGTTTTTTTTTTTTTCCCCTGTCTCTCTCTCTCACCTCCTCGTTTGCACATTACCTGGCACACATGTACTCCTCAGGCCCCTTGCTCATGCCAGAACCATCGGAGGATCCCTCTAGCTCACTGACTAATCTTACGAACAGTTCCAGGAGACAGCTCAGGTTTCCAAGGTCATGAAAAACTGGAAGGGAAGAGGGGAGACTCACTGACAACAAGAGAGAGTTGTCAGCTTGATAACAGAAGACAGCAAAAGCATAAAAAACATCAAAATGACCCCCCTCCCATCTGTAACTCTACACACAGCTTTCTCCTTTCCTGCCTGCAGGATCTTTGAACGTATGTTTTAAACTTCTTAGCACACACATTCACCTTCATTTCACTCTTCTAGTCACATTTCTGCTCAAACTGCCCCTGGGAGGGTCAATCACAGGCTTAGATTTGCTGAATTTCCCGACACTGCTGTAGCTGGTGGCCTGCGTGGCCAAGCTCATGGCCGGAGGCCTCGCTGCCCTGCCCTCTCTTGCCTCACTGTGTGGCGCTGCCATCTTTCCCCGTCCGCCTGGGATGCCCTTCCTCCATCTCGCTGACTTGGAATTCGGGGGGCCTCTGGGGCTGCCCTCCACTCTTCCCTCTTGCGGGCTCTCTCCCAGCAGTCTCACTGCTCCTGTGTTTTCACATGTCGTAATGCTCCCATATCTGTGACTCCAAGCAACCGCTCCCTGTGAATTTTCCCTCAGTTTAAAAACTGTTCAAATCGTAATGCCCTTGAGGTCCATCCATCCTGTGGCAAATAGCAGGACTTCCTTCCTTCTCGCGGCTGAATGATATTCTATTGAATACCTATATATACCACATTTTCTTTATGCTAAGTGAGATCAAGTCAGACAAAGACAAATACAGTATGATCTCACTTATATGTGGAATCTAAAAAAGCCAAACTTGTAGAAACAGCGAGTAGAGTGGTGGTTACCAGGGGCTGGGAGGGGGGAATACAGAGATGTGGGTCAAAGGGCACAAACTTGACTAGGTCCTGGGCATCTAATGCACAGCATGGTGACTACAGTTAATGACACTGTATTACATACTTGAAAGTTGCTAAGAGAGTAGATCTTAAATGTTCTCACCACAAAAAAGAAACAGTAATTATGTGATATGATGGAGGTGTTCACTGTAATCCTTTTGCAGTATATAAGTGTGTGAAATTAACATTCTGTACACCTTAAACTTACACAAAGTAACATGTTAATTATATCTCAATAAAAACAAAAAAGTGAAAACGGTTTTTCACCCAGTCTCCAAAGCTCATTACAAATGCTTCTCTGCATGAAGCCTTCCTTACTCCCTGCTGGCAGAATTGTGCCAGCCTGCCTGCCCCCTCTTACTCCCATGCATTCTCAAAGGGGCAAAAATGGGTTCTTGGGGGCAAAAAAAATCCTACTCTCTTTATGTACAAAGGGCAGATCTACAGATAATAGTAGAGCTATGGTATTCAAATTGCATGTGGGCAGGGAGATTAGGGAAAAACAATTCTAGAAAGGCTCCTGAAGGGGTGATAATAAGAAAGCTGAGAAGCACCACTCTTAACATTTCCACCAGGCTGAGAAAGAGACACGCCAAACCCAGCTTGTCCAAAACCAAAGGAGCTCCCCGGCATCATGTTCCAAAATTCCCACCCTACTCCCTCCACGTTCTTGTCACAGTTAACGTTATCATCAGCGACCCAGCGCCCTTGCTGGGATCCTCAGTCATACTGGCGGACTCCCCGCCCTCATTGTGCACATCTAATCGTGCTGAGCCTGCCAGCTGCGCTCCCACCGTCTCTTGTATCCGTCCCCTCTCACCATTCCAGCCACCTGACCTCATCATCTCCTGCTGGGACAGCAACAACCCCCTAAACGGTTTTCAGCCATTTCCCTACTCCCACCTATCTTTCACTTTGCCACTAGAGAGAATGTCCTAAAACACAAACAGATTAATTTTCATGTATTCAAAGTTCTACTCCTGTGTGCTTAAAATATAAATTCTCTAGCAGAAGATGCAGCCCTCCACTGTTTCCCACATCCCCCATAGTCACGTTCTCTCCTGACTGTGTGCTTTACCTGGAGCCCACGCTATACTTTCGTCTCTGCCTGTCTTTTTTGTACCAAGCTTGCGGCTCAGAATTCCTTTCTCCCCTCTTTTCACCTGAACTCTTATTTCTACCTCAAGGCCCGGCTCAAATGTCACTTCCATTGAATCTCCATCCACATGATTCCTGGCAGAATCATTTGTTGCTTTCTTTGGGCATCTACACCATGATGTCCAAGTTTATATAACAGTGAATATACCACGTCATTTTTCAGCTAGACTGTGAATTTCGAGAGTGAGGATGCTTGCCAGATCAACACATTTATTGTGAGGCTGTATTACATACTTGAAAGTTGCTAAGACCCCCTCGGTGGGTCATCGGCGTCTTACACAGCATACATCTGGGGCCCTGAGAACCCCACAGCTCCACACCAGAGGTGTCAGAGCAACAGAAGTAAATGAATGAACTGCCTCCGTAAGAATCTGGTGAGGAAGACAGATTTCAGTAAATACATTTAACAACTGATCATTTAAATGCAGTCATGGTAAGTGCAACAAAGCAAAACCACATGATGCTGTCGGTGTAAGGACTGGGGAAACGCACCTGTACCTGAAGGGGCTGAGAGAACTTCCCTGGAGAAGAGACCTTTAAACCAAGAAACAAAAGAGTCAGCCAGGTGAAGAGGAGAGCTATCCAGGCAGAAGGCGTGTCGTGTGAGGATGCTCTGTGGTAAGAAAGCCTGAGACAGGGAAGACCTGAAATAAAACAAACCAGAATCCAAACACCACGTGGGTGTGAGGCATGGCGAGGCCGGGGGAGGTGGGCGTAGACCACACTGTGAACACTCAGCACATGACTACTGAACAGATTTATGAAGGAAGGGGATCCGTGCTTAATACGAAGGGGAATCTTCATGTTGTTCCTCTGCGTACTTCCTGGTGCCATGTGAAGGGACCACTGACCACTGCCCCAGTGTCACATCGTTGTGTGGAAATCGTGTGGAAACTTTTTGTCTAAAATATCAACACAGAAGTGTTTTCCTCTATGACACACACATACACACACACACACACAAAAGACTAAATATTGATAGAAGTAGATGCGTCATGCTCAGCCCTGTCTAGAAATACTCCAATTTCATTATGCACGATTTTGAGCGCTCAGCATCTTGTACAAATGAGTAAATAGCCTGGAAAGGTGTGACTTTTCAAGATGGGACTTTGATGCCTGATGCCTGGGTAAAATAGCCCCAAGCTGAGTAAGAGTCATTCCTTGTACCCAAAACTTGGGGGTCGAGTGTCAGTCATGTGAATACGAATGGGGACAAAGACAATATGGAAACAACAACCTTAACCCTATGACTGGGAAACTCCTCAGCGCACGGCAGCCGTGTCCCACAGCGCCTCGGTGGGTCATCGGCGTCTTACACAGCATACATCTGGGGCCCTGAGAGCCCCACAGCTCCACACCAGAGTCTTCTGAGTGTTGTCAAGTAGAGGTGGAATTGCATGAACAGGTTTGTTAAGACAAGCCAACCCCAGTTCCAGGAGTCATGAAACACGGGGCTTCAGCAGAAATGACTCACCCACGGAGGTATGTAGGGGGCTGTGGAAAGAGAGCGAAGACTAAAAATAACAGTTTCCCTGAAGGGTGGAGCTGGAGGCTGGTGCTGTGTCACACTTGCTGCTGTTTCTGGAAATTCCCACAGTTAAAGTGGGGAGCGGACTCACGGCTGCAGATCCCCAGCCCTCGGGGAGAGATCCAAAGCTAGAGGCGGCTCCGGGCAGGTCCAGCCTTCAGGAGAGCTGTCGCAGTGGTGTCCATGGAGGTGGGGACTTCAGGGGCATGAAGGCCTCCCCATCACTTCTTCCCTGAAGCTGATACCTGATCCTAGAGACCCACATCTTTCATTAAAGTCTCTGATCCTCGATAAAACAGAAGCACGGCACATAGGGCTGTTATTAACAAAGCACTCAGAGGTTGGTGGAGTTATGAGGATGTTCAGACTTTGTTTTTCTTCACTTCTTTTCTTTTCTCTTCCTCCTGCTGTTCCATATGCTCCATGGGGGCAGGGACCTTGTTTGTCCTGTTTCCAGTTCCATCCTCAGTGTCTAGCACAGTAGGAGCTAAATAAATATTTGCTTAAGGAAAAATGGAAGGAATGTATCTAGCTCAGCCCTGTTAGCTTGCAGACAAGGAAACTGGGCAGGGAGCAGACACTTGCCCAGGGCCACGCAACCAGGAAGCAGCAGTGGGAGTGAAGTGGGGCCCGACTCCTCACCCACTGCTCCCTCCTCTCCAGCAAGCTGTTTACAGGACTCAGCATGGCTACACCTGTCTTGCTGAGGGCAAGGGAGATCAAAGATGAAGTCACTGGCCACTAGACTGGGAAGACTGCATGAAGAGGGTGCTGAGGGCACCAAGATGGTGAACCCAGAGTGGGAAGAGGTGGCACTGAGGACTGCCCACCCAAGCCCCAGCGGCACAAAGCCTTGGAGAAAGCCAGAGTTCCTGGAGCAGCAGAAGCTGACGGCTTGTCATTGGCACCAGACCACATGGTCTTGACTGCATGCGGACAGTTCAACAGTCATTAACACTGATGGCATGTATGTGCTTTTTCATGTTTTCTTTTTCTTTAATAATCAGACAATCGTTTACATCTGTGCATTGGCCAGGCGCCAGGAAGAAGAGCATCCAAAGGGGAGAGAAGCCAGACTGGCAAGTGGGCTGGGAAAGGAAACCCAGATTCTTCGCCTTCAGTCCCCACGGATGAAAGGATTTAAAGTTCACTGTGGGGGAAGGGGAGACAAGGGGAGGGAAGGGCCTTTCAGAATTACTAGTGAATACAAAAATGGTCATTTTTGAAGCTAGTTTGCATTGAGTCTCGCATTATCTTGAGGTCTTAAAAAAAAAATCTCTCAAGTGAAAGGCTTCTGAGAGGTCCAGGGCAGATGCAGGAGCAGTAGGGAGAGGATTGGGGCTGGAGAGTGGAGTGAAGGCGGCCCCTTCTGGGGTCTCCAGGCCCCTTGCCTCCTGCTCCCCCCTCCCCATCCCCGGAGCCGCTGAACGGAGGAGGGAGCAGAGCCCTACCTGACCTGCTGTCCAGGCCCCAGAATAGATGGATTCTGTTCCTGTTCCCAGCCAGTGGGGTGGCGTTGACTCTGGGTCCTTGGAGACTGGGCCCCAGCTGTCACGTCTGGGGGCAGCTCTGGCCTTTGCTTAGGCCAGGTTTGCTGCTGAGTGTGAGAACAGCAGATGTTGCGTTGTAGTTTTCATTCCACCCCAGTCTCTGTTTTGGGGCACAGAATTAACAATGATTTGAAAATATCTGCTTCTTTGATCAAGCTACTGAATGAAAACTGGTACCGGTACTGAATGAAAACTGGCACAGGGGTCGATGTGCCTGCAGGTCGCAGCCAGAGGGGCTTTTGGAAACTGGTGCTCAAGCAGCTTGTAGGATTTCTACTTAGAGGTGGTGACGCTTCATCCGCTGAAGCCGGTGAGGCTGCTTAAGGGGTATCCGTGAAACAGAAGTAGTTTATTACTACTGTTTTTATATTTTAATTTAAAAAATTAACCATCTTCTAATTGTCAAGGACATTACTTGGAGTCTGAGAGGCGTTGCAAAGCACAGACATGCAAGCCAACAGAACTCCCACACAGACTTCAAGGATGCAGAGGCTCTTGTTTGTTTTTAGAGCATTTTTAGTATAAGAACATATTCCAAACATATAACAAGTAAGGATGCACTCGATAGCGCCAGTAAAGGCAGCGACAATAATGACTGAGAAAGAATAAAGGGTAAAGGAAGCAGGGGGAAGAAAAATTAAGGCAACACTGACAGCCACTCAGATGGCAACCTACATAAATTAGTCAGTTTCCTTATCAGAGATTTACATGTTAAAACCACTTGATATAACCCAGCAGGAAACTGAACAAGTGATTCTGTGTCCAGACTTGGAAACAAAAATAACCGCTCAGGGCCTACACACATTAGTTTGTTCAAACTTGCACTGATAAAAGTCTTTTTGGCTGGAGCTGTAGTGTGCAGTTATGAGACTGGAGGGCTTGGTTGGCCGATGATTGACACTAAAACAATTGCAAATGCTTCATACAGGAAAACATGTTTGATGAAAGTTTCAGCTGGTCCCCGATAGCCACTGAGATGATGCAGAGTGAGAGAGTGCATATGATTTAGCATCCTTCGGAACGAAGGAGACAGAAAACTTACTCCGGCAGCTCTACAAAGCATGTTTAGCCTCTTAATTAGGCTTATTGTCCCCTTACATCCAACACATATCCTCTTGCTCACACTCACACACAGATTCTTCACATTCTTCTTCTACGCTTGTCCCCATTCCAGTGTTTCTTAGTATTTCCCCAAGAGTGAGAACAGTTTTGAAATTTCTGACTTGTAACGTTAGGGAGAAGCAGATGTCTGCCTGTCGAACCCTTCAGGCCGAGACCCCACGGTTCCCCCTGGCAGCCCCAGACACCGTTCCAAACAGCCTCTCTCTGGTCTCCGAGAGCTCTCTTGCATACCACATGCATGTTCTATTTATGTGTTTCTTTGTCCTGAACAAGATTTGGCCCCATTGTGTGGGAGCAACACCAGAAAAGAAAAACAAAATCCATCCACTGAGAGAAAATGGATATTGTGGGAGCTTGGAGAAATTTACATACTTCGCTCATTCCATTTTCTGGTGATGTCAGAGCCAAAGAATATCCCTTTTAAAAAAAATCACACACACATTAAAAAATGTTGGGACTCACCAGCTCTGTCCATCAAGTCGACTGTCATGAAAAGGAGAAATGTAAATATACTCCCTTGCCTGCCCCCCACCCCTCCCCACCAACCGCCTCCCTCCACTTCCCTCATCAGCCCCCTAAAGAACCTAACAAATTAGCCCAGACTCCATTTGGATGGAATTAAGGGCCTGTCTGCAAAAGGGTGAGGGGTATTAACAGGGGGGTGGGGATGGGAAGAGTGCTGGGAGGCGGGAATGTGGTGCTTGAGTCTGGGTGACCGGCCCCGGCGTTTTATGGAGACAGAGAGAAGGGTCGACTGACACTTTACAGATTGGGTGTAATGTTCAGGGAATTTGGCATTTCTGCCACAGGGCTCGGGCTGCCCTGCTAACCGCCTTCTTTCTCCCTGCTGGTAAAAGTGCAGGAGAAAAGGGTTAAATAAATGTTTGTGATATGATAAGGTGCTTGTTTATTCAAGGAATGACAGATTATTGGCTCCAAAGGCAGCCCTGAAAAATAGTACAAAGGAACTGGCTCTCCCCTCGCGGATGATGTGATTTCCTCCTCAGATTCTGCTCTTTCCTAGGAACAGTTTGCCCTGGGAATGAAGAAAGATGATTTTCCTGCAGTGGGAGATGGACAGCCTTGGTGTGGAGGGCTGGAGCCCCAGAAGCTGGCTGGAAACTGGGATGGCTTGCCTTGGGGGGCGCTTCTGTCTACCCTCATGCAGGCCCGGCATACTGTGGGCCCTGCCTCCTGCCATTTCTCAGAGCATGGGAAGAGGGTTTACGCACTCAGGAGGGAAATTTCTTCCCTAGGAAGTCCTGTGTGCAAGGTCTTCCCTAGACACAGACCGCTGCGTCCATCCCACGACCATCCCAGCACGCTGTGAACTCACATGCGTGTGATCATATGTACACTTGCATATTTATATGCATGTGATCATATGTACACTTGCATATTTATACCCTCCACCCCATGAACTTTCTCCTTTTGGGCCCTAGTGATTTCATAGAATCTCCCAGAGGAGAATTCAGCTCCAGATGCCCCAACAATGAGACATTCCCCTAATGTCTGTGTGCTTTTCTTGGGGGAGGAAACACCAGTGACTGCCAACCCTGAAAAGCACAGACAGGCCTGGCCTGGGGCCCTGGAGGCAGAGCCCCTCCCTCCAGCGCGGCTTGAGCCGGGCAGACCCGCACTTTGCTATGCACTCGGCATCGCTGGGTCCACGTCCTGCTAACGGATGCTGCTCTGAGCTGGCTCCCCCCTGCAGAGAGAGGGTTCTGCGCCTCTCCAGCCTTCCACCAGAGCTCTTCCTCCCCCTCCTCCGCCTGCCCCTGGCATGCTCCAGAGAGCTCGTTCGCATACTTGCTGAGTAGAAGGGTCCGGACAAGATGTTTGGCATAGTTCTCATTTGAAAAGAACTCAGTGCCAAAGTCAAACACCAAGAAAAAAAAAAAGTTGTGATTGAACTGTTGTTTTTCCAGGATCCTGGGAACTACTGTGTGACTTTCACAATAGTCCGCCCGCCTTATCAGCCAAGGTGCTTGTCTGTAAGACATAAGGCACCAGCCTGGGGAACCCAGTGCCCTTCGGACACGATGACTCAGGCTGACTGCAGGGGCGTTATCAAATATCCAGGTTTGGGCTATTTTTATGATTGCATTCAGTACTCACAGGGCTTGTTGAGTGTACACAGCCATGTGCTCATTCTTGAACTACACAAGATAAGATCCCTGTCCCAGGGAGCTTACTGCCTGACTTTTGTAAAAACCAGATGGCAGAAAATGGTTTCCCTCTGCCCATCAGCAATGATTGAGGGGGTGGAGAGGAGAAGGGGTGCAGTCTATTCATACTCTCCCAGGGTGGGACCTCTGCTTTGGCATTTATCCCATGTGACGTTTCAATCGTGGACTGTCTTTCTCCCATCATCTGCTACTCCATAAGCTGCATCTCCTGGGGGCTCTGAGAATGCAAGCTAATTTGAATATCAGCTTAATTAAAGCAGCGTTAGATACATAAAGATGCCTCCCACCATACACAGACTCACACATTATGTATGTACGCACTCACAAGTATATCATGGATTTCCAAACTAGCCATCAGTGCTTTTTGGTCTGCAGTGGGGACATCAGTATGAGTAGATCTGACCCATCATTGTCGGTCATGTCTGAATTATATGCTGTGATCCTGGATTATGAAGGACCAGCCAGGACACCCCATCGTGTCAATCGCATCTCAAGGACAGCTTGTCTGAGTCTGCCCCCAGCTGTGGAAGTCAGCAGAGCACTGAGAACAGGCTACTTGGGCCCGCACACCGGCACCACTGTCCCAGAAGAACTTCCCTGCGTGTGACCTTGTGTTTTAGGATCGTCCCCTAACTCAACAAGGCATCTGCAACTGCATGAGTTTTCTTGAAGAACAAAAATACCTTTTATGTTGATGAGGAACAGGCTTACCAAGGGTGCACGCCCTGGTTGAACCCCAGGAATGAGACAAGTGTGTGTTACTCGGCACATGCTTTGTCTTCAGCTGGAAGCCAACCCTGAGACTGGCATTTGAGTGGGAGGAGGTGATCTGGGCGGTTGTCTCAGGGAGCCCCAGCAGGGGAGCAGGGAGGGAAGCCAAAAGGGGTGTGTTGATGGGTGGTTACTGCTGTGGGCAGCTGGGGCTCAGCTCTGCTGGGGACATCTGGGGGACAGTGTAGATGCATCAAGAGCTCCAGCTCTCTGGGGCAAGGCAGCTGGGATATTGATCCACCAACTCTGCTTCGCCATTGGCTGAGGGTTATTCCAGGGGTTTTCGGCTACCCGGCACTTCCAGGCTTGCTCTGAGTGCAGGCTCAGCGCCTCTTTCAGCCAGAAAAGGCTCTGAGGCAGAGAACTGCTGGTGTTTGCAGGGCTGCCATTGTGCAAGGGTGGTGGGAGCCAAAGATCCATAGGCAGAAACATGACAGTCTGCCATAGCTCCCCTCCTTCCTTCTCTCCTTTCCTTCCTTCTACCCTTCCTTCCTTCCTTCCTTCCTCCCTCCCTTCCTTCCTTCTTTCTGTCCTTTCTTCCTTGCTTTGTGCCTCTCTTTCTTTTAACAAGGAACTCCTTTGAGGAAAGTGGTAGATAGGTACAACTTTGGCTGAGGAAGGGAATCATATTGAGAATTCTAGGATAAATAAATAAGAAGAGGGGAGAGAAACAAAGGGTCCAGCTCAGCTTTCATTTTTTTCTGGGAAATGCCAACCCCCTCACCCCTCCCCCTGCCCTGCAGCCAGTTCTCTGGTTACAGTAGCACCCCCACCCCCACCCATCACCCTGACTTGTAATCCTTGATTCATTTGTCACCCCTCCAAACCAAGGCATTCTTTTATTTGTTTGTTTGAATTTCTGCATTCCGTCTACCAACTTGCTTGGCATTGCTAGGTACTTAATTAATCTCTAGGAGATAAATGAAAGGTGCCTTTGAAGTATTCCACATCTACCAAAAGTTTGAAGCTTTAGCAGTCAAGGAGAGTACTTCCAACCAAGTTCTCTTGGAGTTTTGGTGATTCAGGTTGAGAGATCTTTGAGTGCCTGTCCTAAAAGTTAATCACCAAAGCTCAGTGATTTTCCAATAATGGGATTCTTCCAATGGAGGAAAAAGATGGATTCGCCATGGAGTGTACGGGGCCGAGTGGAGAGGAAAGCTCAGATACTCGGCTGAAGGCCCCACCCCTGAAGGTGAGTGCCTCGCACAGAACAGTGGCTCATTGAACATTCAGTTCCATTCCGGCAGAGAGAAAAGTAGAGGGCAACTATATCATTTATCCTTCCTCCAATTATTTCTTAATAAACCTTGAAAAACAGAAGAGGAAAAGTCCATACTGGCAAAACGTGGTCACCACCTCCAACCCAGCCGTTCCTCCCCTAGTCTCCATGATTTGGGCCTAGAGATGCCTCAGATGGTGCGCATTCCTGGGTTTCCTGCTGGCTGACCAAAGATCAGAATTGCTCCAGGCAGGGCTTCCCTGGGCTGGGACAGGGCCAGGGGACTCTGCAGATCCCCATGAGAAGCTCTGAGAATCTTCCTCATGGTTGACAAAGTGGGGAACTCATTCCTCTACCTCAGGGTTTTCAACTTATGCACTGCTGACATTTTGGACCAAAATATTCTTTGTGGCAGGAGTTGTCCTATGCGTTGGAAGATGTTTAGCAGCATCCTTGGCCTCCACTCACTAGACGCCAATCGCACCCTTTCCAATCATGACAATCAAAAACGTCTCTGGATGTTACCACGTGTCCTGCTGGGGGCTAAGATCATCCCTGGTTGAGACCCACTGGTCTAGTCCGAGCCTGCCGAGGAGCTGGCAAACCAAGAGCACTGAGAAAAATCCGGCTTGCAGCCTGTTTTTGTAAGGCTTATGTAGGAATGGTCCTTACATTGTAAAAAATTATTAATTTAAAAAAATCAAACAAAGAAGAACAGGTGGCAGAGACTATATGTGGCCCACAAAGCCAAAAATATTTACCATTTGGCCTAAAAAAAATTGCCAACTTCAGTTCTAGAATGAAAGCAAACATCTTTGCAGCCATGGGTGGATATATATCTACCTGGTAACAATGACTTTTTCTGCTGGGTTCATACAATAAAACTGTCAGTGAGCAAGATTTACCATTCCCTTTCCTGGAGGAACCATGACCCTCGTGGTGATCACTTCACAAAGGGACCAAGCTAAACACTGCACAGGATGAGTTTTTCACCGCTCAGGGTCTTAGTATAAAAGGGAAAGCAGCAATAAGTGCTGTTAATGAATCTAAAATTTCTGAGGCTTAACACGAGAGAAGTTTATTTCTTGTCCACACAGTCTACCTGGCTATCATTTAGGTATCTAGGCTGCAGGAGGCTAGGCCATATTTCACATGTAACTTCTCAAGTTATCCTGGATATTGGCATCCTGCTGGAAGATGGAGGAAGAAAGAGAATAATGAAAAATCCGTAGGAGGTTTTTATGGCTTAGGCTTGGAAGTTTTTACAGGGAAGGCTTGGAAGTGATGCTCTTCATGTCCACTCCCATGTCACTGGCTGCTGGCCAGAACTGTCACATGGCCACACCTAACTGCAAGGAAAGCTGGGTAACATAGTCTAGCAGTGGGCCCAAGAAGAAAGGGGGATGAGCTCTGGTGAACACAAAGCAGAGTGTTTATTTGTTTTGCCACCAGAGGAAACCTTGGCTAAAACTGGAAATTGATCCCTCAGTGATGACAAAGAGACTGGATGCTAAGAGGAAAGCTAGTATTTGAAAACTATATTCAGAGCAAATAAAAATTTGATTGTTTGTAATATCATACAGAACTGCACAGCACTGGGCTTGAAGGACACGAAAGACACACGCCCAGTCTGGGCCCAATCCTCTGGACACTAGTGCCTCTCAGGCAAATGCAGGAGTTGGACCAGCTTCAGGATCTCGTGAGTTCACATACAGCATCTATGGACATGGGAGGACGGCAGGAGGACCAGGAAGAGACCCTTCATTTGACCACCACATTCTCATCACAAAAGATTTTGATCATCAGTCAGACATTGTCTTTTCACAGGACACAGCAAGGGCTGTATTGGGAAGAATCTGAAGGATGGTTTGACCCTCTTACAGTCTGCTGCGTGAGAAAGATTATAGAAGACTTCTGTGACATTCAGCAATGCTCGTGCCAGGATAAGCAAAGATGAGTGACGCCAGTGGTTCACTTTCCGGGAGACAGACAGGTAAGCAGAATTTAAATTCAACACGGTAGGAACCACGAAAGTGTTCTGCATGGGCAAGCAGGCTTCCTAGGGGTGATGTTCTCTCAGAAGCTGAGTCAGGAGGGACTGGCTACATGAGGTGTGCTTCAGAGGAGGAGGAGGAAAGGCTGGGGAGTGTGTGCCACGGAAAGAAGACAGCCTGAAGCAAGGCTGGAAGCACTGAGGAGCGCGGTGTATTTGAAGAGCCACTGGGAGGCTGGTGTTGCCAAAGGCTAAAGCAAGAAGTGAGGAGCTAGAGAACAGACAGGGGTCATAAGGGGCCTCATAACTCACACTAGGGAACCTGTCTTTTATCCCCTGGGCAATGGGGAGTCACTGAATGGATTTTATTTTCCAGGAGTAACACAGTAAGTTTTGGATATATCATTCTCCCTTATTATATTAGAATAGCCTCAGAATTGTCTTCTGAGAAAATTGACTTTCTCACTCTTTTAAATGATGAAGCCAACCCATATATGTTGTAGAGATTTTGGAAAGTACACCAAAGCATAATCAGTAATAGGAAAAAATACCTGTAGTCTCTTCTTGCAGAGGTAACTGTTAGCAACGTTCTGGAACACATTCTTCCGGCCTTTTTTCTATCCATATTTTAAAACAGCCAAGATTACAAGTATATGGTACTTTGTTGCTGCTGTTTTGAAATTTTATTTCATGTCCGTCTCCCATGTCTCAGAAGCTCCTGACTGGTCGCCCTGCAGCTCTTCATCCCTCCCAACCCCCGCTCTATCCTCAGCACAGAAGCCTCCGAAGTAATTCTGCTAAAATGCATGGAAAACTATAACAGTGAGGAAGAAAGTTACATATACACTCACCACCCAGAGTCCCACTGCTAACATACTGCTGTATTTTGTCCTAATTTTTTTCTGTGAATATTTTAAAACAGCTTAGGTTACGTGCAATATAGTAATTTTTAAAAAAATTTTCTTTTAGCATAAGCCTAACAACTGTTAAAGAAAGTCAACTGTACAAACTAATATTTATAAAGTATTTCTTAAAGCATTTGCCATTCTTACAATCCTCCAAATAATCTAGATTCCCCCACTCCTCCCCTGGCCCCAGATCAAGAAAGGCTATCACAGAGCCACAGACTTGGTCTGAATTGCTTTAATCCACTGTAAAATTGTATTTTAAATTATATTTTGGTGTTCTGTTCTCGGCTTGTAAGAGAGATAGCATTTTTAATAAGGAATCTGCTGTCGTGTTTGCTTTAAGGATGTTATTGAGATCCTGTCCACTACATCAGGCAACGTCTCCCTTAAGAGGCCTCAAGAGAAACATTCTTCTCATAGCTTATTGCTAAAAAAAGTTTTGCTTCTCTTTAACAGAAAGCGTGAGTTTTAGAAACCGTATTGACAAAGCTAATCAGGTAACAATGTGTCACACTGGTGTATGTTTCTGTTGTGAAAAGGGACTAGTACGGGCGTTGGCATAGTCCGTCTTTAATAGATGGTAACTTATTCTGTAATGTCTGCAGGTGTAATCAAGACATTTGAATTGACTGATGAAATGACTAGTGGATGAACAATGAAGACATTTTTTGGTTTATTCTAAGAAAGAATGAGTTAACAACTTCTTGATGCAGGAGGAAAAAAAACAAATGCACAAACTTTACAGGCTCAGTTTCTTTGTTTATAAAATCAAGGGGTGCACCAGATGATTTTTAAGTCCTCTCTCTATGAGTCTATAATTTTGGCTCATAAACTGGATCTGGATGTAATTCCAAAGCAATTCAAAGAGATAAATTCCAAAATGGAGTTTTAAGTATAGCAGCATCATAGCAATAAATTAAAGTATGACTACTTTAGAGGACAGTATTCATTTGGATGTTTAATTCAAGTCAGGTTATTTTAATACTATGTCTTGAAACTTTGCTACATCCAGTGAATTGGTAACATTTTGTAGTTCCACCTCAGACATGTGGGAAGAACCGGAAAAGAGAGCAGAAAGAAATGGAGTCAGTATGAGTTAGATGTTCAGGACAAGAGCAAAATCAGGCCAGGTTGGTTCTGTCTTGCTTTTAGAGTGTGTCTTGCTTTATGCAATGAATATATTCTTGAAAGCAGCTTAGAAGCATTTGTAAACTGAATCATGTCTTAAATGTAACATGGGTGTGTTCTACTGAAAACACTTCCATGATAAAACTCTTTGTAAAAAGAGATGTTGTTCTCTCATTCTAAATCTATATTGGATCTGTTTATAGGAAAGTTCAACTCTAGTTCTTTTCCTGGAGAGGAAAAGTGATGTCAAGCTACCCTGATGAGGTCCCGGTGTGGGAACAGCTTGTCTGGCCTCCTGGGCTCTCTGGGGAAAGTAGATGGAGAGGAAGAACAGTCGCATATTCCAGAACTGGACTTTGAATGGGCCGTTGGCCAAACTTGGCCCAATTTCTCAACTGAGAGAAAGCACTGACCAAAACTGAATGCTGACTCAAAGCCAACTTGCTTCGGACACACTGTCCCCTGCCAGGCGAGCTCAGCGCCCTCTCCCTGAGGTACTTACCCAGCCAGGGGAAAGACATGCCGGGACGAGAGGCTTTGCTCTTTCCCCTTCTACTGCCTGGTTCCAGCTTTTGTGCAGCTCTCACAGGGGACGGGGAGGAGGAAAAGACTGGCAAGTGGAAGGAGAGGCAATAGGGCCACCCATGAAGATGCAAGGCTTAGAAAAAGCCAGGAAAAGCCAGGAGGGAGTCATTGTGGAAGAAGACAATTTGAATAAACTCGGGAACTAAGGGAAAAATGAGGAATGGGTTCAGGGAAACCACATGAACACGATGGAAAAGCAGAAGGAAGGGAAGAATCCCAGGATGGAAAATGAGCTGGGAAGGGATGCAGAGGAGGCTGGATCAAGCTGAGAGCAGCTCCAGGTGCTAACCTAGACCCTAAATGTCCTGTGATTAACCCTTCAGTGTGAGGCCCAGTGTGTAGGAATTTCCTTTAACTGTAATGTAGTTCTTCACATACTTCTGGAATGACAAGGAATTTAGGCATGATAGCTCATTTTCCAGAAAGATTCATGGTAGGATTTCTAACTCTGCAGAGGCTGCATTTGCAAAATTACAACAGGAATGGCATGCTAAAATGTTGGTGGGGGTTGAAGAGGAGGAGGGGTTAATAATCAAAATTAGGTTGGTGTTCAATTTGAAATCATTGCTTTAGTTTTAATATAAATGTAAGGAATTTTAGAGCTGTATTACTGGGATACCAGGGTTCCAATCTGCAACATGCTCCGCCCTGGGCAGAGCACAAACACACAGGACTCACGGATAACTGGAATGTCCACTTCACTACTCCATCTGTCACATGTGACAGAGGAAGGTGGTTTGTATGGCTCTTAGTTCTTTTCCCAGTACCTGTCTTCCTGGAGGTAGACTCGTCAGACAGAAGAAACAAAGGTGAGCAGAATCAAATGGTTTAAGCAACCCACACGTTATAGAAACCACCTTTAGGAGATAACCAAAGGTAAGAGTCAACATATTTAACTGCTAAGTCACAGGACCAACCAATCAGATTTGACCCTGGACATAAACAGCCTCTAACAGCCCTGGAGGTAACACTCCCATAGCAGCTGATCTTTCTTCACAGAGGCATTTGCACTCTTGCAACTATGTACCTAATCACATGCTGTTACTGTGAGATATCTGTCTTCCTCTCCAGACTCAGCCCATTGAGAGGGTTCCCTAGGTCCTCAGTAAGTTAGCTCTGTGACCAGACTGCAAATACCACCCCAGTGAACCAGGTAGGAAAGACCTCATCTCATTGTACTGTGGCTGACTTCAAAGAAGGGGCACAGAAGAGTGGAAGAGCCCTTGATAGCAGGACAGCAGCTCTGCTCGTGCCCCAGCTGTGCTATTGGCCGGTTGCGTGGCTTTGGCCAGGTCACGTCCCCCTCTCTAGCTCTGTTCTTTGCTAGGAAACGACAGGATCGGATTCAAAGGCTCCCGAGGCCAGTTCCAGCTCTAAGAGTCTTGATTCAGCTTGCTTATAAAGTGGACAGGGAAAGTTTATTTGCGACCAGAACAAAGTATTAGGAACTCATAAAAGCTGCCAAATATCACTTAGAGAAAAAAATGAGAAGAAGATTTTGTATGAAATGTACTTGGGCTGCACGATGCAAACGTTTCTTCTGAGAGAGAGGAAGGCCAAGGATGTGATTACTTTGCCCAGCTCCCCGGGCAGCTCTGGCCAAGCTGGAGATACCTATCACTCTTGCTCAAGGTCCACTTCCTACTGAATTGTCACACTGTTGAATTATTGTCGAGATGAAGTCCAAAAGGGGAAATATTTTGCAATCTAGAGTTGGACCCTGGAGCTATACAATCATGATTACTGATACAGATTTTCCCAGAAACATTCAGGGCCATACTGTGGAGCCCTCAGATTTCTCTGTGTTATTTTGTGAGCTTACTCTGCTAGTTCTGTGGTTCTAAGAACATTTTCCTGAACGAGCAAGTGAAAAAAATTTCCTTTTGCCTCTTCTTGAACCATTTTTCTTTAATTATACATATGAAATAGACTTCTAAACAAGGCTTTTGTTAATAGCTCTGTTTAAAAAAACACTTAAAAATAAAATCATATTTTGTCTTCATATTTGTCTTCACAAGGAGAGTCACCTTAAGCCAGAGAATCATCAGCCCAGAGCTTCCTGAATCTTAACACGGATGCTGTTTTGACTGTGGCTGAGTTTTAAAACGTCCGTCCTCAGTTCTTCATGGGGGTGTTGGCGCACCTACAATTATGTACCTAATCATTTATGACTACAGTGATAAAAACGGATTATAACACGATGTGTTCAAAGATCCTGGATAGGCATTCAAAAGCCCCAGCTTTTCCACCTGTTGGTGGATAAGCCTGAGCAAGTCCCTGCCTCTCCGAGCCTCAGTTCGCTCCCCTGTGAACTAACTATTCAGCTGGGTCTCCAAAGCTCTGGGTTCTACAGAGAGCTCCCTGAGGTCCAAGTAGGAGGTGAAGGGGAGCAGAAGAGTCAAGAAATAGCTGGATCTCTATTCTTGTCCTTTGTATATGTTCAGAGTCTGCACAAAGTTTCATTGCTGCTTAAAAAGAGTTTGAAAAACACAGGATTTGATGACCCCTAACACACTCTCAGTTCTAAAAAACGTCTTCTGAGTTCGTGTTCACATACATTTGTGAACTTGGGTACATACACACTTAGACACGCACCCTCCACAGTGTGAAGACAAGACTGCATAATATCACACGGCTCATGTTAAAAAAGAACCATGTGTCATTTTCTTTTCATGCCCTATCACCCGCCAAAGGCAGTCCCCAGGTGCAAATGGGAATTGGAGAAGAACTGCATGTGACCGAGTCTGCAGCTGGAAACCGAGTCAGTCGAGTTGGAGCTTTAACTTTCAGAGGGGAAGCTTGGAGCTCATCTGTCTCTCCCTTAACTTTATATATGAGGCTTGGAGTGACTTGCCCAAGGTCATGTAGCCAGTTGGTGGCAGAGCTGCTACTCCAGGCCAGGTCTCTAAGTCCCAACCCAGTAGCCTTCCCAGCACACGGTGCTCTTGGGAAGGGATAGGACTACACATGGCATATTTGGATATCCTGTATTGATGATCCAAAAATAAAAATATTCCCCATCCACCTCTGTGGTATGGGTTGATCTTTAGATATACCAAGACCTTTAAAATAAATAATGCACGCACACACACACAGAGGCACTTGGCCAAGGGGATAAGGGGTAATGAAAAATCCCTGGCAAGTGGATACTTCAAAGCTTTAGAGGGTTTATCTGAAGAAGACTTTGAATAGAGTGCAATGTTTTATGGGTTCTCCTAATCCCCAGTAAACGGGCCTTGCTGAGTAAGCAGAAACAGTTTTAATGACTGCTAGAGAGCTGTAGACGCAGATCTGTGACTAGAGCTGGGTTTCCTGGGATCTTTAGTCTCTACACTACAAGCCTGGGGAAGAATTTGTACCTGGTTCTGAGCTAATGAATTTAGAGAGCCCACGGCTTTTCCCTCTGAAGGATGGTGGTCAGTTACTCTTTGCTCAGTCCTATAAACCACTGCTGCATCCACTAACTATCTCTACCTCTACCTCCATCATGAAAAACATCTCTTCAGCTCATTTTAGCCTCACAGTATCCCTGGGAGGTATGTCATATATGCATCCAGGACCCCTTCTCTGGTTGGGAAGTGGTTGGTGGGGCAGCGACTGAGATGGGTTCAGTAGAGTTTGTAAAGTTAAAGCCAGGAGGATGTCCCACATCTGGGGAAGATGAGGGGAGTCAGGTCATGGTGTGGGACGCTAGAGGTCTCGAGAGACAAAGGCCAGAGGTCCTGTGCTTCAAGATTCAGAGAAGGAGACTGACAGCAAGCTGAGCCCCTGGGAGTTGAGAGGCTATGAGCACAGCAAAGCCAGGAGGTCAGTATTGAGGTTCTCCCAGCCTTGCTCTGTAGCTGCTCCAGCCTCTTCTGTTTCTGGGGCTGCTGGGCAATTCCATCTCAGGCAGCAGCTTCAATAGAGTTGAAACTGTGAGAATTTGTCCAGTCATTTGGAGCTCATACTCAGTAGGTGGAATGAGTAAAATAGGACATTTCCAGGGCAGAAAAGACTTCAGGCTGTAGGTGACAAATTCAAGAACTGTGGCTTTCAAGTCTCTTTCAGGGTTCACTCTGGGTCTCTTTGCAGGAGCTTCACATTGGAGGAGTTCATGTCATGTCCTCAGTCTCATGCCCCTCTTGACAATTAAAACTCCTTTTTAGGAGATGGGAGTTTTAATTGTTACTTTCCCACTGTGTAGACTGAGGTCAAAGCACATGTAGCATGGTTTAACAAAACCTACCAAAGAGCACAGGATAAGAAAAGGTGCCAAACACAGAGTGAAGATAAGTGAAGTGGAACTGCTGTTGCCTCCACCTTCAGCAACAAAGGAAACAAAACAGGAATTGGGAAAAGTCAAGGTTAGGATGGGCATGGCCTCTCCCAAGGTTAAATCTGTAGAAAATTGCTGGATGATGGAAAGAAAATTCAGGAAGGAGACAGACATACTTAAAAAAAATATAATAAGTTCCAAGAGTCATTCATGCAGGATATCTGATTTTTTCTTAAAGTGGAAATTTAAAAGGAAAATCAGAAAAATGACAACATCCTTCTATCTGAAGTGAAAGCAGCCTGCGTCCTTTCTTCCAACCTCAGGTATGATAAGTCTTTACTTCATAAAATGGCATGGGAGAAAGCTGTGACTCATATTCCAAGCTGAAATCTTGAAGATTTTCATGACAAGAGGAGGTTGTGGGAAGGCCCATAGCTTATGAATAAAAGGTAGACTTATTTTGGGAGTAAGGAGAGAGGCAGGGACTGCTGGGGGGAAGAGAGAAAAGAGAGCAGAGAGAGGGTGAAGGGGATCCACATGGAACACTTTCTGTCAGCCAGGAAACATTCACACGAGGATACCGCTGAAGGCAGTAAGGCTCTATACTTAGATATAGAGCAAGAAGTGTAGACAAACTGCATCCAACTTTCTACTCTTCACCACAACCCTCTAAAGTCTCACACTGAGAACTTCTTTGAAGTTCTGAGTGTGTGTCCCCTTGGACCAACCGCCCACATTATGATAACTAGCAAATTCTCAAGACATTTTCATTTTGTGTCTTAGGGAGGCCTTGGGAAAGTATCTTTTTTGTTAGGAGAGGAATCCAGAGGGATTTGGTTAGGCATGCTATAGTGAAGTGCATGTATTGGGCATGTGCTCCAAGGTGCCTATTTGTTCTGTAGAGTCATGTGGCTCTACTTTGGATTTGAAAGGTAGAAATACTGATATTTTGTCAATTGCATTGGGTATTAACTATTGTATAGCCAATTTTAACATGTGACCGAACACTCTGCTGTCTATAAGAAACTTACTTCAAATAAAATGATACAGTCAGGTTGAAAGTAAAGGAATGAGATACATTATATCATGCAAATGCTAGTCAAAGGAAAGCAGAAGTGGTTATATTAATATCCAATAAAGTAGACTTCAGAACAAAGAACATTACCAGAGACAGAGAGGGGCATTATGCAAGGGTGACAGGGTCAGTCCACCAAGAAGACATAGCAATCCTATGTGCCAAACTACAGAGCTGCAAAATATGTGGAGCAAAACCCAATAAAACAGAAAGGAGAAATAGACAGATCCACAATTATATCTGGAGACTTCAACACCTTTTTCTCTCTCAACAATTGATAGAACAACTAGACAGAAAATTAGCAAGGATATAAAAGAAATAACACCACCATCAACCAACAGGATCTAATTACATAGAAGACCACCAAGCAGTAAAATATATATTCTTTTCCAATCCCTAAGTAACAGATAGAATATTTCTTGGGAATAAAACAAAATTCAAAACCTTTTAAAGAATTGAAATTATAAAGACTGTGTTCTCTGACCAGACTGGAATCAAGCTATTAATTAATAACAGAAAGATAACAAGACAATCTCCAAACACTTGGGAACTAAGCAACATTAATATAAATAACCCTAAATAATCCATGGGTCAAAGAAGAAGTATCAAGATAAATTAAAAAATACTTTCAATTGAGTGAAAATAAAAATACAACATGATAATTTTGTGGGACATTCCTAAAGCACTGCTGAGAGTGAATTTTATAGCACTTAAATACATTATTAGACAAGAGGATAGGTCTCAAATCAATAATCTAAGCTCCCACCTCAAAATTTAGAAAAAATAGAACTAATAAATAAATTCAGTAACGTTGCAGGACACAAAATAAATATACAGAAATCTGTGGCATTTCTATACAGTAATAAATATCAGAGAAATTAAGAAAAAAATCCCATTTACAATTTCATCAAAAAGAATAAAATGCCTAGAATAAAGAAAACTTAACCAAGGAGGTGAAAGTCCTCACAGTGAAAACTGTAAGACACTGAAGAAGACACAAATGAATAGAAAGATATTCCATGTTCATGGATTGGGAGAATCAATATTGTTAGAATGTCCTTACTCCACAAAGCAATCTACAGATTCAAAGCAATTTTTATCAAAATTCTAATGGCATATGGCATAGAACTAGAACAAATAATTTTAAAATTTGTATTAAACCACAAAAGATCCTGAACAGCCAAAACAACCTTGAGAAAGAAGAATAAAGCTGGAGGTATCATGTGCCCTGATTTCAAACTATACTACAAAGCTATAGTAATCAAAACAGTATAGTACTGGCACCAAAACAGACAAACCAATAAATGGAACAGAATTAAGAGCTTAGAAATAAACCCACATGTATATGAACAAATTTGTAACAAAGGAGCAAAGAACATATAATGAGGAAAAGAATAGTCTCTTTATTATACGATATTAGGAAAACTGGACAACCACATGCAAAAGAATGAAACTAGATGACTATCTTACACCATGCACAAAAATTAACTCAAAATGGATTAAAGACTTCGATGTAAGAGCTGAAATCATAAAATGTATATTGAAGGCAAAGGAACTAGAAGAGCTAAAATAACTTTAGTGGGAGAATTCAGTCTGCTCTGTTTCAAGACTTATATAGTTATACTAATCAAGACTCTGATATCAGTGGAGGAAGAGACATATAGATCAATGGAACAGAACAGAGAACCCCAAAGCAAATCCCCTCAAATGTGTCCAACTGATTTTTGACAAAGGTGCAAAAGCAATTCAATGAAGGAAAGATACCTTCTCAACGAATGGTACTGGAACAACTGGATATATATAGGCAAGAAAATTAACTTTGACCTAAGTCTTCATCTTATTGAAAAATTAACAAAAAATGGATCACAGCCTTAAATGCAAACCACAGATCTACAAACTCAGGGAAAAAAATAGGAGTTGTTCTTGGGGATCTTAGGCTAGGCAGAGTTCTTAGACTTGACATAAAAAATATGATCCATACAAGGAAAAACGGATACACTGAATCTTATCAAAATACATAAATTTTGCTCTGTGAAAGACTGTTCACAGGGAGAAAAGACAAGTGACAGACTGCGAGAAAATATTTGCAATCCACATATCTGACAAAGGACTAGAAACTAGAAATATTTTAAAATTCTCAAAATTCAGCAGTTAAAAAAATCAAACAAATCCAATTAGAAAATGGGCAAAAAATATGAAGAGACATATCACAGAAAAGGATATACAGATGGCATCATTTGCCAATAGAGAATTGCAAATTAAACTACAATGAGATATCACTAATACAACTTCAGAATAGCTAAAATTTTTAAAAAAGTGAACCACCAAATGCTGGTGAGAATGCAGAGAATGGGGATCACTAATTCATTGCTGTTAGGAATGTAAAATGATACAGTCACTCTGGAAAACAGATTGACAGTTTTTTTTTTTTTAAACAAAACATGCAACCCAGAAATTGCACTCCTGAGCATTTCTCCCAGAGAAATAAAGACTTATGTCCACACAAAAACCTGTACATGAATGTTTATGGCAGCTTTATTTGTAATAGCCTAAAACTGGAAATAACCCAGATGCTCTTCAATGAGTGAATTGCTAAACAAACCATTAAATCCATACCACGGAATGTTTCTCAGAAATAAAAGGAACAAACTATTGATACACACAACAACCTTCATGAATCTCTAAAGAATTATGTTGAGTGAAAAAAGCCAATCCCCAAAAGGTTACATACTTTATTATTCCATTTATATGACCTTCCTAAAATAACAAAAGTATAGAAATGGAGTGCAGATTAATTATTGCCAGGAGTTAAGGAGTGGGTGAGGACAGAAGAGAAGCCAGTCTAGCTACAAAAGGGCAACCTGAGGGATCCTTTGATGATATTTTCTGTATCTTCACTGAATCAACAATATCCCGATTTTGATGTTTCACTCTAGTTTTGCAAAATGTTACCATTAAGAAAAACTTAGGCAAAGGGTACATGGGATCTCTCTGTATTATTTCTTACTGTTGCATGTGAATTTGCAATTATCTCAAAATAAAAAGTTTAATTAAAACAAGTCAATTCCATTTATAATAGTAGGAACAAAACCATAAAATGCTTACGAAAAAAATTAATGAAAGGCAAGAAAGGCTTCTACTACTGAAAACTACCAAATTTACTTAGATAAATTAAAGAAGACCTAAATAAATGGAGAAATATATCATGTTCATGGATAAGAAGATTTAATATTGCCAAGATATTAATTCTGAACTTGATTCATAAAGTCAATGTAACCCCAATCAAACTACAAGCTAAATGTATATGGAAATTCAAAGAAACAGAATAGCCAAAACAATATTGAGAAAAAAAAATTTAAAGACTAATTTCAAGTCTTGTGTAAAACTCATATAATCAAGACAATGTACCATTAGTGCTAAAATGGACCCAAAGATTAATGGAACGTAATAGCATTTCCAGAAATGGAGCCACATATATATGGTCAACTGAATTCCGAAAAAGATGCCTGTGTAATTCAATGGAAAGAGAAGCATTAATAGAAATATTCTGCATCTTGATTGTGGTGGTGTGGTGGTACGTAAATTTGTCAAAACCTAATGAACTGTAAACTTTAAGTGGATCGAACTGACTGAATGTAAATCATTGTATGTAAATGAGCCTGGATCCCAACCTCACATCATACAGAAAAATTAACTTGAAATAGATTATAGACCTAAATGTGAATGTCAAAGTATAAAACTTCTAGATAAAAAAATAATAGGAGGAAATCTTTATAACTTTGGTTAGGCAGATATTTTTGAGATACAGAAATCACAAATCATAAAAAAATTTGATAAATTGGACTTTCCCAAAATAAACGTTTCTCCTCCTAAATCAGTGGTTTGTAAGGCTGGCAGCACATCTGAATCATCTGAGGAGTGTTGAAACAAAACAAAACAAAAAAGCGAAACACCTATTCCAGATTAATTGAATCATAATATTTTCTTGAGAAACATCGATTTAAAGTATATCTGAGACTTTACTTATTAAAGTACAAGCACAAACATCTCACGGACAGCTCATGTACCCTTATGTCTCTAACATATGACATACTTTTTTTCTATTTGTGTATAAATGCATAAATGGAGATAGTATATTGCATATGCATAAATTAATTTATTTAATTTGCATACTTTATTATGTTTCAGGGACTGTGTTAGATGCATGGTTACACAAAGAACTCAGACAATCCCTGACCAGAATTAGATGGGGAGTCAGAATTATAGGTGGGATAAAAGTTGTGTGAATATACGGAGCAACATCATGGGGACACAAAGGGAGAGATTCTACCTGGTCTGGGGCCAAGGAGAGGAGTCAGAAGAAGGGGTTTCATTTGAATCACTTCTTGAAAGATGATTAGGTGTGGACAACACCCCTCGCACACACTTTTGTGCACATGTAGGCAGCATATATATTTTTCAATATCCCAAGTAGCCACGTCTACGCAGTTGAGGGGCTTAACAGAAAAAAGCCACTGCACCTTCAGGTCAGTTCTCTCCCTTATCTCAGGAGGTCCTGAGCAGTAGGAAGCATCTTTTCCAACTGCCTTCTTTATATCATTCCTATAGTCTCTTTTCCAATTGCTGAGCCCCAATAGCCACAAATTTGCCAAATCTAGTGAAGTTAGGACAAAATTTCTGATAAATGGCCATTTAAATTCTTTATTACCCTTTTCCTCGGAGTTCTAGCTCTTTATCCTCTGACTTGTTTCCTACAAGCTTCTGTCAAGCTTGTCAGCCAGGTTAGTTGAACATACTGTTATACACTATGTGTCTTTTTTTTTTTCGCTTTTAGAGAATAGGAATCTGTTACTCAACTTCTCCATCTCCACAGAAATATGGATAGCCAAAAGGGGGCTCATTTACTTTCCATGTTGCTATTAGCATATTTGAGGAAACATTTTGTAGATAAACTGATTTTAGGACACTGAGGCATTTGACCAGAGGAAATTATCTATGCAAAGAGTGAGTTATGTACAAATAACAACTGTGAAGGAAAAAAGATGATACACATGGAGACTCATTCATACCTCCAGGGTAATACGTATCTGTTTATCCATTGACTCAAATAAATAAACACACATGTATTACAAGGCTCCTTCTCCCTCCCTGTGCCTGAGGACAAGGGAGGCCTGTGATCCATTTCTGCCGATTCCCAGTCACTCCTGAGAAACACACCCACGTCGTGTTTACATATCACAGCCTTCCCACTACTTCACCAAATGCCTCCTGGCCTTTGCTCAGTGAGCCAGTCGGGCTCCCAGAAAATCCTTAATTCTTTCTCAACTATGCCTCCCCAGACAGATGTTCTATATCAAGAACACCAAGTCCTGCCCTGAGGTCTTAGCCAGCAAAAACTCACGAGTGGCCCTTGCCTTTGGGAGATGATGTAATGCATTGTGGAGATGCGAGCTACAATCTCCCTGCAAAGGCGGAAGACGGCATGGGCTCACAGGGGCTGGGGCAGGGGCATTAGGTGGACCATCCCTCTCTCTTATGACAAATGGCTATAGTGTGTAAGCCAGTCTAGGGGAACATGTTTTGTCCCAGGCAACTCCAGGAGTGGATTCCATAGCTCCTTGACTGACAATCTAGTTTCCAACACCCTCTACTTGCCGGACATTCTTCTTTTTAGGATAATGCTGCAGGGTAAGCCAGTGTTCTCTGTTGTGTTCAGCAGCACTCCCCGCACAGCACCACCATCTGTGCAGAAGCAAGGTCTCCCATGTCTGCGGGCTCCTCTGGTAGGCGGGAAGATGTGTGAGAACCCAGCAGTCTGGAGGAAAGCGCTCTGAGCAGCATGAAGTCCCAAAGCCAAGCACTGTACATGGTAGGGCAGGCCTTGAGGGTCTTCCTTTCTTTATGTACGTTCACACATTCATATACATTAACAGCACGATGAGCTCTCTGTTTTCTGAGCCCACAGCCAACAGAAATCCTCAGTTTTCAGGGGATCCTGGAGTCATAGGGGCAGGCCTAGTGACATTGCCTAGCACACAGTAGATGCTCAATGCATATCTGTTGAAAAAAAGGCATTGAAAAAGGCACAGCCAACAGCAAGAGAGGGCCACCCCCCCAACCCACCCAATCTGTTAAAATGAATGGGCTCATGGCTTGGGTCTTTTAGGACAAGGAAAAGAACTCTAAATTGCAAACTGCCTGCTCAGTGTTAGGTACTTAGTTTATTATCTCATTTACTTATGCAGCCCTCCTGTGAGGTATTAAGAACACCATTCCACAGACCAGGAAATGGAAGCCCAGAGAGGTGGAGTGGTTTGCCCCAGGTCCTTCAGCCAGTAAGGAGCAAGGTCTCCATCCCAGCTCAGATCTGCCTCGAAGACCTGTGCTCTCAGTTATACCGTACTGCCTCGTGTGCACTGTTACCTCGGCCTGAGCTCCTCTTCTTCTCCTCCTCCCTGGACCAAGTCAACCCTCCACCTACCCCTCTGTGTCGTTTTCACAGATGCCTGCCTGGCTTCTCTGTTTCCAGTCTCTGCCCACCAGCCTGTGCATAATTTTTCAGGCTCTCCCTGAAAAATCTTTACCAGAACCAATGCAGATCCCGCCACTCCCTCAGTGCCTCAGAAACCTCGGACGCCCATCCACAGTGTGGCGTCCAAAGCCCTTCCTGAGCTGGCCCCAGTTTGCCCTTCCAGCGCCATCTCGGCCACTTCCCACCGCACTGCCCTGGCCCTGGCCCATTTCCAGTCCTCTAAATGTACCTTACGCTTTGTCCACCTGGGAAGCTCTTCCTCTCAGCCCAAGAAGCAGCATCCTGCCGTCCACCACCACACTGCCCCAAACACCACTGCTCTCCCCTACCGTCACGGTCCACCTCTGACACCATCTTACCTGTGATGTCTTCCTGGACTCAGGTGAAACAGCCCCCGCATCAAATTCCCTCAACACAACATACTTATTGGACACATTGAACTGACTTGTTGAGTATCTTTTTTTCCTTCTGAGCGTAGAATTTCTGTCTGTTATGGATTTTGATTAATTCATTCCCAATTCCTGGCATAGAGCCAGATACATAATTATTAATAACCAACAAATGATAGAAAATAGTTGATGCTCATGGACTGAGATACCAGTTTAAATGGTGGTTAGAAACATTTTTAAGACGAGAGCGTGCAGTTCACTTTAGAATTATTTATGTTCACAAACATTTGTATTTGTAAAAAGTAGTGTGCCCAAAAGAGATAAATTTCAATTATATAGAAATATACTTCTCTAGAACACCTCATTACGTCTCAGTTTCAGATAAATAAAGATGTTATTTGAAACAACAAATGCACAATTTAAAAAACTCCAGACCCTGGTCCACGGCATTAGTTCAGGAGTGATCTCTAACCAGAAAGAGAGAATTACATATACATATATATATAAATTTTACATATTGTACCTTTTTGGCGGTCAACTCAATCAGCAATCTGGATTTACTGGGACGGCCCCACGGTGGAGTCAGACAGGCTGAGGGACGCGGTGACGTGTGCTGACCAGTTCTTTGATGTACCACCTGCACATTGTGGCTTATGGCTCAGGTTCCTCCGCTATAGAAAGGACACAACATTGCTTATCACACAGGATGGTATAAAGCAACACAGTTAAACCCTTTGGATTATTATCCCATTAAATTTGAATATGGATAGGATCTCGGGTCAAGTTTACTTTTGTACTATTCATAGAAGAAAAGGTTTAGAAAATCAAGAACCATATAAACCACATTGCTGGGAGGAGAAATGTGAAAATAAGCAAATAAACTGTCTTTAAGCCACGTCAAACATTAGAAAAGCATTTATTTGCATATAGATGAATGATACAACTGCCTCTGCCTGGAACCATTTTTCACTTTCTCCTTTCTTCTAACTTTTACTCACACTTCAAGTCATGCCTTAACTGTCACTCCCCGTGGGGTGCCTCCACTGATCCCTAGACTAAGTGACTCACTCCTATTGTGTATTCTTAGACTACCCTATGTCCTCCATTATTTTAATTGCTTATTTGTTATCTGTCTTCCTTGTCAGGCAGCAAATTCCACAGGAACAGTAGCAGAGATGTCCTTAGCACTTAGCACAGTTCCTGGCACACTGCCCAAAAAACACTTGTTAAGTGAATGTGCGAATGAGTAAGTGATATGCTAATTACAAATCACAGGTTCCTCTAAGAAACTTTTTCTGAACAAGTCACTAAGTGGATTGAACATTCACTTCTTTAATCTTTCTCTCTCTCACTCACTCACTCTTTTTTCCAACAACTATTTATTAAATGCCTACTTTGCATCAGACTCTGGATAAGGTGATGAAGTGCACACATTGCTCTGCCCACAGTGACTCACTGCATCCTGCTCATGTGCATCCAGAACTCCCATAATGCTCTGCAGCACTTATTTACTAACATTTTGATCTCCACAGGTCGACTGTGAGCTCCTAGAACTCAGAATCAGGGTCTTGTTCGTCTTACATCATCAGAACTTGGCACAGTGAGTAGCACACAGTAAGTACTTCACAATTGCATGTAGTGTGTGAGTGAAATATTTTAAATGATACGGTCCTTTGGAAATCGACTTGGCAAAATGAATTGAGTACCCTAAAATACTGATATCCAGTGTTGCCTAAGTCATTCAAATTGAAACAAAAATATCTGTATAAAAATATTCATTATTTATAACAGCAAAATTGGGAACCAGCTAAATGTCCATCTGTAGAGAGAATGTTAAATAGTCTTTAGTATATGTCTATATGTTGGGATATTGTCCAGGCTTTATAAATGATTTTAAGAAAGAGCATAAGAAAATAATTATGAAATAATGTTAAACTAAAAAATAAGTATTTAAATTTCAAATGCCATATTTGTTTTTTTTTAGTTAAAGCCATCTAATCATAGGAAATACAATACCTGAAAGAAATATACCAAAATTGCATGTATTTGGTGAATGATCAGTGGGCATTTTGCTTTAATTTCCTTACGTGTAAGTAATTTCCAAATTTTCTTAAACAAACATTTTCTCATTTTATAACAAAAATAATGTCACTAAAGGCTGCCATTTCCAGCCATTATGGAATAATAGGAACCAAAATTTCCGTCTTACCTTAAACAACTACAGAAGTGGACAAAATACATGAAATAGGAGTTTTAGGTAATGGACAACAGGTAGCATAAGAGGATAATCCTTAGACAAGGTAAACATATGAGGTGATCCCTATGAAGGACCCAGCTCACTGCCTGGAGGGAATTTCAAGCTCACAGAACAGGGATGGGGAGCCCACATGTAGCCTAGAGGGATCCCTGAGTTGAGAAAGCAGAGTTCAGAGTTTAGGAAGCTAGGATTTTCTGAGTGAGTATCAGAGGAGTAGGGAACCGCAAGAGGATTTCCCTTGAGTCTTGGATTCTGATCTATGCGTTTGTGCAGGGAAACTAAAGCTAAGGAAAGAACCACTGGAAAGAAGCAGATGGAAAAACCACCAAAGTTCATACATAGCCTGAAATAGTCAGTTTGCTAGATAAGAGCAAAGAGAGAAAAGACCTCCTTCACCTGGGCATTTGGTAGAGTCCTCAGAAGTGAATTGCCTTGGAATTGGGGCCAAATGATCTCTAGACTGAAAGTTGTTCTGAACCTACAAAATAGTGGCAAACTTTATAGCAAAACCTTGAAAGGATCAAACCATTCCCAAGTAACTTAACTGCATTCTAGAACAAAGCACAATAATTTTTAAAGGACTCCACACTTTTCTAACTTCACTCAACAATATAAAATGAATGACGTCTGACATTCAATACAAAATTACTACAGACATAGAAGCAGAAAGATTGACATATCAGTAGGAGAAATATCAACAGAAACGGACCTAAAGTGACAGAGATCAAAGAATTAATACACAAGAGTGTTAAAACAGCTGATTTAAGTATACTCCATAGTTTCAAAACTTAGGGAAAAGTATGAGAATAATGAGGAAAGGAGAGGAAAATGTAAGATCCAGATCAACATCATAGACATGAAAAAATAAATATCTAAGATGGAAAATATACTTGATCAAATTCAGAAATTAGACACTGCAGAAGATAGATCAGTGAACTTGAAGACAAAGTAATAGAATCTATCCAAAATGAAATCAGAGGGGAAAAAGCAGGGGTGAAAAAAAAACAGAGCATCTGTGAGCTATGAAATAATATCAAACAGCCTGACATATGTAGAATTTGAATTCCAGAAAGGGGAGGTGCAACAGAAAAATAATATTACTAAAACTTTTTCAAAAGTTTATCACCTTTCTATCTTGCAAAAAAAAGTATTACTGAAAACTCTTATGACACATATCTGGACCACTACTCAGACCATAAAGAATAAAAAGTCTTCTCTTCAGGGACTTTAATTTAACCCCTTTCTCCTCACCCCATTTTTATTGAAAAAATCTTCAAACCTATAGAAGAGTTTCAAAAATACTACAATTAGCACACATCTACTTTGTACCTAGATTCACCAATTGCCATTCAGCCATAGTTGTTGCTTTCTCTCTTTCTCTCTTTTTATACATAAACACATACATACATACACACACACATATATTTAAGAGGAAGTTACAGACATCATGACACATCACGCCTGCATATTTCAGCATGTATCTCTTAAAAACAAAATCCTTCCTGTATATAAACATAATATAATTATCATACACAGAAATTAAGCATTGCTACAATATTTTTATTTAATAAATATTCCACATTCATGGGGTTATGGCTATTTGTGTATATTACTTGGAGAAATGTCTATTCAAATCCTTTGCCCATCTTAAAATCTGGGTTATTTGTCTTTTTATTTGTGCCATTTGTTGAAAAGACTAGTCTTTCTCAATGGAATGCTCTTCCTGTGTTTTTAAAAGAGATTAGAGAGTCTTCAATAACAGGTGGAGAACAGAACAAAAGAAATACAATTATTTATATCTAATGTTGGTGTTGCCATATTTAGAAAGTAAAAAATGCAGGACATCTAGTTAAATTTGAATTTTGGATGAACAATGAATAATTTTTTAGCATCAGTATAGCCCAAATATTGCATAGACATACTTACACTAAAAATTATTTGTTGTTTATCTGAAATTCAAAGATAATTGGATGTCCTGTAGTTTATCTGGAAACCCTGTGTCATGTGTCTCCATTGAACGTGCTCGGCTGCTTAGGCTTGGAGAAACCAGTTACACATTGCACAGAGATAACTAGAAATGTCACCAGCTATCTTTTATCATGTATCCAGTACTATGTGACCTTGAATGTGCTTATCCCTCAATACTTGAGGTTTCTCTTATTGCAAAACAGAATTCTTACTAGAGATAAGGAGAGCCAGTAATTATACATAAGGCCTCTTTACATAGTGTCATATGCTTGCTAGTTTGTTTTATTTTTTAAAACCCTGCACTGTAATTTTGAGGTTTCTTTACACTCTCTTGACAGTTTTAGAGTCAGCCCGCCTCTTTCTTCTCCATTCTATTCTGTCTTTCCTAAGGGTAGGAAACTGAAAACGAACCAGCAGGCTTACAGGGCTGCAATATAGTCCTGATACACTCTGTAACTGACATATATTCTGGTCAGGAGGATAATCTCTCCTGGTCCTTCAAATCTGGGAAGAAATTTTTCAGCAAGTTGACCAACATTCTCCCTTCTCCCCCAAAAGAGAACGGACTATCAATCAGACTGTCAGTAGACCTGCATCCATGCCCTTCAGCGCTGGTGTGGGCTAGTTATCCAAACAGCCTGTGAACCAGGTGGCAGATAGTTGCTGTTGATACACAAGAAGCTACATTGAAGCAGGCTGTGAAAACTGCTCTCGGTTTATTAGGTTCTATGTCAGAATTGTGGTGGAGACCTTGACCTCTGCAGGTTGAAACCAGAAAGGGTCCTGTGCCTACTTTGTAAAACCCATTGATTTAATAGATGTACATCCACGAATGGTCTACTATTTTCTCCATTGAACAGACATGTTCACAGATTCATAAATTGCTTTGGGGGGAGGGGAACTTAAGAGCTACAGAATGAGATACTTATGCTTTTTCTATAAAATCTTTAAATAACAACATGTCTGAATGTCCTTTTTTTGGTCTTCATTTCTCAAGATTTCAGAGCAGACCCTTCTGTATAGAAAAGGTCTGAGTATGTATTCTCTCTCTTGGCGCTTGCTAAGATTCCTTCTTCATAGCCATTTCCACTGGAAAGTTTTTGTGAAAAATTGGTTCTTCTACACATTTTTTACATAATCCATTCATGTAGCATCTGAGCATAACTGTGAGATGTTTACTTGGCCTCAGGTCCCCCTGGAAAAATTCTGACAATAATTATAATAAAACCTTAGTAAATTTTAATGAAAGGAGCAAAAGTGAAAAATAATCCCAAGAATTTAGAATTCACAAGGTTGGGACTATTTGAAATTTTTACATGATTATCTATCTAAGTCACCTAAAAAATAAGCCTATTGTTTCGTGTGATTACATCAAGAGCATTATGGGAATGGTCAGACTTTCAAAACTCCATTAAAGTCTGAGATTTTTTTCAAAAGAAAAAAATGTTATTTTCTTCTGATTAGAAATTATAAGTTTTAGATATGGGCAAAGTGTAAGTTTCTCAAATGACTAATTCTAGTTTAAAATGCAATTGGAAGTTTAATTTCCATAGCATCTACTTTTGCTTCTATTTCTTAAAAGATAATATACATTGCTCTAGAGAATTTGTTTCCTGCAATGAACACACTATCTGTGGAATCGCCAAGAAGCAAAAGCCTCATAGAATAGGTTTTATTATTCTCACTTTACAGCGAGACTCTGAAAAACTGTGTCATTTCCAAGGGTACACAGCTGATATTTTAACCAAGGTTAAATCGGCTGTGACTACAACCACATACAACATTAGATGAAACATTATTTGTAACCAATATTGGCTTACATTAACGTTAGCAAGATTAACAACTTTGGCATTGATAGCTTTGGTTTGGTTGATATTAGTGTCAATAATAAATAAGGAGAACGTTGATTTTGAAGGAAGCCTGAGATTTTGAAAGCAATCAAGACTTTGGGAAGTCTCCTTTTGAACGACACATTTACAAGGGGCAGGCAGTTAGTTGATAGTCTGAATCACTGCCAAGACGATTGCATACTCAGGGGTGTGTGGATGAAGATCCACTTCTCCCAGCAGCCAGGGCTCAGACACCCCAGACTGCAGTTATCTCTGTCCTTGATGTTACAGCCTCTGGGGTCAGGAGTCCAGCTCGGAAACAGCTCCTCAATTACCCATTTACAGGAGGCTCTCAGTGTAGCACCCTTGACATGTCCAGATTTCGTGTTATCTTCTCTTTGATCTATAGTAGTGTTTGAGCTTTGTCAAAACACAGGAGTCAGTGGGGATGGATCTCTTCAGGCTACTATAAAAACCAAGCTAATTAAACCATTCAACCCTTCATAAAAATCACCCGTGATGGTAATTTGGTCTTCACTTAGCTGAATAAAATCAAGAGGAATTCTGGTATGACTAGGAAGCTACAGCCAACATCTAAATTAAGTACCTATCACCTCTTTCTCTCTCTTTACTTCTACTTTGAAAATGTGCCTTAGAGGTTGGGCAGCTTTTAGATCAAAGTATACAAAAGGACCATTAACTGTATCACTGAGTAGATTCTGCTCTACATGAGCTTAAAGGTGTACAATAAAATCCCAAGCAGCGGGTAGCCCCTCAGGCAGGCTTTGTCTGGAGTATTCTAACTCATCCCTCAGGACTCTGGCCCTAGCTTTGCCTCATAACTGAGCCATTTGGGGCTCCATTTTCTTTCCCTGTAAAATGAAGAAATTGGATGAAATAATAGGACTCTAGATCATTTCCCGCTTTCAGATTCTATGATTTCCAAGTGATCATGGCTTCCCACTTTTGCTGAAGGTTGGGTGTGTTTGAATGCGTGGGAGTGGAAAGTGAGGAAGGGGATGGGGAAGGTGAGAATAAAGCTCAAGGTCAAAAAAAAAAAAACAAAAAGCTCAAGGTCAATCAAAGCCCTGGCTGTGGTTTCCTGTCTGTCCTGAAAATGCGGGTTTCCCAAGCTTCAGAGCCAGAGTCTTATTTGTTACTCTACTATGGTTAACAATCAGCATCATTAACAATGGGTGTGCACCACACAATCAAAAAGACCCTATGGTATTTGGCAATTAAAAGTTTCATAAAGGAACTGTTGGCTCCCTTTTGTCTGTGGTAAGGTACAGATGAAAAACAGAAAAGTCAATTAAAATGATCTTAGAAACTCTCCATTGCTTTTTTAAAAAAGTGAATATAACCATAGACTATCTAATGCTAGTAGCTGTTAGTGTTTGCAGATGTTAACTGAACCCTGTGAGATGAGATGGTTGTGTACAGAACCTCCTCGTTCCAGAGGGTTCCGTGCTACCTAAGCAGCTCGACTGTCCCCGATGTGCGAAGGACGTGCTTTCTGAGCACACAAAAAAACAGGCCCTCCAGTGTTTCCCATGAGGTACTGTGTGGGAGGAAAACTCAGTCTTAGCCAACACTGTCCCACAGCGAAGGGACTTCCATGACCTAGAGGAGAATGAGTCAAGTGGCATCAATCCATGAGAACAGCTACATTTTTAGCAGAAATCAGAGGACTGAGAAGGCATTGCTTGTATCAGGAGCCAGGGTACCGTGTATTATTGCTGAGTGCCTACTATGTGCCAGAACAATTCCCCAGGAATAAGAATCAATGGGGGAACATAGCCAAAGGGTCCCGGCCCTTAATGGAACAGAGTTTAGCAAAGGAGGCAGATTTTAAGGGACTAGGTCCAAGCTGTGACTTCCTAGCTGTGCAGACATTGGAATTTCCCAAGCTTCAGAGATAGTTGGTCTTAAAGTCACAACAAGTGCAATGAGTGAGAAGTACAAGGTGAAAAGAAAGGCAGGTTGGTCAATTTTCAGAGCGTGAGACCTCTAACGACAACCATCTTCAGGATCTCAGAAGGATTCATAGAATTGTCAGGGTTAATAATAGGAGTAAGCGTTGCCACTTTCTGGGTCTCAGTGATACACTAGTGACCGTGTACTTCCCATGCACTATCGCATTTAAAACAGGGGTCAGACTCTGGGATCTCCACTTTGGACAGGCTGATGATCCACAAACTAGAGTGTGAGAAGGGGCTTCTATTTAGTTTGGATACAGAACATGCTTTCATTTGCAAGAAAAGAAAGGCTCAGGATTTTAAGTTTGCTAATAACCTTATTAAATTGTGATGCTATTATTCACATGCAAAAATGTGGTCACTGATGAAGCCGCAGTGCCATATAATTGTGGGTTGTTTCACTAGTCGTGAGAATAAGTTTGGGCTCTTTGGGGTCTCAGGTAGGTGGGTGGCTGGAGGCCAGTGGGCAGCATGGTGTCATGGAGCACAAAATCATGGCCTCTGTCCTCCCCCCATGCCGCCAGCCCCATTAACCCCGCCCACACCCTGGGAGGGGATGAAGTATAACTGACTTGTATCAAGTTCAAAGTGTGGCCTCATTCTCTTTGTCCTCTCCCAATACAGCTTCCTGGCCAGACATGGCATTACTGGGGCATGAGTATGGGACTGTGTAGTTTTACTAATGTCAAGATAGTTTTATAAGCCATTGTGTAAAAAGTTAAATGCAAGTATTCAAAGTCCCACTAAATATGAATTTTCTTGGACAACTAACAAAGCAGCTCAGTAGACTAAGCAAAGATTTAGTTTTAAGAGACCTAAAAATAGTGTGCCACTAACATCTTTGTCCAGTAACACTGATGATTAATAACAAATTAAAAGGAGAAATTCATTTGTGAGGTATTTATTAGTACCTATGCAAAGATATTCATCAGCACAAATTCCTGTTCCCCAAAATATAAAAATATTTAGGGTATACTTATATTTAACATTAAATTCTAACCAAAACTTGACCAGAATAAGAGAATTGGGAAACCATGTAATATTCCAACTGCATGAGTGGGTAAGGGAGAAAGTAGGAGGCAGATAAAATAAATGGTAAGAAAGAGCATATGACTCATATTGTTGATAAAAATAGTTGTCCTTTCAACTAAAAATTTTTAATAATGTCTAAAATAAGTCATTGTCTAAGGGACTTTGGTAGGGTCAAAATCTTTGCTATGCCTTTTAAATTACCAATAGATATTTTGACTTCTTTTGGAAAAGAAAGTTTTTGTTTTGTTTTGTGTTGTTTTAATGGTTTAAAAGTTTTCATTGAATTTCCTCTCATATGATACTTAACTTTTTGACATGCGGTCATTTAAAGATATTCTGGATTTTACTAACTATTGGTGATGAAGAAATGCAATGGAAAGAACAAAAGTAGGGGGTTTATTGCCTTTGTCCCCTTAAACCTACGGGCAGGTCCCACTGAGATCCCTGAGGATGCCGACCCACTAGACCCACTCTCCTGCCCATTGTGCACCACTTTGATCAATTGGGATTTTTTTTTTTTTTTGGAGGAAGTGGGAGATAAACACCAGTATTTCATGTGTGCTGAATTAGAGATAGGGTTTTTCTAGATAAATGTGGGGGAAGGAGTGGTATGCATTTCCGGAAGGAAACAATGTGAAAAATTGTGGGCATGGGGTCAGGAAGAAGGAGCAGCTTCCGCAGCCCAGTTTGGCTGGTGCAGAGACATGACGTGATGGAAGACAAGGGCGGAAAAGCCGGTTGGGGCAACTGCTATGGTCGCCACACAATAAAATGATGTGACCTCAGGCACGTTTATAACATTCGGCTGATTCATCTATAAAACTGTGAATCTGGAATCCACCACTAATGTATTTCTCCAACTCTCACATTTTCAAATGCCACACTACAGCCTCTGATACTGTTACCAGGCAGAGCGTTGTGGGGCTTGAGATACTAATTTAAGAGTCATTCACATAGAGGCAATGTTTAAAGTAGTGGCTGGTGAATTTGTCAAAGGATAATGAGCAGAGAGAAGGCAAGAGGGCCAAGAGTAAAATTCAGGGTCACATCCATGGTCAGGAGAAAGAAGAGGAACCACCACAGAGGTAAAAGCTCTATATGGCAAGAAAGGAGGAGAACCAGGACGGGACCCTCCCAACTGGGTCATCTACCGCAAGAAATCAGAGAAGATGGAAATTAGATATGGCGCTTGAGATATGATTGCTGATTAAAAAAAACCCCACACACTTAGTAATAAGCATGACTAAAGAAAACCAGTCCACAGATCTGGGCCACACTGAGAATAAAGAGGTAAGGGGATACCGGGCACCTGGTTCTCTGGTGTACATTCCAGGTAATATGCCTATGTCTGGAAGTAGATATATTTGGTAAGATCAAGAAGTCCAGGTGAAAAGAACCAAAGTCCCTTAGAGGAACTGAATCAGCTTGCTCACCATTTGGAATCACTTGATACACCAGAGTCAGCTGGACCAAGGAAAGGTTGGACCCTGCCCATCTCATGATTCATTTCTTGCCTCTAATGGAGAATAGAGTTCTCAATGATGAAGCCTGATTTAGAAAAATCCTGAGTGTATCTTAACCAGTGCTTTCTGGCCCAGTAGAAGCAGGGAAAAAAAGAAAAATAATTCAGAACAAATGGAAGTGCCATAGAGGAAGAGGGAGAATTGAGGAAGGGGGGTAGAGGCAGGCTCTTTGCAATGACTGTGATCCTTGGGTGACCATCTCCTGCAGAGATGAAGTGATGGAGCCATGATGCGAAGCAAGGTCCCCCTGGAAAGGACTGGTACTTTCCTCCCCACATCATTCATACCCAGTAATAAACACACATCAGATAACACACACGTTGAAGGCTGAGCTGTTGAAAGCAGACCCAGGCCTTTGGGAATCCCCTGAATTAAGGCATGAAAAACATTCTCTTCCTTAGCACCTGTAACACTCTCTCAATATGACTGTTTCTCTTAAAGCCATAGGCATCTGTTCTCCAGTTTGCTCCTTGGAGACAGAGACAGAATTACGACGTATGACGTTTTCCCTCATTTCCTGCTGTGTGCTGCTTCAAGTTTCTGCGAGGGCTCTTCTACTCTTTCTTCCAAATGGTGAATCTGTGTACGGCCGCCCCAAACTCCCACCTCGTGTTGATGGCTGGGGCATTGATGTACAATGGGAATGTTTAGAAAATGGAACATTCTGTAACCAGTGTTGTTTCGTCTGCTATTTTTGAAAAAGATCTCTCTACAGATTTCAAGCCCACTTTGCTGGTGTGACAGAATTGATCAAATAGAGTCTCTCTTTGAAGATCTGGAATTGTGTTCAGTCTCAGAGTCATCATTCAGATCATCATTTGGGTCATCACTGACCTCACTGTCGTGGGCCGTGGGACAAACACCAAGGACTGGAGCCAGAAGACGTGGGTTTGAGGATTGGCTCTGCTTAGAGCTGTGAGATTTGGGGCAAGTTGCTTAAAAACAAAAAACAAAAGAAAACTCCAAGTCTCAGTTTCCTTCTCTGTAAAGTGGGGATAAAAAGCAAATCTACCTACGTCACAGGATTATGTGAAGGTTACCAAAATCCTCTGTGAAAGCATTTGTAGTAACTCAAACAGCTGGGATTTTATAGAACTAGAGACGTCGCTCTAGGGACAGATGGGATCAAACTGAGTCTTGTCAGAGATGAGACAGATGAGTTCGAAACACTGACTTATAAAAGAACCCCCCAAACTGAACTTGACTCCTTGTTGTTTGTCTCTTTGTCCTACAAGGGCTAGAAACAGAAAAATGATCTGAAGTTTCCACTCGAGTTGTTGTTCAGTTAGCGGCTGGTGTCCCCATGTAACAGATAAGGAAACCAAGGCCTAGAAGGTTGTTTTGTTGTCTGTTTTTAAGTGACCGGTCCCAAATCTCACAGTTAGCAAGTGCAAGCATCAGGATTCACACCCAAAATGAAGGCCTGCATGGATAGGCAGCTGGAGGTTCTGTTTTCATAATGGCCTAAGTTAAAGGCTGTGCCCAGAAAGGAAAATGAGTTTGCATCAGAATCAGTTCCTGGTGGCAGGACCTATACCCTGAGGTTACAGCCACCATGCAAGGTCCTGGCAGAGCCGCCCTCAGGAGAGGAGCTCCTTCTGATGAGACGTGGGTGGGAGGGCTGCTTGTGGATGGCACACCGGGTGGGCGCCCTCCAGAAACCTCCTGTTTCAACCCCTTCAGTAGTCTGGGCCGAGTCCTTGGGCAGAGGGAGGCAATAATAACTCAGCTGTTAGTCAACAGAGGGAGGATGCAGAGCTCTGGGAGAGATGAACAGGACAAGGCTGGAAAAAAATTCTATTGCAGGTAGAGGGACCAGGGGCTGACCGAGACCATCATGTGCACATGACGGTGACCAGGTCAGTGCTGGCGATGCCCACGTGGGTGACATCACAAACCACTGCCTGGGAAGGGAGTCTGCTGGGTCTTCACTCTCGACGTGGCCCATTACGACTCCTATTGCTCACACATACGTCCTTCCAGTCAAGGAAGGACATGAGTTACATGATATTATTATTACTCAAGAAGTTTTTCCTCTCATCTCATTCCTCTGCTCCCACCAGTGCCTGTGTTTGAGCCAAAAGTTCAGAATCTAAACTTTGGACCCAGGTTCTTCTCAGTATTTAGCCCTATAGACTTGAGCCCTGTTCCCTCCAGCTTCAGCCCACCAGCCCCGCATGTAGGGCAGCGGGCACGAGCAGACGGAAGTGCGCCTGACTGCTGGCCCTGACTTCCACCACCCCCGTGACATCAGAGTGTCATTCAGCGCCCAGGTCCGTGTGGTTAGTTGAGCAAAACAAGAACTCAAAAGCTATGGAGTCCTTGAAGGGAATGCCTGCAATCAGCCTGGCCATGCTTCGTAAGCACCCACCACATGGTAGCTGTTGTTATTAAGAAATAGTAAGATGTTTCGGTTAAAAGCAGGACAGAGGATGATTCTTCAACCAAATCTCAAGAGACT